>NC_090946.1:30884790-31187707 GCF_040807025.1 Struthio camelus | reverse complement strand
ATGCATTATATAAACATAGTTTTCAGAATAACATGAATTTTGCATTGTTTTTTCTCAAAAGTTGATTTAATTATGTGCAGAATCTGTTGTAGAAGACTCGAGAGCTGAATCAAGACGCTGAAGTGTGCGTTGTTGACTGAACACAAGAAATTATTTACAGTATGTTTTTCCGTTGCATAAAAATATTTTTATATGCACGCAGACCTACATTTGAGTTTCTCCTTTTTCTTTCACTTCCTCTGCCCCTTGATATTTAGATTGGGTTAGGCTGTTTCTGGACCGAATATTTCTAAATTGCAGGGAGTAGTATTGGTACCAGCTTACGTTTTTCAATTTAAGCCATGTCCTCAGCAAGGAAGTGAGACACATGCCACCTTCTGGCTGTGTTTTAAGGAATGTTGGCTTCAATGTTGGCTTCAGTGCTTTGGCTGGGATCTGGTTCGGACAATTTTATTGTGGCCCATTTTTATTATGCTTATATCTATTATTATATCTATATATATTATATATATAAAAAGATATATTATTATATCTTTATCTATCTATCTATCTATCTATCTTATATCTTTATATCTATTATTACCAGTTCCTTTGCAGAAAGCATTGGATAGTCTTACATTTACACCATGCTTAATGAAATTGGATATAGAAATGGAGGATGATTGGTATATGCTTAAAGTATACAGTCTACTATGTTGTGTATAACCTTTGCTGGGATTAATGTGGATATTAATTAGATAAAGAAACAGAGTGGATAGGAGCCCAGTGACTAGTGACTGTAGTGAAGTTTCTTGTCTTGCTTAAAAATTATGTTTGTATTGCAGCTTTTGCAAAAGTATTTTTGCTCAAGGGAAGGTATTTTGTTTCTCAGGAGAACACTGTCCCCCAGGTGCTATTGTGGTTGCCATGGCAGTTTGCTAGCAAGCAACCTCTTAAATACATTACTTCTGGAAAAGAAATGGTGTCTTTTTGATGTCTTTGACAGATACTGATTTTATAGAATATTCTACACTGTGTAGTTTGTTCTTGGGGTAAAATAACTTTTTCTTCTGAAAGGTCATTGCTTTGGACAAATAAGTTTCTGAGTTAGCTTCACATTTTTTTTCTTCAGTAAATATACAAGCCTCCTATTCTTTCTCACCTTCTCACCTGGTTTTCCTTGTTGTTGAGGCTGTTTTAATAGTGGCTAAACAAGTGCGATTTAGCCAAGCAGGCTTCAGTTACGTAATCTTACTGGGATATGAATTTTCAGGCATGTGATTTGCTTATTGAGAATACCTGCTTTAATTTTCTTTGCTGTCTGTCCTTTCTCCCTTGTAAGGTCCTGGGATGTAAAATAGAAGAACAGCCTGTATGTGTGGGAGGGGTGACAGGGTGGGTAGCAGGAAGACTGAGCTACTTGCTGTTTAACAGCTGAGCCTGTTTTTTTTTTCTTTTTCTCTATTGAGCTGTTTGGGGAAAAAAAATAAATAAAATAATACTTGTTTTCTTCAGACCAGTCTCTTGTTATATCCTCACAAGCAAAGAAAAAAGATGTGGGGATTTTTTTGATGGTGAAGATACTGGTATTCTTCACACCTAAATATCCAAGGTAATAGAATTAAAGGGAAGGGACTTAAGGCTAAACTATACCTTTTGACACTCGTCTGAACAAGAAGTGCTGCTTCCATTGAATAGCTACAGGATTATCACAGAAAGTGTTGTGGCCCAGAAACCTCTCTCCCTGAGACCCTGTTCCTGTGTCGCAACATTTCGCGAGAAGCAGGGAAGTGGTAATACAGCTGCAGCAAATTGTGACTCTTGTGCTGGCTCCTATGTGGAGAGCTGGGGATGTGTCTCTGCATGTTCTCTACATCCAGCCCACCTGCTCTAAGTGAGAAGGTGTTTGTGTCTACTTCAGGAGTGGATTTGTTATGCCATATAGCATAAGCTGAGGTCACAGTCAAGCTCTTAAGCAAGGTTTGATTTAGCTGTTTGCAGTTTTTTGTGAAGGATGTAGTGAAACTTATTCAGAAGGTCATTCTAATCCAGTTCCGCAATATGAAAATAAAAGTGTGAAATAAAACTAATTGCGTGCCAGACGTTGAACACCTAGCAAACTTGCACTAGTCCCTATTGCAGAAGGTCAGCAAATCAAATATTGTGGCTGAATTTTTGAAATGCATGGATAATTTTATGACCAACAGCAGCATTTGTAGTTAAGAAAGGTTAAGATAAAGATCATCAGCTCTCATGCTTCAAGGCATAAAGCAATCACTACAGTGTTACAGGAAGGATACTTCCCCGCTGAGCAGCATTTTGCAGTTGCTTATGCACATTGAAGTGTGTTCTCTTTCTTTTGATCTAAACCATTAGCCAAAGAGGTGACACTTAATGGGCAAATGGGTTGCTAAGGCAATTCTCATTTTCCTTGGAGGGGATACCTGTTTGAGTGAAAGCATTTTGTTGCCACATAATACAAGCTGGTGCTTACAGGAATTCAGAATTGCTAAAATGCAGATAAAGGGGAGGGGGTCCCGTTTTGGACTCAGTAGTTCTTTAGCTGCTGGAAGATTCTTATTTTGTATAAATGCACCCATTGTTTGTTGTTAGCTTAGTCACTGCTCTCTCCTGCCTTGTTCCCAGTTGGAGCCAGAGTCATATCACAGTCTTCAGATCTGCAATTTTAGATTTCAGGGATGGCAGGTAGATGCTTGGGCCCCAGAGCAAAAGGTCGATCCTAATTCTGCAGTGGACAGAGTCAGGTGCTGCTGGGTCCTATATGAATCCACCTGTGCCTTGGCAGACTAGACACTGCTTCCAAATGACTACTGAGTGTTTCTGCATTCTGCGTGTAGCACTAGGCAAGAGAAAAATCTAGACGTGGTTCCTGCATTGCATGAAGGAGTCCTAAATGCTACACTGAAAGCTTAACTGGAATGAGCCTTCCTTCCTGTTACCTGGGCTGGAATAAAGGATTCCAGGAATAAAAGAATTCAGGAGTAAGAGTTTCTTTGAGACAAAGAAAGAACAAGTGAAAATGGAGCTAGGAAGAAGTGGGATGTGGTACTGGAGCATGCTTTGATAATTGTTTATCCATTTTGCATCTCAGAGTCATTGAGCAAAATGGACAACAGCGTAGGGATTGGGATGCTGAGCTCCATCTTCTCAGCTCCTAGCTTGCAGTTTGTTCCCAATAACTTGCTTACAAGGCTATTTCTGGCAGAACTTGGCTTGTGGATTAGGTAATTGCCTTCAAATTTTTAGGCCACCATAGTTCATACAGAAATTTTAGCCTTTTGATCATGTACCAGAATCATCTTTTAACTTCAATACTTCTCCCCTTCCTGTCTTGCTCAGTATTTATCCTTAGATATAATAACAAAAAATAATTATGTATACATATACTCAGTCCTTGTGTAACTAGGCTAAAAAGGCCAAGGCTTCCTTGCTGCTTTTCATAGGGGATATTTTCCAGTTCTTGTAATTATCTTAGCCCCTTTTTGCAAACATTCACAATTTTAGTCTTATTTTTTTGAAAACAGGTGATCAGAACTCTCCACACTATGTCATATGAGGTCTATCTAGTCTTTGGTATTAGTCCTTCCCTGAGTCCTCTGAAAATGTCTTACACATACTAGAATTTCTTTAGACCTTTTTGCAACTGCAACACATTGGTACCTCACAGTCATTCTATCAACCAGCTTTCTCCTCCTCCATTTCTTACAGTTGATGAAGCTCTAGTTTAAAGCATTTTCACTTGCCATTGGTTTGTCTTGTCACAATTTTGCGCTTTTTGCTTCAAATTTCATCTTGTTCAGTTTTCCAGCTCACAAGGTCATCTCATTCTTCCTTTGTGATGATCTTGTCCTCTTTAGGGTTGATTATTATCCAACTTTGTCATCTTTGCATTTCGTAATCCAGTCCTTGAACTAAGGTCACTAATGAATATATTAAACGGGATCAATCCCAAGAGTGATTCCTGAGGAATGCTATCTGTAACACTTCCCCATCTTGATAACTGCTTTTTCAGTATAGGCATTTTACCCTCCCCCACAGACAGTTTTTTACCCATATTATGATGGATATTTTTTATTATTCCTCATAATCTTCATTTTAAATAATACTTTCTTATGAGATGCTATATCAAATGCTTGATTTACGTCTAGATGTATTAGGTGCTCTGTGTTGCCCTTGTCAAAGGAGTCAGCTATCTTAAGGAGAATATATATAATTTTTTTCTCAGATGATCTGCTTGTGATGAAAATATTTCATTTTATCTTTATCTTTTTCACTTCACGTATACCTCCATGCCCTTGATTACTGTCTCTTCGAAAGTCTACCGTATTCACTGTCAAGATCAAGTGAATTTGCCCAGATCACTTCTCCCTTCTTTGAATGTAGGTTCTGTGTTAGGTAGTCTCCAGTATTGTTTTTGCTTTAGCAGTAATGGTTTGGGATTATCACTGTTTTCTATTAAAAGTTTATAAGACTAACCAGTATAATGGGAAAATGTAGAATGACTTTATGTGGTCTTCATATGGGTTATTCTTTAGTGATGAGAGAACTGACACAGACTTCTCCTGAGTTTATGGGTTTCATTAAAGCACTTGCTACTGAATTTGCCTTTTAATGTTCTACTTTTTTTTCAGTATGCTTGGAATGCTCTATTTTCTAATTTTTCTATTTATTTAGTTAGTTATCTTTCTATGCTAAGCAATCAAGTTCTGCTTCTACCTCTGGTATGTTAATATCCTCATTCCTGTTAAGTGCCAATATGTGCGTTATTAGTCTTATAAGAAAGTGGGGCATTCACCCAGGTTTGGGGCTACACAGAGATAGTTTTTAATTTAATCTCACCTCAGTAACTAGTGGTTCTATTCGTCTTCCTCAGTCTACTCTGCATAGGTGAAAAAGAAGCTTTCACTATTCATTTTATTTTCCTTTGAAAGATCCAGCTCAGGTGCTATTTTATTGTGTGGCTGATTTAGGAAACATGGCTTACTTTGTTAATCAATCTCTCTCTCCCGTTCTTTTAAATCTTTTGCTTACTCCTGATATCTTCTTTGAAGTGCTTTTCATACTTACTGTATTTTTCTCACTTTTATTCCACATAGCCTCAACTTTTCATTGAAGTTATTTCTCTATATTGTCCTCATTCGAATACTTGAGCTCGATGCGGTCCAGTCAGTTGCGTTAAGTTTTAGGCTCTCAGAATTGACCCTGTTAAATCCCAGACCTGGTTTTAGACTCATTTTTATGTATTATTTTATATAACATTTAACAAAATATGAATCAGCACACAGACATTTTGATCCACTTTCTTTAGCCTGCTTTTCTATATAATTGCTGATGCTTTTAAGTTCTTCACCCTAGCTATTGTCTGCAGTTATCCTCAGCTACAATCAAAGGTTATGAACAGGCCTTAAGACTCTGTGGTGTGGGTAAAAAATTGCAAACTGCCACCAAAAAAATCACTTCACAAGAAAATACATTTTCAGTCCATTCTTGTCTTTTTATTTACTCTCAGCTGATAATGTATGATGCCAGGATTACTTCCAGCTTCACATTCAGTCTTCTCTCTTTGGCTTTCATTCTCTTAATTTCTGGTTATTGATAAGTATCTAAGTTATATATTTTAATAAGTATTTTATTTGATTTAGAATTGTCTTCATTTTAAGTTTGGATTTATGAATTTAGTTAATCAAGTTCTGTTCCACCTTTATTCGTTTTGAAATTTTTAGTAATAAGATTGTGAATTTTTAAAATCTAGACATTAAGAACATATTTTGAACCTAGTTTCATTTGAACCACTGGTGATTTTAAAGGAAAACGTTATCTGAATAGTGGGCATATTTGGTCTATTAAAACCTATAATTAAAAATGAAATAATAAGTGAAGTGAGAAGAAATAGTATATAGATTCATTTGATGCACTGTTATAAGCAGAACAAAATATATGCAAATTCTTTTAATATAATTATTACATCCACAATCAAATCATTTCACTTGTTGCTATGGTCCTATCACTTCTGCAGGGGGCCATCGCTAGTGAGAGTGTAACAACTGGCAGTTGTCTCTACAGCTGTGCTTCATCATTTTTCACAATAGGAAACAAAAATAATGCCAAACCCAGCTAAAATCACAGTTTGAAAATTAGGTGTAAATTGCTGTAATAGCTGGCAAAAGAGAAGAAACCCATTGCTTCTTAACAACCTTTTGAATTAATGTCTTGGCTAAGAGAAGCCCATTCCCAAAACCGGAGTATCTCTTTTCCACATGGGGCATGGTATAACTGGTGATTCGACGTAGTGTCTCATTCAAGATCCAGTGCACTCTGTTTCTCTGGAAGCTTTCCATGTAAGTTTGGACCAAGACTTTCCTGACTGAGATTATGAAATCTGACAGCTTCATAGACCTAGGTGCAAAGGCCTTTTGTATTTAAATTTGCTGTACTCTGTTTAAATCTTGGTGACAAACTCTCAGGTCTTAAAACCTAACTGAGATATATAAGGAAGTAAGCATTGAAATGTCTGGTCACAGAATTGCTCAGGTGTCCTAGATTTGGGCTGCTCAGGGGAAATTAAATATTCAGATTTCAGGCATTAGATTTATAGAATATCTTGCATTTTAAAGCAATGTTCCAATCTGTAGATTGGAGTAGACTGAAAAGAATATATTTAGTGGTGTAAGATTATCTTTGCTGACAGGCCTAGCTTGAAGGGAAGAAAGGGACAATTCAAAATTCATAAAAGATTGTCTTAAGACAAATCATTGTCAAAATTAGTAAGGCCTCTCATAAAGAAGGCAACGAGATGCCCTGGGTGGAGGTATCATATAGAACAGAATGCTGGGGGAGCCTGTAGGCTTAAAAACAAGAAAAAGTAGTTTACTCTTAGAAGTGGAATAATAACTGGAATAAAGTTGTTTGAGTATTTAAATGGCTTTTGTTTGCTTGTATAAAAATAGGTGCAACTCCTTAGATTGGCATAGGCGTTAAGATCTCTGAATCTTATCTTTCTGAATATGAAAAACATGTTTGAAATTATTAATCTTAAAATTATACTACAGAATTAGCAAGTGATTCAGCTCTTTATAGAGTGTGGTAAACAAATATAAAAATATTAGAAATATCTAGAAAATGGGTGAAGAATTACATGTTTGGAGAATGTTGTAAAACAAACAAAAATCCCCCAAGAGTCAAAGAGGAAGACCTTTTGTTATTGCTTTTATTTATCCTTCCCAGAACTGTGGTTGGGGCAGCCTCCTGGAATGGGGAGACCCTTGTTCAAACCCCTCCTGTAAGTGTGGGGTAAATGTGAAATCAAAGACTTTGAACAGCCCCTTCCACAGCTGGGGCAAATGCCCTAAGCAGCGGAGCTGTAAGGATTGGTGTCACAGGAGACGAAACACTACCACCACATCCTCTCGTGTGTGTGCCACATCTCCCTTGTGAGGCTGAGACACGTTATTTCAGAAATGAGACGCCCTCCAAGAGGTGGTTTATTTGTATTACTGGTCTATAACCTTAATTTGGTCTAAGTTCATGAATGATTTCTGATCCATTGAAACTATATTTTTGACATGTGAACCATTTAGTAAAAACAAAAATCATCCAGCTAAATACTTCCCCCAAAACCTAATAAATAATTTTTAGTAGCAGACTTGTTTGCTGTTTTTGATTTGTGAGAGATTAATTCAGGTTCTGTGAGCTCCGTGTTCCTGAAAAGCCGGCTATTCTGCATTCCACGTGCAGAGAGTCCGTATTTATCCCCTGCTTATCTTGTACCAAATTTGTCTGCTTCCATTCCTCAGGGAGAAACTCTGGACAGGGTCTATGGTCCTTGGAAAGCTCTTGTAAAATATTTAGGAGTCTGAAAAACTCTGGCATTTTCTCTGCCTAGAATTACAAGCTGGGAAAATCATGTTTTGATATTAGATTGGTAGGGAATCAATACAGTACTTTTTCACTGTGTCTGTATCTAGTCTGTACAGATCCTTTTTTATGGGTACTTTTTAGCTTAACTAGGTAGTAAGGAGAAACAGGTCTAGACTAATGAGCGTTTCACATTTATATTTGCTACAGCTATGATAGCGCACACTACAGTGTACTGTGAACCTTATGACCCCTGAAAAAACCTACAGAAATATACAGTTGGAGAAATAAAGTAAGATTTTGTTGTTGCCATGTGATAAGTGTCACTTTAACTTGTGAATGGCGACATTTATTTAAAAAATTATAACCTGATAAAGATCTGTGTGTAAAAGATCCTGGAGTTTACACACTAATATCAGCTCAAAAGCTTGAGAACTTGCCAAGGGGTAAACCTTACCCCCCTTCCCCCCCCCCCCGACCCCCCCCAGCACTTTTTCCCCACTAATGAAAAGAAATAATGGCAGTGAGTGAATGTGAAGGACTGGACAGTGTTGAATCTATTAGTTTTGACCTCCTCCTCCTTCTCTTTCTGCAAAATGAGAGGGTTTTATTTTTCTTTCAGAGGCGTAGGGGAAAAATTGTGTCTGAACACCGAGGCAAATGTACTTCACCAGTGGATTTTGCGTTGCACGTGAACTAGTTACACCATGTAAAAACCATTTGATGTACTTTCAGAAGCTGTCACTTCCCCTGAGTGAAAACAGGTAGTGCATCTCTTTGAGCTTCAGTTTTGAGGCACTGGGGTGACATTGCTAAACGGGCTGGATGTTAAACTGCTTTTTTTGAGCCATGTTGATAGGTTAGACTGTCAGATATCAGAGGAGAGTTACGGACTGATTTCTTAAGCCAATATACAGTTGTGTACTTGACTGCTTTTTTCTTTCCCTCAAATATGAAAGAAGTTAGCCTAATTTCTTCTTAAATTGTGTGAGCAACTACATAGACTTGGACTCTTTGCTTTAGAGCCGGGCTTCTTCCGTTGTGACCACTGCTCCTTTCAGTGTTGAGGAAAGTAAGGATGTGGCTGATGTGGCAAAAAAGGGGAAGGGGTTGATATGGCCGTGTTCTTTCTTCCACTGTTGTCATGATCCTTCACCGTGCTTGGTTTGTTTTAAATAGATCTTCTCAGGGAGGTGCACAGACTTTGCGATATGCTGGTGTGTTCAGTGGGTGCTTCTTCGCTGTTAACTCAACTTTTGTTGAGGAGTTGGGATCTCCTCTGCTTGGCTGTTCACTCTCTCGCTACAGGGCAGATATGTGCTCTGAAGGTAGGCCCCATGGCTTGCAGAAATAGCAGTTTCCCGGGGATGCCTCCAGTTGATGCTTTCAGGCTGAGCAGAATATTGTGGTCTTCTACTGGTGGAGCCCACTGAGTGTGGACTCACGGAGCCATCACTGAATGCCTTGTAGGTCTAGGTTCCTCATATAATCCGCACCTAAGCGCATCTCTGCTGAGGGAATTAAACTCCTCTTTTGTGCTAATATTTCTGTTACATCTTGCAAGACTGAAAGGTTTTGAAGTGGCCTGTGATACTATGTTTTTGCACGGCAGTGACTAGCCAGTCAAAGTGACAGCTCTCTTGTTCATGTGGGACTGTGCTTGTGACTACTGTGGATTTGTTTATCACATCGTCCTCTTCTGTTCCCTTGATTATTTTTTATTGGAACTTGTTGCTGTTCAGGTGCAAACAGTATGCTGGTAGCAGAGAACTAGATAACCTTTGAATTGTGTTATTGTTATCTCTTAACAACGCAATGGGATGATTTCTGTCTAATGGCACAATGAGGCATCAAACATCCAAATGGTAGACACTAGAGCTTGGCTTTTACTGTATAATGCATGTAGCGGATATTTGTCCAGGTATAATGCCGTGCTGGCATGGCTAGATGTGAACTGACTAGATGGAGGAGGTGGACCTGGAGTTCCTTCCTCCTTTTTGAAGGAGGGTGTAGCTTTGCTCTGAACTCTGTAGGCTTGCCAGGGAAGGCCTGATGGTTTTCCCCTCCCTTCTCTCCTTTTTATTTATACAGACAAAACTGCTTACAGTTATCTCTGCTGAAAGGAATAGATTTATGTCTGTGTTAAAGTGCTACTGAGATGAGAAACATGTCTTCTGCAGGTTATGGCTACTTCATAAGCCTAGCAGCGAGAGAGACTATTGTTTTAAAACATTTAATACATGTTTTTTCATATTGTACATCAACTTGCATCAATAGCTATTGTCAAATCAATTCCTTTATGCCTTCAAGATGTTTGGGCTTTTTGTGTAGAATGTAAGGCATCAGTGGTCACTATTTATCTACACGGACACTAGATAAAGTGACACTGTAAAGGTAAATTGTTAAATTGCAGCACTGCAAAAATATAACCCAGTGAGATTTGTACTCAAAAATAGGAACAGTTTTCCCATCAGAGTAAACAGTAAGAGAACTTGAAAGACAGAGAGAGAGGATTGAGGGATGCTGTGAGTAGAGAATTTTGTGTTTCAAGGTAAGTAATAAGTTGGCTATACCTGAGGGAAATGCAACAAGGAATATGACTCACCTCAGAAACAAGCTGTTCATTAGTAGATATTTGAGAAAACTTTTATTATTATTATTCAAACATTTTATTATTTATTATATCAACAGTATGGCTAATTAGATGCTTTAATACATGATACCACAACAAATTAATTTTAGTAACACAGAACAGAATACAGACTTTAGTATATGAGTAATTTTACCCTGGACATGTTCTTAGTATTTATCAGCCAAGTCTTAAAACTCTATGTGATTGAATAAAGATGGATGATTTTGAATTTTTATCTGCTTGCTTCAGCTCTCATCTTTCCTTACTGATTTCTGAACATATTGCAGTATTTGATATCCCTTAATTATATGCCTGTGCCAGAATTGAGACTTTGGGGTTTTAAACTGTGACTGGATGCTTGTGTTCAAGTTGAACCCAGCATGCATGTGGAGCATAGCCCTTCCTATATCTATCTGCCTGGGAGACTGAGGATCGTTTTAATTCATATGCATGAATATGTGTGTGTATGCGGGTACATACACAATTTTTTATATGGTACAAATGTCAGCCGTCTCCACTGTTGTTTTATCAGCTAAAGATTTGGCCTGTGGGCATTCTGACCTGCTTCATGAGCTGGATCTTGTCTTTGAATCAGAAAGAACGTCATCCCTGGATAATATATCTCCCTTATAGTTTTAGTAGTAACAGATTTATGGGGAATCATCAGATTGTAAGATTGTACCTAATTGGAAAGCAGCAATGAGATTTGTATAACGTAAAATTTGTGCAAATTATATGCTGTGTAATTGTAATTAAAATAACTTTGCCAGCCTTGCTTTGATTGGGAGATCTCTCGGCCACTATGTAAACTTCAAAATAAACACAGTAGTGTCACTATTTTTATACTATTAATTTCCTTCATGTTATCTCTAAAGCTGTTTTAAGAGTCTGTTTTTGGGATAATTTTCCAAGGTCAAAGCAGCATATAATTTTATCCTTCCAAAATCTTTATGAAGATTCAGAAGTAGAGTTCAGAGCACATGACAAGTTGAGGCAAATGACACACACAGTTGTATAATTTAAAATTAATAAATAGAAAGCTATTCAGAAAGGACTGTAACAATGATAAATCAGTTGTACGGACTGATTTATGAGGCAAGGCCAGAAGTTGAATACTTATAGCTTGGTGGAAGGGATAGAAGGAACATAACTGTCTTCAAGAATGTGCAGGAAAAAGCAGTCAGACAGAAGCCTTTTCTTGAATTCAAGACTAGACAAAAGAAATGGTTTAGGGCTGCCAAGATAACAACAAAGTGGAACTAAAGGTGGAAGTTGTGAAGACTGCTGAAAACCTAGAAGGTAAAAAGAAACTGATTGTTAGGAATAAATTTCTGTATGTTCAGCTTTATTAGATCATGGGATTGATGATCAGTTTCTTGTGTGAATTGGTCATTTCACTTGCTTGTATTTGGGTTGGTGAAAGCGTTGCAGGAGGATAAGAAATGCCTTTATTGGAAGAAGGTGGATGAGTTTTAAAAAAGTCTTTTCTTTTTATCTTGAATATCAATGTTTTATGTGAAAGCAGCATGTGGTCTGTGTACAAATCTTCTTACTGCGCATTACTGATTTTTTTCTTGGCATTTATTATATCTAGGAATATTGATGCAGTCTATATACTGATCACACCTTTCCATTGATTTAACAGAATTTCAAGTGAATTGTTGCCAAAAGGCTGGCAGTTGTATTAAATGATGGTTTTATGACTGAATTATGTTTCAATACCTCACTCACCTTAATGAAAAACAATGCCTAACTAATTAAAATTACAGTTATTAGTTATTAAAATTGCATCATCCTTGCAAGACTTAACTAGAGCAGAGACTTGAAAATTCTTGAATATGCCTTCCAATCTGAAATGGATCTTTATTTCTTCATTCTTGAGTACATAAGAAATACCAAACATGTGACACACTTGGCTGGACTACCTTTTTCCACAGGTTAAGTGGAATAAATTTCTTAAGTTATCATAAAAAATAGGAGAGTTTGCTTAGAAGCACTACTTTAATTTGAAAATACAAAACCCTGTTAAATCAAAAGTACTTAGACCAAAAAAGGATCATATATGTAAGGTGAATTCAGTTTTTGTTTTCTCAGTCAGACTGTAACCCTCTGCTTGGTATACCTAATTATAGCACTTTGCTATATTGAACCTATATCCAGTATCATATTTTGTCTGGATTACAGCTACAGAACTGCTTTCACCTACTAGTTTGGCCATGGCTTTGTGAATAGGCATTAGACGTAATAAACCAAGCCCAGGAAAAGGCCACAGTTGCCCTTTTTCCCTAGATAGTATCTTTCCCTCACACACACAGTCATGTGTGTCTTTCGTGTGTTCTTCGTTTTATCCCACTAATCAAAGGCACAACTTCAGGCAAGCAAACTTACAAATCTGATATGCGAACACTGTAACAACTAGTAGTTAAAAGCTGATAAAGTTATTTAAAACTAGTTACTTTTAAACTAATTAGTTTTTAAAGTTATTTAAAAACTAATCACTGTGGTTATGCAGAACGGGAAAATAGAGTGCATTTCAAGTTCTGCAGAGGAATGCATGGGATCTGGCGGAGGGAAGATGGGAAAAAGTGAAAATAAAGGCTATGCGTCTCTATAGCTTGTAGTACATTTCCTCCAGGACAGAAGATGAACCACAGCCATGTAGAATCAAAAAAGCCTGGAAAAGGTGACAGATTTCATGGACTTAAGTATAAAGCTAGTGCTAAATGCTTGCATATGTAGGATAATCCAGATTCAGTATCTGGATCAGTAAATATTCAGCTAGGAAGAAACAGAGATGAAGGTTAAGGGGTTATTTACAGCCTTTGATTTTCATTTACACTCATATTTATTTTCATATGTGCTTGTCTGAAAATTCCTGTCCTTTCTGCAGAAGGTCCCATCACTTTAGTTCATGATATTGCTTCTGAAGTTGTTGTTCTCTTTGCACTTTCACAGTAGAACGAGCCATACTAATTATGGTTTTGAGGAGGAAAAACATCCTTGGATCATGATACAAAGACTTTGATCACTGTAGGAATGGAATGTTTTACGTTCATCTCCTCTCTGCTCTGCAACCATCTGGGTCTTACTTGTTTCACAGTGCATCACTGGTAGCTTTAGTCGGTTTGCTTTGGGTCCTCTCTTCACATGTGTACTCCTTGGTCTTGTTATCTGGAAATCTGGATACCTGTTCACTTCCATCTCCAACCTGTTCTTATCTCTTTTTTTTTTTTTTTGTCTTTTCCCAAACATTAAGATAATTTCTCTTTGTTACCGCTGTTACTCTGAACCCATTTTTGATAAGCTCTCCCTGCTTTCCCTCTAAGGGCACACATTAAAGATGGAATAAAGACAGCGGCTTCTGATTTCTGTCCTCTTTACCCCAGTCCTAAAAGGGCTGTTACTCCTGTTGTGAGAGATTTTCGTGGTCTATTTCTTTGCCTTCGTGGAGACCTTTCTCTGCAGCTACACAGGAACGCATGCATGTTGGAGAGTATGTTCTCTATTCCTGTGCCTGCTTTTCTGCTCAGTTTTTGCTAGATGCTTGTGAATTAACTAGTTGTCAGTCTATTTACTCTTTCATCACATCATCACTAAAAGCTCATTGCAAGCATAGGTTCTACTGTAAACTACTTGGTAAGAAAGGTTTTTATGACAGCCCTTGGGCTCGCAATAGCAGCCTCACAAAAACACACACAGTCAAGAAGCAGTCTAGAAGCGCAAAGGATGCCTGGGATAGTGACATGTGAACAAAGCACAGTTAGTGGCACAGTGTATATTAATCCAGGAGCTTGCCAAGGTAAAAAGTGTGATTTCTGAAAACTTTTATGCCCTAAACTCGAAGGCAGAGTAGTAATTTGCAGCAAGCAGGCCTGTTGGTATTCCCTATTACATGCTGGTATAGACATGTTGATTTTGGTGGACATAGGGTTTGTATTCTCTGAACTTTTTTTGAAAACAAAACTCAAAAACTTGCATAAAAAAAAAAGCTTAGAGGTACTTCAAAGCAGGGGCTTTATAATCTTGTGAATTTTATGTGGGACACCTTTACTTCCACAGGCACCCCCTTTTCTGCTTTTAGAAGTCTCTGGCAACGGTAGTATATTTTCATAAAGTGTGTCCTGTCTGGCTGTGCTATGTAGGTGACTTCACGGTTTGTTGCAATGTGACTAGGCTAAATTACTGTTAATTAAAAAAAAAAAAAAAGACAATAGAAAAGTAGCTTGAAATGTATGTGGAGGGAAGAGAGGGTATCAGAAGCCATTAGCAATGAAGATTGCTTTGCACTGCTTTTTGATACTGAGTTTCTATCCACAGCTTGTTTAGTTGTGCTGTTTCCTTCATGCTCTTTTTGTTTTGTTTAATAGGTTATTTACAACTATTGTCGAATTATGAATGAAATCAAGCTAGAATTTTGCTTCTTAATGGAGATCATGAAAATGCTTTTTGGATATACATATACATACATACATATATATATATGTATACACACACACACACACATACATATAAAATTTCCACCCTCCTAGTGATAGTCAAAGCTCACATTGTTTTCATAACAGTTCTCTCCAGGGACAGAAAAAATATGAAGCTTTCATCCACAGCAGTCTAGGAATTGCAATTTTGCTTTTACATAAAGCTTACTGTAGCTTCAAAAATTGAGAAACAGAGCTAGCTTAGGGAGCAGAGCGTGGTGTTTGGAACTAGGAACTGCTGGTTCAATTCTAGATTTTTTCTGCTTATTCAATGTGAGGCCTTTGTAGACTACTCACCCCTTCTGTAGTCTCTATATGTGTGTGTGTGTATATATGTATATACACCCTCCCTCTGCATATGTAGACACACACACACTTTTAAAAATCTTTAACATATCCATGAGTTGAGAAGATTTATCAGGATTTCTTTTTTTGTTCAGTACTCTAGGTTAGTTTAAAGTCTGCTGAAGTCATCAAGGCCCATTGAAGTCATAACGACTTTCTCTCAACTTGAGCGAGGGTTAGTCCAGCCTGCTGTGTGATTCTGTCACAGTGCTGCTGGACAGCCCTGTATTCATGGAGAGTTTCTGTAGGTTTTAATGGAAGAGATTATAACTGGCAAAGGCCTGTCTTGCTTGCTCACTGTAGAATTGGGCCTTATCTCTGATAAATTGCTCTGAAATGTACGTAATGGTGCTAGTAATAAAATAGTAATTTGGAACCATGAATGACACCATAATGCTGCCTTTGTTCCAGACCTCCACTCACAAAGGTCAGGATGCTGCATACTACAAATAAAAATCCTTCTCCTGGAAGGGTCTTGGAAAGCTTTTGTGCAATTAGGCTCTTTTCAGGAGGGAGCATGCCCATTCAAGGTCTTTATTAACACACCAGCCAAACAGCAACCGTGCTCGCAGTTAGCTTTCACTGCCAGTGAGGGCTGGGTCAGCATCTCTTGGGCTCCTTTCTTCGTGCTCTGTCCTGCTGGTCCCAGTGGGATGTGTGAGTCTATGTGAATGAATTCCTCTGCAGTTGATACTGATGAAGGAAACATGGATAAAGACATCATTTGTTGACTCCCTATGATCATGGTGGGTATAGTCATTCAGGTCCAGTATTATTAGATACGAAATAGCAAGGACTTGAGTATCCCAATTTCGTGTTTCTTACTGCAGGTAAACTTTGACTGTTTTATCAAAGGGGAAGGCATTGAATTACTAGTTCAATTTCATAGCCAAAAGCAAAGCAATTAAAATAAATTTCATACTAAGCACTGAGGCAGGAATTAGGATTGCAGATGAAGAACTTTTTTATGATCGTCTATTGGAATTTTCTTTTCCTTTCACTGTTCTCTTGTTTAGCTTACCTCAGGTTCTGCCTAAGGAATGCAGTGTTGATGTAATCTCTGAAACAGAAATGCCTCTTTCAGTAACTAATGTTATAAATCACCCCTGATTACCATATTTGGTAGAATAAGAAACACATCTTGCATTTTTCAGTTATATCAATTAAGGTTATGTTTATAAGGGAAAATTATTTGTAATACGTAAAATCAAGTGTTTTTATTCTGCTGATGCTTGCTTATTATTTTTATTTTATAGATTAAATTTAAAAAGACATAAGCAATAAGACTAGATTGTGTAATAAGGGCATAGAACAAAGATGTTTTGCATGGTTTAGGGGGATACTAAGAAAGGAACTGTGTCAAAGTGATCTATAATTTTGTTAGCTGAATGAGATATTTGGCTCTCACCTGCTGTTGGAACCTGATTAACAGGGAATAGTCTGGGCCCATGAAAATAAAATCAGTGAATTCTCTGTCATGTTAAATCACCTAGTTTGGTTGTTGCAGCACTGAAGTGGCATAGTTTCCAACATAGCAATGGTGATATGTCTGCCATTTTAAGTTTGGTGTTTCCACATGGATTTTATTTTTCAGCAAAGTTGGATAGAAGAAGACATGATGGAAGGATGTGAGCAATGAGTGGTTTGAAAAGACATCAAGAGTGAGTTTAGGAAAATGCAACTTGTCTTGTGAAAGCCATAAATAGGGAAGATAGGGCACAGTGAGTGTTTACCAACATGGGACAGTATTTTTCCATTACCCGCATACTGCTTTGCATTGCACAAATGGTCATTGAGTGAGAAATTACTTCAGTGTGAAAATGGTAAAGTATTAATTTTGCACGTTTTTTTTGCTATAAATGCATCATATCTCATTTATATATATATATATATACACACATATATAAAACTATATATTAGAAGTGGTTACAAAATGCAATACCACTGGTTCTCCAGGGACTACAGGTATTTTTAGGCACAGTAAAGACAAAAATCACAGTTTTCATCAGCATTTAATTTTTCAGAGAGATACAGCGTCCTTCAAAATGCCACAGTAAAAGGTTGCTGTGGGCACAGGGATTCTAGATCAATTATATGGGTAGCCTTCTACAATTTATCATTTGAAGATAGCATCTGTGTGGATTTGAAAGAGTAAGTCAGTCAATATCACAGGACACGGATAGAAGGAGACAAACTGGTAAGAATATTAGGGGTAAAAATAGAGCAGCAGAGCAAAAATTGTGGAGGATGGTGTAAGACAAATGCTGACGGAGCCAGGTATTTAATGTAATTGCTCTGAGTATAGCAGCAAGAGGAAATTGTTCATTTTGATACAGTAATCCATTGCTCACCCTTAGCCATTAGTAAAATCAGATAGAAGGGACTGAAAAAGTAAGGTATTAACTAAATGGAAATGGATATAATTATTTCAGTGCATCTTATTGCTCAGCTAATGTAGGTGAATGGTATATTAAAGAAAAACATTTCCCCCCTCTCCCTCATCCTCCATATAGCCATCCACTAGAGTGTCTAAGAATATTTGGAAGGATTAAAAAGTAACAAATAGTGAGGAGGTGAATGTATTACAGAAATCTGACGTTGCTTCTCCAACACAAGTATTTATTTCATCAGTGCTTACTAAGATCCAAAAGGAGTTTTTTTCACAAGTGAAATCAAAGCCAAAGCAAATAGGGCTTTGAGAGTATGTTTATGTAATCAGTAAATGAGATGCAGCCTTTCTAGGGAACAGCTATTTTTATAAGAACGAGGTGGTGATATTCCTTTGTTTTTTAATGGGCTGTAATATATTTGGGAGCAGTAATACAGTAACCTTTTATTTGACGTAAACTTATGTAATGGTGACTCTTACAGCCAAGCATGAAGTTGCTAGATTTAGAATGAAATCTCATGCCTTAAGAGCCTGTGAAGAAGAAAAATGGGTAAAAGAGTGGTACTAAATACAAAAGGAGAGTAGTCCAGTTAGATTTATTATATATAACCTTCTCCTGTCCCTGCAGTAATTTGTTGAGGTTTCTGTCATGTGTTCTGGCCAGGGAAAAGCAGTTAGCTCCCTCTGTGTCCCAAACAGGCAAATTGTGTTTGCACTGATGAGCACCATTTATCTAAGTGAATAGACTTGTATAGACTATTCACCTTTTTGTTGATCTGTCTGGGTTCATTGGAGGAGCATGGAGCAGATCAGAACCTTGTTATCATACCCCGGGGGATTTAGCAGGGGAATAGTGGAGAAGGCTTCCTAATGGTTGATTCCAAACTTTTAAGCTCTCAGTTGACCAGATATGTGCTGTGCTGACAGAATGTGACAATACAGTTTACAATTTACAGAGTTTGGTTGTTTGAACCATCTTAGGTGCTAAGAATGTCTCACGTGTACCTTGTTCAAAAGTAGCCTGTTCCCTGCCCTCCCCCCCCGCACTGGCTTTTCCTCAACAGCTAGGAGGTTCCCCCCAAATCTTCTACTTTAGAAGAAGGTCTGTAGAACACCTCGGGAGGAGTCTCCTCATCTTTCACCCTCTGTCATCTTCTGCAGGATGGAAAGACCCAGTAGCTTTTCCTATTTTTGGTACCGTTCTGCTTCTGATGAACTGTCAAAAGGTTACCTTGTGTTGAAGTTAAGCAGTGTTTTCTTTGCTTTTCTTCATTGAGATATGTCACTGTGCCCTTGCAATCATTTATCACCTTTACAAGGCTGAACCTAGTGACTCCAACCTCTTATATATCACATTCATTTTTATTTATTCCAGAATTAGCATTTGCAGTGAAGCTTTAAGAAAACCGCTATTTTCAAAGACGACTAAAATATACAATTGTGGCTATTTCATAACTCTGAATAAATATGGGTGAGGAATGAAAGAATTTATAATGTGAACTACAGAGCATACCCCTTCTGAAGAGGGACAGGAAGCAGGGTTTGGCTTTTTTTTTTTTTTTTTTTTTTTAAGGGAAGGATGCTATGAAAGAACAACAGGCTAAAACCATCATAGGACATACAGCCACATGGGCATATTTCTAATTATGTTTTTATAAGAGAAGTTTTCAAAATTGCATCATACTTGAATTGCATCCTTTTTCTATGTTTATCTTTCTGTAAGTTTAATTCTTACCTCTTACAGTGTCCTTGGCAATGCAGTCAAGAGTATTACTCTGACTATAGATGGAGGCAGGCACAGCTCTGTTACATACCTCCGTTCTCAGGTAATACAGGGGTAGTTCTGTATCCCATCAGATCCCCTATGTGATCTTAACCAAAGAGAGGACAACTTCTCCACCAGCAGACTTGGTCCTGCAAAGTTCTGAGAGCCAGCAGCTCTTGTAGGGCCAGAACCAAGTTATTTGTGATTAACTCCCTTTTAGTTGAAGTTATTTTGTTAGATTCGGAACCAGTGACGTCTCACTCTTTGCTCTTCAGACTGCCTAATGCGGCTCAAGAGGACGCTCGAAAGTGCTCTTTGCTTTTCTCTGATTAAAAGGCTGCCTGGGGTTGATTAAAAAAAAAAAAGGGGGGGGGGAGGAAGAAGAAAAAACAACAACAAAAAAATACCTTTCTCCTTGTCCACGTGAGGATGTTGTGAATGTTCCTCAGAATCCATGAATCCCCTATTGCAGGGTGTCCCCAGTGTCACTAATGGGCTTTGATTGAGTCAGGCCAGAGAGCAGCTGAAGAGCAGGAACGGTGGCACCGACTTGGCTAAATGTTCTGAATCCTCACAGGCTCCCGAATTTAAAAAAGTAGCGTGCTCCTTACATAGCCTCTCCTAATCCACTTAGTGCAAGAGCCAATTAACCAGCAGCTTTGAAGAGAAGTCTTTACAGCCACTCAGGCACTCTGCTTAGTAGCCTGTTGGGCTGCCCTGCGTTCTAAATCCAGATAGCAGGGTATTTTGAAAGGATAATTAGAAATAAAAAATTAAAAGACTGAATAATTGCATATAAAAACAATCTGGATTTCAGTTAAGTTCTGAACATCAGAGCAGCTGCTATTATTTTCAGCATGTAAAAGAAAGTTCTTGACTTGTTTTTGCCAGTTGCTTTGGCATATTTGAGCAAATGACTGAGCCACTGCCATTAGCCAAAACCTGTTCCCCCCAAATGTTTTATTCTGCTTTTTGTGGTTATTTTTAATCTGTGTTCTCTAAGCCACATTATCATATGCAAATTCTGGCAGCATGCTTTTTAAATAACTTATTTGCAACTGTCAGGGATGCCTTATGAATAAGTTATCAACTTGGGCATATATCAACTTGCAGCTATAGCTGCAAACATTTTTTAAAAATAATATTTATAAGACTATGAACACTTTCTATTTATGTATTTACCAAATGATTGCGGTCATTCACTTAGGGTTAGAATGACAGCTTCTTTCTCTTCAAAAAAAAAAAAAAACCAACACATTACTCAAATTTTCTTTAATGCTGACACATCAGTGCTAGCCTTATAACTGATTTGAATTATCTTTTACAAAAAGTTCAATTTAAATAATCTGTTTATATCCTAAGAGAACTCCGGGATCTTAAGGACCCTCTCCCAACCCAACCACACTGACATTTAATAATGCATCTTAAATTACCAGCTCAATGATGGAAAGGGCAAGGGGAGCAGAATTACAAATTTTCAGTCTAATTTAGAGAGGAGCAGAGTTTTAATAGAATTATAAAAGGAAAATCTTCTAACTGGAGGGGCATTGCATTATCTGGACAGGGAGCTTTAAAGAGTGAGGTGCTGACTTTGGTGCCAGAACTGTGGTATAACTATGACAGAAAATAATGAGTAATGGTTTGTGCGCTGGTGTAAGCATTATGAAGGATGGAAAAGAGCTCATCTTGTGCCTAGGGATAATCTAAAGTCTGAAGCTAAATTTCACCAGAGCGGATTTTAGGAAGCAATCACTGTCCAGGATGACTGCTATCTGGGCTGTTTACAAGTGTAGTCAAGAAATTAGGTAGCAAAGGAGTGCTGGAATTGTGTTTTTTGCTTGAGAATGACCAGTCGCTTTCATGAGTGTGATAGTTAAAAGAATTTAATCCCAACAATACTGAAAGAAAGAGGAGGGCTACAGCTCCACCTGGATTTCCTTTGGATCTTCTCTGGAACGTGTTACATTAGGTCTGGTCTGCACTGGCAAGTAGGATTGTTCAAGCGTGACTTGCATTTGTGTGTGCTTGTTTTTTATGTTTGTTTATTTAATCTGATAATTATACAGTTATCCCTAGAGGGGCAGTTAAATTGATAGCTGATTTGGAATATTGATATTTCTAGGCTGATCGTAAAGTAGCTATATCAGTATAAAGCACTTGCACACTGTGCCCAAAGGAAGAGGCTGCACCATTTTACGAAGCTCTAAAAATCAAAGTGATACTACTTTCTAATGTTATTATATTGATAGTTATTATATTGCTTACAGATTCCCTGGTGATGCTACACCAGTCCTAATTTATCAAGGTGTTTTTAGCGATTTATTTACTTGTGATATTAGGGTAATGTTTCTCAACCTTGTTGAAAGAGATTATTGTTTGGTTCAGCTGTCTTTGTTTTGTTTTGTTTTTCTGCCTCGGGCTTGGAAGCAGCTCCTTTCCTCCAAGTCAGAGGAGTGGCAAGGGGTGCATGTATTTGCGCTGCTGTCCTGCCTTGGAGGAGCTGAACCTGCTATCAACAAGCCCAAGCTGGTAAACGTTTTTAAACCTAGCCTAAACACTTGCAGCCAGTGTTTTCTTACTCCTGTGACTGGGGAAGCTGAGCCATTGCCATCTTGCAGGGATCTGCTGACTGCTGTTGTCTCATGCTTTATGGCTCCCTGAAGGCCTTGTGCTGAGGGTTGGGTTCCACAGTTTGAGAAGCCAGCCCTGTGCTAAAGGAACCAGGTATGGGGCAAGTTAGAAGGATGCAAAAAAAGGGCAGATAATGGGAGGGAAAAGAAGACAAGCAGAGCTGAGGTCCAGTGAATCTGGTAGTGGAAAGGAGATGAGAGAGGAGAGGACAGAATCGGGGAGAATTTGGAGACGATAAGGATAATGAAGAAAGAACTGCTAGGTCAGTGGAGCAAAAATAGTACATGTTCATTTCTGCATAAGCAAAAGGTAGCTGAAATCTTAGGACCTCTTTTATGCACCGTTGCTGTTGTGCTCTGCCTACTTGAAAACTTTGCTTATATGATTCCATCAACTTGTGAACATATCTTAAGGTTTGGTTAAATTTAAATAACAGCACAGGTTGATTTTACATGGAAAACATGAAAATTGTTTAATGCAGTTTAAGCATGGTGTTATCTTGTATAAACAGAGATTGTGAAAAACAGAATTCTTTCCACGATGTTTCCCCTGCCTGCTCCGTGCACAGACAGATTGGCATTGTTTTCTGGTGAGGAGTCCTGAATTAGAGATCAGAGCTTTGTGGAAAGCTGTCTTTGCTTCCTGTCTTTGCCTCCTTATAGCGTACTTGCAAATTATAATTAAAATTGGTAAAATGTAATTTCCCAAGCCGAAAGCAAATAATTGGAAGAGAGTTGTGAGTGGAGTAATTGATTCTGATACTTAGCAGATTTCCAGAATAGATTATTTACTGGTGTTCTGGAACACTTCATAGTTTGTTTTGTTTTGCTTTGCACGTGTTATTGTCTTCCAGTAGCTAAACTGTGAAGCCCCAAACAATGGTTCATGATACTGTTAATGTCCAAATGGATTATTTTCAAATGCATGCACATTTGGTGGTCTGCATTTCCATCTGTAAAGAGTACTTAGTTTCAGGATGGCTTACTTGTGCTTATTACAGGACTAACAATTAAAAACGGTAGGTCCATTTCACCTTTTGGATGAATGATCAAAAGACCCATTGCAGTTAACAGGAAGTTTGCCCTCTTTGCAGTAGAGATTAATTTGGCTTGATGTGATTTTTACTGGAGGGGACAAATGATGACAAGATGCTCTAGCAGTATCTCATTGTCATCTGTGTTTAACTATTTAGCAGTGGGTTTTTGGAGTGGGAGATGAAAAGGGCCAAGTGGTTTGTAAAGTCTGTAAAGTACATTTGCAGATGCAACCCAGTGGCCGGCACACCCCGTGCCGTGAGCGTGGCTGTTATAAGACTACTTTTTTACAGCCAGAAATTACCTGAACCATGCATCTGATGTATTAATTTTTCTTGTTTACTTTCTTCTTGATGCAGCCATTATTTAACTTTGCCTGTACTTTTTGTCTTTCCTTCTCCTGTGTAGAATGTGCATGTGCCAAATGTCTGTCTTGTATGTGTTAGTTTAATGAGTCTATTACATTAAATACAATTAATAAAAAGAATTTGCACTCAGTTAATTAGATTTTTTTGTAGAAATAAAATTTCTTTTCCTTTGAACACCCTGTTTTCCCTCAAATCTTGATACAGATGTTAGAGGAAGTCAGTGCCATTGCATATCAGAGCATAACACCATTTGTATTGTCTTTTCCATATCTTGTTTTGATTTGTTTTCAACTGGGAACAGTTGGAATTAGATGACAAAAAAAAAAAAAAGAATGTCAGGTGCTGAGGAGGTAGCTCTACTGAGATCAATATTTTATTGTGTTTTGTACCAGTGCTGACGCAAATAGTGAAAAAAATAACACACACATTTCCCTTTGAGTCCACGAACCCAGTGTAGCACTATAGAGAGTATGGTGATACCTGGGCAGCTGTATCATAAGCAAGAAAATAAACAGAGTGCTGTGTAAACAATGAACCCTGTGTAGATAACTGTTAAAGAAACACTTGAACTCAGTAGAATAGCACTGCCTTACCAAAGCAACCCACCCAGTAATTTAATGAGTCTTACTGAAAAGCTGAAGCCCAAATGTCCTTCTTTTTGTAAAGAACTAGCTTATGTAGATGGAAGCTGGTGATATGTGAATGATCATTATGCTGTGTCAAGTCTCATTTTAAAGACCATAAGTATACCTTTTTAGAAGAAAAACAAACTACTTCACCAGTCTGGAGAGAAACATTAATCATGTATTTTTATCACCTCAGAAGACCACTAGAAGATGAGCTCTAATATTTCAAATGCGACAAGCAGTCTATACACATGAATCACAATTTGAGTTCCATTACAACTGAGCTGATATATACCACTGTGTGCTTTATGGCTTTTACTCTAACAATATTAAATAAAAACCCAAAGCTTTTTCTTATGAATACCTAACCTTTAACAAGAGTTTGTAGAACTGCGGGCCAAAAAAACAGCTTTATCATTGCCCTAAAGCTTTAGTAAGAAAATGCTATTGCTGGTGTTTGGCCTCTCAGTATTATCCTCTATAAAGGAAGCGCACAAAGCTAGTACTGCAAAGGTAATAGAAAATGTAAAATGTTGTATGTATGGAAAATGCATAGAGAAAGGTTGAGAAAAGGCCTAAATAAATGAGCAAAGTTTGGAGAGAGAGAGATCTTTTGTTCCTTCTGATTCCTTTGTTAGGTCCAATCTTTTCCTTCCTGTACTCAAGGACTTCAGCTGCAACCCAGTGTCAGTTGTTCTCAATTCTCTTATTTATAGTTAAGTCATTCCTTCAAGTCCTTAGTCTCCTTTTGAGAAATTCAGCTACAGAGGTATTTTCCTATAGGTTGTGAATTTCCTTTTTATCCTTGGGAATTTTCTTATTTTGTGTTGTGGTACTGTGGGCTTTGCTTGCAATGAATAAAAATTCAAATTCCTTCACCTCTGAGACTTGTAATCCTCTCGCTCCCCTTTGGGGGAAGAAAGGGGAGGATTGTTGTCCAGTGAGGACAACAGTTGTTTGGTGAGGAAGCTGGAGATAAAGAGGGCAGCACGTCAGGTTAATTTTCAGGTGAATTGGTTGCTGGTTTGACGTTCTTGCTTTCTTTTCAGACATCTTTCTGTTCCCTTTCCTTTTATGCCAGAAAATTATTAGGTATGCAAGAAAGAAACTCCTCAAAGCTATGCACCAAAAGCCTATTAAAAAGAGGCTGCAAGCAGAACAGTGTGAACACACGTCAACACCTGAGTGTTTCCCAAGTGGCTCTAGCACTCAGTGGTGTGATAACAAGACATGTGGGAGGATTTTTCTTGGCTTTTATCTTTCATATATTGATGCTTCTGACTTTTTAAAATTCATTTCATCAAGTGGCACTGCAACAGAAACAACAGAAAAGTGGGAATGAGATAGTTCAAGGTGTTTGCAGTAGCATGCAAAGTGTTTTGCCTCGAGGCCATCATTTCTAATACAGCCCAAGTTAGTAGCAGTCAAAAATCACTGCCAACTGACAGCTGTTTGGCCGATGTGAAACGGTGTAGCTGGTTGCTCCTACTGGGCAGATGTCCGTAGCATAGAAAGAGGGAGCAGAGCTGGCATGTGTTTCATTTTCAGAGACTGGAAAATGCGGGTGTATCTCAAGTGCAGCTACTTCTGTGCAGGGAGGTTGAACAGCTATCAGCTACTGATAGCCCTGAACTAAGGCAGCACAGAGCTCAGTTAGGACCTCCCTTTTTGGGTGAAATTTTCAGCTTGCGTGGAGGTGCTGCGGTTATGGTACTAACCCATCCTGATGTTTCAGCTGGGTCTCCGTCAGCGCCACGTGGTGCAGGAGAAGGGAGAACACAGCGCGATCTCTGCAGGCGGTTGTGCAGAGGGATGTGGCAGCATAACTGTGGAGAGAACGATCTGTGCCCTGCCAGCTGAGAAAATCTTCAGCAGTGTTGCTGGTTAATACCTTTCTTGAGCATGAGCAATCAATAACGAGGAGAATGTAAGGGGGGGGGGAAAGAGTTTGGTGGTTCGTGGTTCTTTCTTTTGCTTGGACATATGTAGTACTAGAAAAAATCTTTTGAAAACCATGAATTACTTTATGTAAAATCAGTGCTACTGAGTAGAACATCTATCCTAATCAGACAAAAATGAAATGAATGCTTCAGTCTAATTTCTGATTTTGTGAGGACGGTAGGGGGAAGAATTTACATTTTACGGTGTCGCAGAGCTTTGTGATACTTAAACAGACAAGTAATGATGGTTTTGATTCCCTACTCAGAAAACTATAATTTTGAATTTTGGATTTGCAGCAGCAATAGAGGTTACTCAACATGTAGCTATAGGACCAAGTTACTAGCTCTCCTAAGTCATCTTTTTTTCCATTGGGATGGTATAAATCAGGTTCAAAACTGATTTAGGCAGCTGGCTGAATCTTCTCCTTGTGCAGGATGTGAAAGTGGCACAGCAACCCAACTGTTCCTTTTTCAGCAACTCTTGTAGCATAAGCGTGTCTCTGGGGCAAGTCATTATCAGAGTGCTTGAGTGAACGTGGAGGGCTGGAATACTTACTGGTTGACATTGCAGTTGCATCTGCTATATTTTCATGACAAAGGTTACGGTGTCCTATCTGCCCAATTGGTACCATGTTGTGCGGAGTTACTGCAGCTTCATATTTTAGTTTCCCTATGAGACAGAGTTAGGATTATTACTGTTGCAAGGTCTTGCATATTTTGGATGCTACTTAGTATGTTTGAAAACTTTTTTTATCAGTTTTTGACTTCTAAAAAATATCATAAAAAACAAATATACATGTTAGTTTTCCAGAGTTAGAAAAATGTAGGATTTTGTAAACAACAGTGGAATGAACACATTCTTGTGAGGAAGGAGTTTTTACTCCTTTTTAAGGACAATTTTTCGACCAAATTTGCCTTATTCTTTAATGCTAGGGTTAAGCTAGGTTGTTTTTGAAGTTATAAATAGAATTTCTTGTCTCTTATGCTAATACTGTGTCACATTACTCATTTAACTCTGAGGCTGACTGGGACTTTCCCTGGTTCTTCTTCCCCACAGATATTGATGAATGCGCTGCTAAGATGCATTATTGTCATGCCAATACCGTGTGCGTTAACCTGCCTGGATCCTATCGCTGTGACTGTGTCATGGGATATGTCCGTGTGGATGATTTCTCATGTACAGGTGAGCTCTTAAGTACATAGTGATAGTGCTGCTGTACTCTGTCTTGTGTATATTGCTTAGCTTTTAGTTAACCCGAGCCGAAGCAAAAGCCGCATACTTGTTGGCCCTCTGCTGGCATGCAATTTAGGCACAAGTGCGACAGATAAGTGTGGTATGAGGCACTGCATTTTGGATTAGCTAGAGGGTGGTGCAGGAGGCTTAGCAGATGCACATGCCTGAGTGCCATTGTCAGCCAGGGCACTGTCCCTTGCTGTCCCATCACTGTCTCACACGTGAGCTTCAAATAAGAACATGTCCAGTCTCTAGCCCTGTTGTACCCATCATCTCACTCTGCAGCTCTGTTAATGTCTCTACATGGGAGTATGACTCATCCAGACCTTTGGATCTGCTTGATTTTAGCAAGGATGTAAAAAGAGTTCTCACATTTAGTGAAAAGAAACAATGTTTTATTACCTATAGTTTGAAGCTGGTCAGTGGTTTGAAACATTAGAAATGATCCAGGAGGAAGGCTTTGTGGACAGAGCTGAGATGAGAGAGAAATGGAAAATGTGCAAGTTCCTCACAGCCATTTGTTGTCTGATGGTTTGGAAATTGTTATTGTTAATGCTGCGAATTAATGCCTCCAGGACTATGGCACACGTTATTTAGAAGTGAGAATAAGTGCAATAACATTAGACAATAAATCCAGTAATGTTTTTTTAATACCTAACAGCAAAATGAGCTCTAAAAAGTCTTATGGGAAAGTAGATATGTCTCATTTCCATGTATAGGTTTTTAAGGAACCTTAACGTGAGAAGTTTCTGAAATGCTCTGCCTAGCTCTATCTAAGTTGATAACATCTTTCAACCACATGTCTCCACAAATGCTAATCTCAGGATTGTTTGGATGTTATGCCTCTCTGGCAAGGAGACGCATATCAGGCAGAGTTATTGGAACGGAAATGAGGAAGGTGGACGCAGTACCAGGTTTAGACCTTTACTGGGCAAGCTGTCCTTTCAGGTGGAAGGATGGCCAAGGAGCATTAATATGAAAATGATTTCCAGCCTGGAATAATTACATTGTGAGGCACGTTATCCTTAGGGAAGGTCATAGGAAATACCTACTCCCGTGATGACACAATCTCTTGTAGCTAGGATTAGGTGTTTATAAAGACTTCAGGAAAGTCCTACTCATCTCTGGAGAGAGGCTCATACTAAATAGCTGACAGGGAACTGGTTCATATTTTACCTAGATGTTCTTTATTTCTAAGTAATTTGTTGTGTCTTTTGAGTAAGTTTTAGCATTTTTCTTGATCTTTTACAATCTGCTATGTCAGAAAAGTTTCAAACCTTAAATTTTGTTCTAAATGCGTGTGCTGTGTGTGGTAGCTGCTTTTACAATGACGAGAAAAACGTTTTTGATAATCTGACACTTGTTTTCCGTATATTTGCTACTAATTCCCTAATGTTCCTTTCCTTCCAGCAAGACAGTATCATTAGGCATGCAAATGGTTTAGAATGCAGGGTATTTGTGATTTACAGCAAAAGTGTGTAGTAATAAGACAGGTGCTTGACAGTAATGGGTGAGCATTCATTTAACGTGCACGCACAGAAAAACAACAAAAAAACCAGAAGTGGTATAAGCAAGAAATAATGGAATGAGTGAGATAAATATTTCTTGCAGTTTTTATTATCTTACTAAAATGACTTCTTCAACATCACAGTTAAAAGGCACAGCAAGTGTTTAACATACTTGAGAAACTTGGTTCATTGCCTGTTTTATCTAGAAATAATAGTATATTGCAAAAAATATATATTCAAGTGTTTGTGCAACAGAAGACCTAATCTTGTTTGTATTTTGCATTATGTTTATAGAAACTTCTCTCATAATTTTTTTTTAAAAAATACAGGTGGCAAATACTTAGCTATTTCACCTTTATGTTGGCACCAATGTATGGCAGGCTCAAGCAGAATAGATTATGGCTATTACTCAGCTTTTTAATTTGTTCCCGTTTACTCAAACAAAGTAAATGAGAAATTGTATTGTTGTTGGACCATGTTTTGGGGACAAACCTGGAAGCCTGAGATAGCTTAGCATTCATATTACATCTGAATCTTCTGTATGTGGGATCAGGCTCTTTTCAGTGCAGCAAAGGTGAACGGCTTCACGGCAGAGGTTAGCAAGTTTCAAGTTAAGTGCTTAAGGCATATGCACAGCTCTGCTTGTGCTTTATATAAAACTGACCTAAAGGCAGAGATATTTCGACAGAATAGGAGGCATCATGCTGTGGGAAGCCAGCGTCTCATTCAGCGAGGTGCAGGCTGTCCTCAACTCATGCAGAAGCTGCGGAGCACAGTCCATGTTGCTGGGACAGCAACTGCTTGGTGGCCCCAGTGCTCTGGCGGCTTTTGGAAGGTAGAAAGCAGTGATGCGTCGAAGTCATAAATCAGAAACGTTTTTTTGAATTGCTTAAGGTTTTTATCATTTTAAAAAAGAAACTGAATTGAATATTGAAATGCTAAGTCAATTCGAATCGAATGAAATGAAATATTTAATCTGGATATTGCTGAATTTTATTCAGCTTTCTGTATTTTTCTCCTCTCCCTGTGTCTTTCTCAAATTACACTAATTTTTACTGTTTTGCTGTTGATGAAACTTCTCTTTTTCTGAAATATTTTTTGAGTAATGTTTCCCAGTTCTGGTCTCGAGAACTGTGGAGCAAGACCTTTCCATGGATATCAGTGAGAACCTAGTACATTAGAAGCTGTGCTGAGTGCATAGAAATTGTAGTCACAGAAACAGAGAAGATAAGTAACTGAAGTAATATTTTGCATGAATCTATAATTATCTTAAATTCTAAAATATGGCCTAAGATGGGTTAGTGGATACTTTCATAAATAATCAGTGTTCAGTCTTGTATAAGCAAAAGACCTGGTACGTTGAGGTTTTTTGTGGTCAGGTTAGTCAGTCTAGCAATAACCTGCATCCATCAGTGAAGGTATATTAACATTTTTGTACTCTGCTATTCCTGGAGCTCTGAGCTCTGAATGTAAATTAAGCTGTTCAATGAAGGACATTTTTACTGAGAAAAGTTATCCTTGAAAAGGAAGCTTCTTTCAGTCTCTTCCCATGAAAGTCACAGGTTGTTTATCTGTTCTCAGGTAAATCACATTCTTTCCTGTTCTGAAAATGGCAGTAAATTTGCTTCTCCAGATGCTCGCATTTACTGGAATCTGCTGATTTAAAGAATATTATTCACTTTCACAGGTTTTTACCTTGTTTTGCTTGTTGAAAAATAGGTTCACCTGGATTGCTTTCTTCCAATATACCAGTCTGGGAGTTTGCATCAAATGTGCATTATTTTGTTTAATTATTTTCAAAGCATTATAAGTTATGTATTATAAATCTTGCATTTTTGTGTGTGGTGGGCTGCATCTGTCCTCTAGTGTTATTATGGAAATGTGTGTGTGTATATACACACACACGTGTGTATATATGTATATTTTGGGGTGTGTGTGTGTCTAGTTTGAAGCTACAATATCTCTCTTCTTGCCCTCTGCCTGTGTGAAGCTACTCTATCCCCACCTTCCCCACCCACTATTGAATCCCTTGAAAAAAGTACTGTTTTATCTTAATAGTCTATACGTTATCTCTGATAACTAGAGATATCACGCCGATATGTAGCGCAAACAATGTAGATTGATCACGTCTTTATATGTAGGCAGTCATGATGTCATATGATGATTCTTGGCCTATAACATCTATGATTACCATTTCAGAACATATACTAATTCTACAATGTTTTCCTTGGGGCTGCTTGGGACACTGAAGTCTTTCTAAAATCCTCTAGTCACTTCAAGAGCAAGTATTTTTGTTTTGTGTAGTCACTTTTGTGTTATTGTAATTAGGGTGCTTTGGTTTGAGGTTGTGGAGTTTTTATTTCCTACAAATATTAGCTAATTATGCATTAAAGCTTAAAAAACCTCAACAAATGAGAATGCTGAAGAATTTTTATTCCTCTGGCTGCATGCATTACTCATGGTTATATTGCAAAATGAAGAAGCTCCCTCTGGGTTTCAAAATTACTTTGCCCATTTTGCCTTGGGGAGCCTTGGCAGCTGCCCTGGCAGCAGTGTGCTCTGCCAGAAGGTGGTGCAACCTGTATGTGAACGTCCTCCTCTTTATGCATTAAGCTGTGAAGCCAGGGGTTTTCCTTACATGAAAAGAACCCTTTTCCAGGTTTTACTGTGGAGTTATGCAATTCTACATGATTTCTGAATACTGGACTGTGCCTTTAACGCTTTTTCAGTCCTCACTCTGTGTGGTAGTGTTCATAAAACTTTCTACCTAGAGCTTTTCAGAGTCATTAATTATGTCTTACTTGCAAAAAGCAAACCATCTATCACAGTATGTTCAAAATACATCATTAAGTAGTTTCATCCTGTGGAAAAATTGACATTATATAGAAATGTATTGTTTAGAAGAAGCTTTAGGATTTAAATGTTTATTAGGATGTAGTTTGTATGATAGTTTGGTTTACAGTATGAGTAGACTAGACAAAGTAATAAGACCTAATGATTTTGAAGGGTTATCTCTTTGCTTCTGTGCTGTTTGATTTCTGGAGAGGCATTCAGTGTTGAATCTCCTGCACCTTTCAGAACAAGCCCTTCTGCAATACATTCCTGGAAGGACAGGGCCTAAAGCATGGAAAATGTGGAATTCTGTGAAAGCTAAATTTCAAGGAGAAAACTAGCCCCCCTCTCCTGTTCTCTCCTCCTTCCCCTCCTTCGTCCGTGAAATGTAACTCACTTCCAGCGACTTCATCTTGTGATTATAGCAAAAGTTGTTCAGATTGTTTTCTATTACTAAAATTGGTGTTTTTAGATTGTTGTTGCTGTAGTTTACCTGTCAGAGGTTCAAGGTGGTGTTTGACCCAGTCATGACACTGATAGTGCAGCAAGTTTCACAAGGGTGAAGTGGCAGTCTTTAAGGGCAGGTTACTGGCCTGTCATCCCGAACTGCTGCATGTGTTTGAAAAGGCCACGAAGAGAAGCTTTTAGGCAGCCAGCTGATAATACAGTCACTCTTCCAAAGAAAGTGCTATTCCTGCAGTCTATTCTACTGAAGCTCTTTTCCATCTGTTCCGTTTCTGTGAGCTAAATTAGCTTTCTGGAAGGAAAGATGAGCATTTTTGGCGTGGCACTTGGCCTTTGAAAGTGCTGTGCAGGGTCTTGCATGTTCACCGAGGTTAGTAAGCAAATATCACCACTTTTAATGTGATTGCCTAGAATTAATGAATTGATAGATGTGTCAACTAGCTGAAGACTCAAAGTCTGGGTTAGTAAGCAATGAAGATGGGTCAGTGGTTGAAAAATTTTCAACCGTGCTTAGTGCAAGTGCCCTCTTCAGATATTGCTGTTGTCCTGAAATACCTTATTAGTGAGTATCTTGCCTAGCACTTTATAAATTACAAAGAAGCACTGTGAAAATGTTAATTGGGTTGAGGTCACAATTATGTGTGCAGGTGGTTAGCACAATGAGTATTGCTAGGGATAGGGATGTCAGGGAGATCTAGACCTCCTTATTTGTACTTGGCAGTAATATATTCATGTATATTGCTCTGAAGCATTCTCTCATTCGGAGTCCGATCTGGACGCTGCAGACTGAGGACAGCACGTTGTCCTCTTCTGAGCTGCATTTTGATTTGTGTGCCTGTCTTCTCACTACTTTGTGTCTTTGGGGCAATACTTGCTCCTAAATGTATTTGAAAATTAAGCCACTGAGTGGATGATGCTATGATTGTATTAACAGGCACAAAATACTCTTATGCAGTCTCTTCTTTCCAGAGATCCGTAAGTGGCAAGAGCTGAAAGGCAGGACCAGACTTAGTAGTTCCTACTATTAAGTAGCAGCCTTTTGTCTGGATTGCAGTCAACAGGATCTCTGTTCACAGAACTGTGAAGAAAAATGTTGTTTAGCTCCTGGTGCCTTAAAATGCAGAAGCATTGGTTTCAAGTCCCTCAGTGGGCTGTTGCAGAGTTCAGCAGCAGGTAATCTATGCACCGATGGGTACTGCCTGCATCAGAGAGCATTTCTTTGCTCTTCCGGACAAGTCTACCGAAGACTAAGAGTCAATCCAGCAAAATAAAAAATCAGTCAACCCGTGTCAGATGACTGATACTTACATAGGTCTCGACTCAAAGCCTTCAATCACATTCGTTTTGACTTTAGATGAAGTAAGTCCCTTAGATAACTAGTACACTCTTGCTCCAGGAAAGTTCTATAATAATACTAAACAGGATGATTCTTTTGTGCTGTCAGAAAATGCTGTGCTAACATTAATAACATAGCTTCTCAATGCATCCCAAGACGTCTGACAAGTATTTTAATTGCCCTTTTGGAAAAGGGAGGTTTAGGCACAGAGAATGGAGCATCTTGCCCGAATTCGTGCTGAGACAGTGGCAGCATTAAAGACTTGTAAAGAAAGTCAGAAATTTAGGCATGGAAAAAACATAAACTCATACCAAGAAGATTTCAGTAATTATTATAGGTATTGATATATTCATGAAGAAACAATAGCAGTTCATTTAAGCAAGTGTGCATAGGCCCTGAGTAACCACGTGACCTTAATGTTATAAATCTTCTCCTTCCTCTTTCCATACAGTTTTGAAGCATCTTTTATTATTTAGAGTTGAATTATTCCCCAGTCCTCTACTTTCTAAATGCTTTCTATATTCTTTTGTTCCTTACTTCACCTTCATTTACTGGCTATAACTGTTACTTTTTTTACATTCCTTCCTTTAAAATAATGCAGTGGGGAACTGAGTATTATTTTTTCCTAAGCCCTTTCAATATGAGGAAAATATGTACTGAAAATATAATATTTATGGTGATTTAAATTCCTCATGAGTAAATAGTTTAATTAAACATCTTTGTGCTTTCCTGTGCTCTAGGCATTGATGTGTTGCTAATTTGTCCAGAGTAGCTGGTAATCTTTTCAAGTCCTTTTGACACATTGATTTTCTATAACTTTATTAATACTGAAATTAATTAAACAGCTGACCACAAATCATGCTGATAGTTGTTTTTCTTGACTAAGGGATAATTAGCATTTTTCATAATTTATTAGTTGCAGCGTTTTGTGCTGGGCTATGTGTGTGTATATGTATATACACTCCCCGACCCCCAATGCTATCTCAAAATATTTTTTCCAAATTGCTTTGCATATGCATGTTCAGTGGCTTAAAGAGAATGATATTAATTTAATACTAATTCAAGTCCTGTGAATGAAGCTGTCTATCTAAAGAATGACTGCAGGGCAGGCTTTCACATGTCAGCCTGTCAGCATTCATCCTGGTCCATCGTATTGCAGGTTTTCTTTTTGATAAAATAGGACTAAATCCATTTCTGTGGCCCATGTATTCTTGATCTCTTTCCTAAATCTAACAATTACTATGAACAGTTCATGAGGTGAGAGCTAGAACATACTATCCTAAAAGCATGCAGAGGCTGCTGGATCAATGTCAGTGGCTTGAAGCAAAAAGCTCTGATATTTTAGTCATCTGCTTCCACAGTAAATGCTAATGCCTTCAGGATTGTAACTTGCTTTTGGGAAAGAGTTTATTCAATCAAGTTCTGATCTTGCTGCGGCTCTAACGGCCAGGGTTTGTCGTCTCCTCTGTCTGAAAAAGCAAAAAATCCCCCCGCGCTATATCCTGGTTCTAGAAGCAAACATTTTGTACCAAGCGCTTTGTTCTTCAAACACAAGTGCTAAAATACAACGTGGAAAACAAATGTTAACACAGAATTGAACTCTCCTGCTAAATCATGGAAGTAGCTGAATCATAGAGAAGGTCGTCTAATCCACCACTCCACCCCAAGGCAGGATCCAGGGTACCCCCAAAAACATCCTTTGTCTCACCTATTCTTAAAAGCTTTTCGTGAAGGAAATTCCTTAACCCTCTGTTTTGTATTTCCTAGTACTTAACCAGCTAGCTGGAAAGGTTTTCATAATGTCTGACTTAAACCTCCCTTGCTACAATTTAAGCTTTTGTCATATTCTGAGTGAATGTGGAGAACATTTTGACCATTCTATTTGCAGTTATCTTTTAAATATTTAACATCTCTTTTCATAATTTGTTTCATTCTTCTCAACTCTAACCTAAAAATCAACTTTTAAAATACCTGACTGAGCAATACAACAATATTCTGAGGGAGGTTTTGTCTTAACTTTTTTCCCTCAGAAAAGTTATTTTTCTGGGCCTCTTGAAATCTCATGGAAGCTTTTTTTGCGCGCAGCTGCAAGATTAATGTGTTAGTGCATGCGAAGGAAGATGCTGTAAGGAATGAAGCCAAGTAAAAGAGACAGTGTGCATGCTGTCAGTGGATCAGACAGACGGGTGTGGGCTAACCCACGTGCATTTATTCTCAAAGTCCCTAGTTTTGGTAGTGTCTACTGCCAAAGGTTGATTAGCCAGGTGCAACCCTGACCGTGCTGGATAGGAACCCTTTATAGGGTTTTTTCCTGCTATATCCTCTCTTTCTACGCAGAAATGTTGCTATGGGCAATAGATCAAAGACAAAGACGACATTCCAGGTGGGTGGCTAATGGCCAAATACAGATTCTCTGTAGTGTTTGCTTATGTTGGATGAATGGACTATATGGTTTATGTTTGCAGTACTAGTGACTAGTGCATTCTGTTTGGAAAAATGACTCAAATGCTTCTCCAATATGCTTACACATATCTTGCAGCATGTTGCATTCGGAGTATGGTGAAAGTCTCTACAGTGCATGGGACATACATGCTCATTTCTTCCTAAGAAATCCTATACGGAGGAAGGGAAGTCCCTCCACTGCAGGGCATGGGAATGCCAGCTTGTAAATTCCTACCACTTTGGTTAAGGAATGGCAGAAATGATCAGGGTTGCAATCACTAGCCTTCTAGGAAGGCCAGGGACTTGCAGCACCTTTAACTTGGGCTTGACAAACGGGTAACTTTGAGATTTCCTCCTAAATAGCAGTGTGTCACAGTGGATGAAGCTAGTTTGCCAAGGAACAGTTGACAAATCTGTGAAACATGCAGCACTTGGCTGAGCTGGTTTTGTGTCTTTGCATTTGCTGCTTGGATTTAGGATTTGCAATATAAGGCCTTTATTTCCAAAACAAAGGAATTATACAAAGCTTGTTAATCTCGATAGAAAAATTTCTATCAAGGTGATTGCGCTTAGATCTGACTTTCTTTTCTGACAATGAGAAATATGTATGACAAAGGTTTTTGCAGGTCTTGGTTTCTCCTTTTTAGTCAAAGCGTGTATTTTATACTCAAGGAAATAATATTTTAGCATTTCTTGCTTCACTATGATCTCATTTTTATACTTAATGCTGAATATTTCATAAAAGTGTGCATATTGATTGGGAGAAAGCTAATATTTTATTAATGACTATTGACTCTTGGGTATCAATTACTGTATACAAGTGATCAAAGAATCTTCTTCTGAGTGATCTGAGATATTGAAAAGACCTTGGGACCCTGGTTCAATGATGGGCATCTGTTTTTTGTTTGAAGTGGCTGGGGTTTTGTGTAAGCCCTGTTTAGCCGTGCACTGTAAATTGTCCTGCTCTTGCTCTGCTAGTTCTGCAGCTTTCTGGAGAACATTAAAAACGTTCTTTGGCTGAAGGAAAAGGGGCTGGGGAGGCAGAATTTCTCTTGCTGTGAAGGAGTCCAGCATGGTCTGTCCTGCTGAGTGGCCTCATTCTGGTTTTAGAGGGTATTGTGTTCTGTCCATGAACAAGAATATTATGGGCAATATTTGGAGGAGAATGCTATTCAGTCTGATAACCTAGCTATCCAAAATTTATGTATAGATGTGTAAACATCAGTGAATAACCATAACTCTAATAGCGCTGCCTTTCTGAAGTATTTGTGAAATAATTTTAAGGAGCGTGGAGGAACAGCCACTAGCAAGCTGACTTGCTTGGTCCTTAAGAAAGATAGCCTTTGGGAATAGGACAGGGAGGGGGGAAAAGAGATACTTTGATCTATCACTTTGTAGTTAATATTTTCATAGTTTCTACTGTAGGCGTTTTTGCCTCCTAGCTATGCTTCAGGACAGAGGAAGCTTGTCATTAGGAAGAAACTTCCTATCTAGTTACATGATTATACATAACAATTACCCAAACCAGGAAATTGTGATTCTCCCAGAAATTACTTTTGCTGGTTAATTGTCACAGAAGTGGGGCAAATGAATCCTGCAAAATCATATGTTTCCATTAGATTAATATATTGCCATTTTTATTTGCTTGGCTTTTTTTCCCAGAGTTTATCAATAAAGTTCACTTTTAGAAAATACAATCGCATGCTGTTAGGCTGAGATAATCAGGAGTTTGGGGAAAGCTGAACTTTTCTGTCATGGCAGATGATAGCAGAAATGGCCAGAAAACAGGGCTATCAAGCAAAGGATAAGGATAGCCCCAGAGAGAGATCCTAATGACCTGTAAGGGTAAAATATTTTTATTCCTATTTAGTCATGGTGAAGAAAAGTTCCCATGCTACAAGATGTTTTCAGGATTCTAGAGATTCGGTTTAGTCTGCTTTTTGCTTCCTGCAGTAGAGTTCCAATTACACAAAATTTACTGCAATATAAGCTTCCATAATGCTGAACTATCGAATTGAAACCAACCTTTGCCCTTTACGCTAGTTTTTTGGGGGTGGATTTGGGGTTTCTTTAAAGATAGAACAAATGTTGTCATAGTTATTCTCTGAAATGCCTAACATAGCAAATTCGTCGTTGAATGATAAATTAAGAATGTGCATGTGTACGCACATATGCAGTCCACAAAGGGGTAAAGGAGCCCTCCGATCTTCGGAGCCTTCATTTCAAAATCCAGTTCTGAATTGCATCCGTATTTTACTTAGGCCATAAATGTGGCTTTGCAGTAAAGGAAAGACATTCCAGATTTAATCACATTCCACCACAGTATAAAATGTCATTGTATTTATTGCATGTGCAAGTAGAAGCTACTCAGTACAAAGCTAAATATGGTTCTGTTCTGTTACTTCACTCTTTGCGTGCTTTTAAAAATTAGACAAACCCTATGATCTTGGATGCATTGTTTAAAAAAAAAAAAGTGTGTGTAATATATAAAGTAATTTATGAATAGGAAGGGTAAATATTCTCTTGTGTGGCTTTACAGTGTATACAGAAGCACTTCATATTAGAACAGGGAAAAGCGAGAAGGTAGACTCCAAACATGCCACACCGTTGTACGTCCCCCTGTCCTTATGCAGGCTCTTTCACTGAATGCCCTTGTATCTTCCAATACTCATTGCACTGTTGGGAACAGCAGCTTGCACATGTAGAGAGCAGCGGTGGAAATCTCCCGTGGGTTTCCTCTGGCCTGGCAAGCAGGCAGCTGGGTGCTGCCTGACACTGTTGTGTTAGCCATGCTCTGCGAGGGGGTCCGCAGTGGTGTGCAGCACGCTGGAGCTGCTGACAGCACGAGATGCATCAGATCTTCAGCAGCAGTGCAGGCACTTTCACGTTTCTGGGACCGTGATGAAATCCCAGAAAAAATGTGCTTATGGTCTGAGTCTGGACTGGAGTGTGCCTTTTGAGGAGCGCCGCCCTGTAGTGCGGACATCATCAATAGGCTGAACTTCTTTTCTTACCAACGTAGCCCCATTCATCTTGAGGTACTGGGTAGTTTAATGTATTAAAAGCATATTCAGTTCTTGTTTCTCTGCCTAGCATGCTAAAATCACCTATTAGGGTCTTTTGATCCATAATCATCACTTTTGCTTTTAGAAAAATAGGCTCATTTCACCCAATCAGTAAAGATAGAAAAATCCCCAGTTCGAGTGACTCTGCTCTGCCCAGATCTGTTTTCCTTAACTGTTGCAGATGAGATATATAGGAATTGACATCTGATGACATAGGTTCCTTTACGTTTTTCATTTTTGCTTGTTGCTGCTCTTAGAATTGAACCACTGACTGGAATTATTGAAAGAAAAGTTAAAAGTCTTAAAAAAAAATTCTTAGCTGATGTGAAATGTGTGACAGTAACAAGAATCGCACATCTTAACAGAATTGTTTGCTCTGTGTGGTGTACTAGTTGGAATAAAATGTATATACACGGAAACATACATTTTGTCTTCACGGTTGATGATTCCAGAGGAAGCATAAAGGACTATTTTTGAGGGCAGCGGAGCGGCCTTGTTCCATCTGGTGTTGCCAAAACACATAACCAGTTTTGAATGGTTAAGTATCTACAGGTGAATGTTGCTGCTTGTAGAAACAGCAATAGGATTCTTTTTTGCAAAGAGACTAAAGAAGTTGTATGAAAAGTCAGCTGGAAAGACTTAGTCCAAGGCATTAACAGCATTTGAAATGTAACTTTTTAAAGGAAATGTTCGAAACAAAAGCAGTCATGAGATTGGAGAATTTAACAACACTTTAATATTCTAAGATGTAATCTATGCAGGCCTGTTTTTCAAGGATCTGGTCTTTTGCATATGTTTTATCTATAAATGGACATATATGCATTTTTAGCTTGGTGCAAACTTAGTTTGAAAAATTAGCAGGTAGGGTTTTTTGTTTATTTGCTTATGCGTGACTTCCTCTAAAAAGGTTACATGGCTAAGTATTGAGTCAGCTAATAATCAACGCCAAGCTTGCTAAAAGTGCAGTTATCTGCAAAACTCTGAAATCCAGAGGCTGGGTTTAGAGCTGCTAGAAATCAAACTATATATGCTTATTTAGCTCTACTGTCAAACTGGATTCTGGAAATAAGTCTCCTTTTAAGTCACTGCTGCTTTTGATTTGTCGCTCTAAGATTGTTGATTTATGAAAAATAATCTATGCCATTAGACTGCTTGTCAGGATCCATAAATTGCATTAGGGAGGAAGGGTAGTTATTACCCTTTGTGGATTTTGTTTTTGCATTGGAGAAAAGATGATAATTAATTCAGTAACAAAATGAATTCATACCCTTTTGAAATATGGAACCATTACCTGATATTTTTTCTGACTTTTGTAAAGATACTTGTTTTCTTATGTTATTTCAAAGGGGCTAACTGCCTTTATTGTCCAACTTTTCTGTTTCAATGCAAATCCTAACAGAGTTAACTTGTGGTGTTGAGTTTAAAACAGATTAACAAAGTAGAGCGAAGTATAGAAACTAATGCTGCATGAAGGTTAAGTACTTAATGTGCTTGGCATGTGAGTGCATTCAGACAGCTCTTGAAGGACATTTATGGATCAGTTTTGAATTCTGTGGTGTAGCTTGTCGCAGTTATATAGGTTTTCCAGCAACAGGTGGTTTTAGTATAACATGTTACAAAAAAACAGCAAAAAGTTGTTACTCCTGTTGCATTAGCATGATGCGGCTCTTAACAGTTCATGGTTTATGAACTAAATAAATAAAGACAATACCTAAACATGCCTGTACAGAAGGTCTGTGTAACACTCGAGTACTGCTTAAGTCATTTGAAGTATTTTGCAGGCTACTGAGATGCTGGTTGCTACTGGATGCTACTGCAGGCATGTGTTGGCTCTCCAGTCAAAACCGAATTTCTCAAGTTGGATCTGAGCCTGCAGAGTATTAAGAATCTTCTGCGAAATTTTAAATTCCCTCCCTTCCTGAACGTTAATGTTGGCAGAGGGTTGTCAGCACATCTCCAAGAGGACTTCATGCTATATATATTTTAGACCCTCCTTAGCTCTGAACTTTTCTGTTTCTCCTTTCTATGTGATACGTGGGAGTAGACATTAAGAAAGTTTAAGTAGTGATTATGGGCATTAACTCCATAAACAGCTGGGCCTAAAACTGTTAATGTTTTAGTCTTTTTAATATCTCAAACGTTTTTTTCTCTAAACGGATTTAGGTTGAGAGTGCGAGCTGCTTTCTGCACAAAGGCTGTCAAAATTGTGACAATCTTTATTAAAGCAGCAAGCCTTGAAATTTGTGCCGTGAGAAACTGGATGAGGAAGAGTTTGGGAATTTCTTGGCAGATGAAGGCCACATCTTTTTTGTAGTCTTTTTAAAAAAAAAAAAAAAAAAGTAATGTTCTAGCATGGAGGACTTTCTTTAATGGTTTCTTTAATGAATCCTGCTTGTCTCTCTCCTTGTTGGCAGCTCCAGGGCCACAGTAATTCTGTGCACAGAAAGATGGTCTTACTTTATCTCTTCTTTTGTGTCTTCTGAAAATAGTACATTGGGCTGACCCTCTCTGAATCATTTATTTTATATTCCTCAGTTAAGTCTTCACTTAGCTGAAAAAAGCTAGTCATTTTTGTAAACTGTTCATAGATTATGAGATTTACATAGTTGGAATTTTTAACCTTATTTCTATGCTCTTTCTATTCATTGTTGTTATGAATCCCTGGAATTAAAGATGTTCATTTTTGCAGAAACCAGACTTGGAATGTAAGAAAAGGCAGTCTAAAGATGTGTTTGTTACATTTTTCATTATATCACGTCTTTTAGAAACAAACTTTAGGAAAAAACCTTACAAGGTACGTGATATGTACTATAGGAAGAATAACCCCAAACTACACTTCTCATAGAGTGTCTACTTGGCATGGCGGAGTACTTTGAAATGCTGTAGAATTACTGAATAGAAGTACAGCACCTTGCACAGGCTAATTTGTACTACTTCTCTAAACTCCTGTGTATGCTCTTTTAAGATAAGCATCGCGGAGACTAAAACAAAGTCCTCTGCACTATCATGAGAGATTTAATAAATTCTGTCCAGTTACTTGCTCTGCCTAAAATGAAACACTACCATTTTTGTTCACTGAGTATGTTAAATATTTATACATTAACTGACCACATTAGCCCTTTCTAGCACAAAACAAGCAGAAAATTCCCCTTACTCAGTGCCTCCTGACAAAGAAAATTTGCAGATGCAGTCTGTGAAGTCCTGCTTAGGTGAATTAGAGTAGTCCTGTATTATGGCAGTAGTGGTTCAGCTAGCCCATGATGAAGTCGAGAGAGTCAGCTTCTCACTCTTTTTCCTTTCCTGCAACCACCCTGGGTGCCCTGGGTGTAAACTTGTCTGCCATCAGCTGAGCTCATGAAGAACAAATAATTAAAAAAAAAAAAAAAAAAAAAGGTAAACTGAAAAGCCTGTTGCTATATGTGTTAATCCTGGCTACCCTAACACCTGAGATCTCTTCAGATAGCAGTCTAAAACCCATGGTTGTTTCTTTTTCCACGTAAAATTCATTGCCTTTTAATAAAAAGCTGTCATCTGAACTACAGTTGACCTAATATTAATTTTCTGACAGCAGTCAAAGTTGGTTGCCTTAGAGAAAGTTTAGGCCTCCATGCAGCTATAGTATATCATAGGAAGAATCTCTTTCCGTGGTTTCATCTAATGATCATTTTTTGCCTTGAACCATGACAATCGATACTTTCATAATTAAATCCTAGCTAGTAAAACTATTAGTGTTAGTCATGTACATAAAAGGTACTATTTGGAATATTATTGGTCTTAAATTCAATGCTATCTGAAATTTTAATTAGCCATGTTCTATAAAATGAATATTTCTGTCTGTCCATCCTGATTTTTTTTCCTTTCAATTGCATCAAGCATGAGGGTTTTTTTTTTTCTAACCTAGAGGAAGAGAATTTTCTGCATTGTTGCTCATTTTACATACCTTTGTCATAGCTACTATTCATTTTCTTATAAGTACTGAATAATCATAATCTTTTAAATCTTTTTACCCCTTTCTTTAAAATGGGAAAACAAATGGGATCTTCCAGGGAGGAAAGTTAAATAGAATTGAATGAATTCTTTTAGTGATTCAGAAAAATAATCATTTCTGTGGAGCATGAAAGTCATAAAGAGGAGGATAATTGCTGTTATCTGTTTATATCCTTTGAATGCTGTTTGTTGGTATAATTTCAGTTGGCCACGATACATTATTTTCAATATCCTTGGATTGTAAGCTTTAGTTAAAAAAAAAAAAAAAAAAGTGAGTATTTAACAGATCTTTAAAAAAAGTAAAATTGTGTCTGGAAGAGAGGTTATTATGAAATGTCTAATCTGATTAATTAGGTGAACTTGATGTGACTTAAACTGATCTGTTAAAAGCAACAAAGTCAGAAGAGAGTAACAGCCGGAGAGTATTTAACAATAACAACCACAACAATAATAATTTTATGATATTACCATTTGAATCCTTTAAGAAAAGAGTGTACTTAGCATCTTAATATTTTTGTGAGTCAGTTACGTTAGCTTTACAATGAAGCACAGATTACACACAAAATTGCAGTGATTTTTTGCTTCTGTCAAACTTCTATGTAAACTTCTCCCCTTTTTTATTTTCTACATGTGACTGTTCAAATGTTATCCCTTGAACTCTATAACTGCAGCAGGAGGGGAGGAGACCTTTAGCCCCATTGAAATATCAATTTCAGCCATTGTGTAATGATTTTGTCTATGCTTTTCTGAAGTTTCCTGATATTTGTGAATCACTGTTGATAATGATACTGGTGGTTCTCCTCTGATTTTCCAATGCTGTCTCATCTTTCTTTTATCATATCTGAAAAAATATACAGAACTTTAAGATTTACAGTAGCTGTTGTAGGTGTGTATGCTTGTATTTTTCATGTTTTCAGTTGTCACTGCAAAGTTTGAACTTCTTGTTTTATTTGATTTGACAGAAAATACTGCTAAATATTCTGTCCTTGTTCATCTCAGTTCATTTTCATTCATGTTTATTCTTTCTGAACTTGAATATTACTTCAGTTTTAAAATTTCTGAGTTCTATTGTTATTCAGTAGCCTATTTTTAGGAGAATCTAAAATTCTTTGCATTTTATTGTGATGCACTCCATGGCTTTGTCCTCTGTCTTTTCTTACGGGCAAATTAAAATAATCCATTACGTATTCCCCTGCCTCTTCCTCTTTCTGTGAACAGCTGCTTGAAATGTGAGCAGGGGCTTTCCTCCTCCATTATGCAGGTATTTCGGAAGGGCCCCATTTTCAGGCTTTGTCTGTTAGTGCTGTTTATATTTTATTTAATCCTTTTTTATTGCTGTGGTTGGCCCAATGGTTATCATACCAGCATTGATCAGAGATACGGTGATCCCTTCCAGCCTAGACAGAAAATGCAAGAAGACTCTCCCAAGATGAGGTGGTAATTCCGCTGTAGTTGATGATCTTCTTCTGAGAGCTATATTTTTATTATGCAACCTATGTTATGCCTTTTCAAGCAGGAAATAACACTTGGTGAACATCACCGAAAAGTAACCCTTTCTTTTTGAAAGGGATTTTAAAAATCTTACAACACAAAGTCACAGTCTGTAGTAGGCCAAATAAGTATTTCACAGGGAACACACCTAAAACATGAATTTTCCCCATGAACTGTTCAGAAACGAAACGTAAAATGGGACCATAAACAATTACTTTTTTGTGTTAGAAAGAAAAGGTACAGATTATTTTGGGTCCAGAACTAACCCTTGGTTCAGCTAGTCCAAATGTACCACTTCCCCACGAGTGCCTGAGGCAGGAAAGTTTCAGAGGAGCACTGAAGTTAGAAAACGCATAGTTGCCCTGGTTGTTCCTCCCTGTGTGGAGTTCTTTCCTGCTGAATGACACCAGAGTTCTCCTAAGCCGTCACTTATGCATGCTAACCGTACTCAATTTTTAAGATTTTTTTTCTCCTTTATTGTGCAACATTTATTTATTCACCTTTCCCAGGGAAAGGAAAGGAGGGATCTCCTGATGCTTATTCTTTTCTTATTTTTCCTGATTGTCACTCTTCCAGCCGGGACTCCTGAGCTATATTGAGCTATTTCCACAGATCCACACCTAGATACAATTTGTGTTGAAATTAAGAATTTGATACTGGGCAGCATTGCATGTTGTCATTCAGGTCTCTTCATAGGGTCAACTCAAGCAGTAAAGATTGCTCCTGAGCTTTACTTCCCACTTTGCATGGCTGCATTCTGCATCCTCTTTAGAAATGCAGCAGTTTTGCCGCTGTTTGTACGGTCACTGGTGCAGGCATGGTCAGGACCGGTTACAAATCGTTCATCTTTCCCAATGTGATTACTTTTTAGGATGCCAAACAAGGATCAATTAGACGAGCTCTTTCTGATTGAAAAAGATTACTTTCATTACCAGAGAGTTAAAAGAATCAATACTTGAATGTGTATAATTTTTCAGCTGAAAGATTATTCCTGGTTGACCTTATCTCGCCTCTTGTTAAATATTTGAAACACATTTCTATCCTATTAATTTTTTAAACTGCACATGAACCTAGTGAGGTGTGTCCCACAAGATGACTTCTTGGGTTGTAGAGGCACATGGTGTCACAGTGAAATTCCTTTTGTGGTTCTAGGCAACTGTTTTGTTACACTAATTTGTTTTACCTGTCATCTTCATCGTGTAGCCACCTAGGATGAAGGGTCAAATTAGTATCAAAAGAAATCTTTTTTGCTCCTTCCACATTAAAACTATTAATGTTTAACTATTCAAATTACTATTAATTTTCAACATCTTAATTCACTGATCTTCTGCAGCACTGGAGTACTTGTAACTGTTATGCATAGGGATCCTGCTTCCATCATTGCAAGCTAGAAACTGGATAGAGGGCTCCTAGCTGACATTCAATCTGTATATATGGGAGTCTGTGGTAGGAGATTCTCTGGGGAATTTATCACCATGATGCCACGAGACTTGTTTGTGTGCTCAGTTTTTCTGAGGAGTAGGTAAAATCAGAAGGCCCATAGTAACTTCTGTGGGGAAGAGTTATTTAATTATTATAATGCTAATTTAAGGCTGATCCCAGCTCTTGTACAGCATTTCTCTGGGATCCTTTGGAGACGTACTGCTCCTCTACTATAGTATTCTGTGTTGTAAAATGGAGCTGGCATTTGTCACCTGTCTCAAAAGTAACACATGAAACACTGATCAGTAGTGATTATAACTGGATTTGAGCCCCTTAGATGAAAAACATTGAAGAACTGAAGATATATTCTTTATCAAACCTATGTGCAAGCTGCAGTTATATTGCTTCCTTTCCTTTCTTTTGCCTGCTTGCAGGACACTGCGGGGCAGAGGTGCTGGGGGAGTCTTTTTCTTTTCCTCTCCATAGTGAGGGGTGTTCTAGGAAGTAGGCAAGTGAAGACACACAGTATCTTGCAGAGATTAGAAAGAGAAGCTGTAGGAGGATTGTTATTTATTGTGTGAAGTATGTCTTCACTTAAAAAATAAAAGCATTTGATCCTTGTATTCTTATACAGAAAGATTATGGAGCTTAGTCTGGTTGTATACCTCCTGACACCTTCTTCCCCATAGTTTCACTGTGGATGTCCATCTAATGCCTAACCTGTGTTAATAAGTCTACATCTAGCATTTTCCCAGTAGGCTTTTGTTGAACTTGTTTCAGCCAATTCCTTGTATCGTTATGTGATTACCAGCAACCCTTTTCAAATTGTCTCTTGGTTATTTGCTAGCCTCTGTATATATGAGCTATCTCTAAAATGTCAGTTGTGTTTCAGTATGTCGTAACGTTCAACTGTCACCTAACACTGGCATATGTCAGGTTTATTCTAGGTTTTTACTTTTTTGTTTCAAATGCTCCAGATTCTCTAAAGCCACTCTTCCCTGCTCTTGTCTCTTGGTAAACAATTTTATTAGGTTAGTTTTGCACTGACATAACACCTTTCTATATACTGTTTGCAAAAGAAGTGGTAAAAGTATCTTTATTACCAAGTCATGCAGTCAATTAATAAGGCAGACAGAAGTGAAACTCAGATTCATGCCAGATGTTCTAACCCCTGGATCGTGCTTTCTCCTCCGCTGGAGATCTTCTGCAGGAAGACCTGTGCGTACTTTAGCTAACAGTCTCATTGCTGCCCTTTCTGAGCTTGGGTGATCTTCATAATCCTGCTTTTCTTCTCTGGAGTTTATGCTGGAATTTGATTTTAAGCAGCACAAGAGCATGTGATAGGCACAGGTACACTTCTTCTAAGGAGGTTGCTTTCCTTTGATTTCTATCTGTTTTTTAAACCTATATAGGATAATCAGGTTGTGGAGTTTAGTTTACTTTCTCTCCAAATGGCATAGGAGCATTTTTTTCACCACCTTTCCTATAGGAAATACCATTTTATATGTGAGAGTACTTTTTCATTGAGATCATGAGAATATAGATACTGCTTGGAGTGAAGAGACTGGCAAATTCTTGTTCTAAGCTTTCATTTCTAGCAATGTCCACTTTTTACTTTTATGTAAAGACTTCTTTACAATTGTTTATATTTATTTTAATTTTGGGGACTGGAGATAAATCTTTGTGGAAGATTGCCTGTTCCGTTCTCCAGGTGGGAACGTATAAGCAAGGGACTGAGTTAGGCAGTGGGAGAAAGCTTGGGTTGGACAGCTTGGAGGAGCCAGCAGGCAGCTGCAGAACTGAGGATTAGCCCCAAGACTGCTAGGTAAACCCAGGGAAGAGCCTACTGAAGGGAAGGGATGTGCTGCTTTGTTAAAGAAAATGTGGGGCATAGTGAGCCAAAGGACTAGACAGTAGATCATCGGGAAAAAAATGTGTGCTGTAAAAGAGAAAGGGCTTGGAATACCTGGGAGCTTAGGGCACGTTTTCATGCAGACCTGAAGAGTTATGTTAGGCATTGTTCAGTGAGAAAAAGAATATATGGTAAAGTATAAGCCTTTGATACATGTTGCACTTCAAATTTTTGCTTAGCATGGAGTGAAAAAGGTTCCCCGCCTGGTATTTCATCTTAATGTTAAATACAGAGAAAATTTCCTTCTGATACAGCTTTTGACTTGAATTAAAATGTTCTTGTGTGCAAGGCAATAAACAGAAAATTACAGAATTGTCAGAAATTACATTCGGCTTCAGCCAGCTTGCTCTGCAAACCTAATAACATCATGGAAGAGACGCACCTGTTTGCTTTCCTGAAAAAGCAAGCAAACAAAAACACAGGAATTTGTAACTTCATTAGATTTTACCCTTGAAAATGTTCTATAGTGTAAAAGCATGGAAAATATAGATATTAAAAAAAAATAGTAGAAAAAAATGCTTTTAGTATGTCTTTGACTGGGAATACTAGCTGCCTGTTTAACCTCTCTGGCTCTGAAATGTTGATTCTGCTTTTTGTTGGGAGGAAGGGAAGAAAATTCTCAGTTCACCATTGCTTAATTCTCATTTCTCGTTTCCTTTGTTCTTTTGCTATGACTTCTATCTCACTTTTTCTAGGAAAGCATTCGAATCCCACTGCTAAAACTTTATGCTTCCTTCATGATTTGTGGTCATTTAACGCCATTTGCTCTGTCTCATTGGGTGCACTAGTATGTACATGGGTTTGTCTTGTTGGTGCACCTAGGTACCCAAGCCTAGTGCTCATTCTATTGTGCCTCCTTCTGTAAATTGATTTTTGCAGGCATTTTTCACACCTGGTGTTCTGCTTTTCTTCTTAATTATTTCATCCTTTGCCAAAGGCTGGTATCCTTTTACCTACAGAGCAGAGGGGCTTCAGGTAGCACTTGGTGAGTTAGTTACTGGTTAACAGTGAGAAGGGAGCCAGTATGAATGGGAGAGATCTTGTTCTGTAGAAGCCCCTCCTTTGAGTCTCCAGTGCGCTTCTGCAGTCCTCTCCACTGTGTTTGGTGATTTTTAGGTACTTCACATTGCTGCTTCTATCCTCCCTGAAATTCTGTGCTAAGTTTTCTTGAGGAAAAGACACCTTTCTTTTATCACTAGTTTCCTTGCAAAATCCTGTACTTAATTCCTATTTTCCTTGGATAGTCATACATACTCTTTGTTGTCACTTTCCTGTAGTTATCTATGATTTTTTCATGCGTTCAGAATGTAAATCCTTTACGGAGGATTCCCTGTTTGAATTAACATCAATCAACCATGCGTTTTTCAATCTTATGGCTCATATGTTTGGATATCTAACTAATTTTTATTAAGTTTTACTTAAGTGCTAAAAGTGCAAAATGAAGTTATACTGTGTTTATCCCGTGGTCAGTCATGAAAGCTCGAGCAATGTACAGCATATGAGTTCTGGTTGCCCTATCTTTTGTTTCAACAGTGCAGTCTTCATAACTGAGCAGTGTTTTCCTGATGTAATATGGTATAGCTGCAGCCAAAGACACTCAGGTTGTGATCTTGTCAGGTCTTGTAAGACAAGTATGGTCTTGCCTGATCACTGTTAGGGTGGAATATCTCCAATGGAAAACATACGTGTCTTAGGAAATGACAATTCACTAGTTGCCGTTTCTGCTTATAAATCAAAATTGATTCTCTGTGTAGAGAGGAAATATATTGCTGAAGATGCACTCTTCGAGAGGTAAAATAATTTGATGACTAAGTTCCATTTAACAATGCGATGGTGTTTTTGCGAAGCTAAAGGAGTAAACCCAAGGCCAAGACTGACTAAATGTGTGTGTGTGTGTGATGGATGATTTTGTTTGCTTGTTTGTTTTTAAGTGCTGAGAACACATTTGTCCTAGTTAAAGGGGGGAAGGTAGGTTCTCAGCACTCTGGCAAAGCAAACCACATAGCAATTTAGCTGCCTAAATACTATGTTAGAAATCCACCTTTAGGCACCCATTTTTAAGAATCTTGGTCACTAGTTTAGTTGGGCATGCTGCGACTAGGACAGTGTTCTCCTTACTTCCAGTAAGAACCAGCAGTCCACCTCTACTGTTTCAAAGGCTTAAAATAGATTGGAGTCTGTCCTTTCTACAGCATTTGCTTAATTAGAAACTTGGGCAGAAAGTACGTAAGGGTGCTTATGTCTGCAGTGGAACATAACATAACTCTGCCTAGCTGCGTCAACAGAAAATTGAGAAAAGTACCCTAAGCCTGTGTGACTTTCATATCACCTGTAATGCATGCTCCAACACTCTGCAAGCCTTTTCATTGCACCTTTAATAGGTACAAAGAAATAATACGTACCCTGTCCTCATTATACTTGAACTCTGCGGTAAAACCTTAACTGTGGTTGCATGTGTTCTTGTATCAGCAAATTGACACATCTGCCACACATGCGATACATTCAGAAATGACTCTGTCTTAATATGTTGCAATATCACTAATAGTCTTTTCTGCAAGGTTGAGATGGGATGTGTCTTTCTTTTTATAATCTGTCCTATCTGGAGGTTAAAGCATCGTGGAGTGCTGGAAAAAGAGAAAGTCTATTGAAGCTGTTTTGAACTTATGTCATCAGTATAAATTCATCAAGCCATTATGAAATATCAGCTGACATTGTGTTCAAAGGTTCATTTCATATGTTTAGTGTTAGTGATTTTGAGATTCGGCAAAATAAAGCTTTATAGCTATTTTTGAACTGAAAATACCTGAAAGATGAGTTTCTGATCATCAGCTTCATAAAATATGCAGCTTTCACAATTTCATGGATAAAAAGAAGCCTGTCCTTTTAGATTAAGTTATATGGCTATATAAATAAATCAGTACTATATTGCTTTAGAGTTTCTTTTCTGATACAGAATGCAGGTATGTAAACTGTATTCAGCTTTTACAAAACACAAAGGCAAAATAAAACTGTATCTTAAGATATAATGATAACGGGCACCTCTCCTGCAAACTCTAAATTAGGCAGTGGCAGCTGCTAGACAAAAATCTCAGTTTTTCAGCAATTTCTTAATTTTTCTAAGTGAATGTCCTAGGATAATAAAGAATTTGAGAACTTCCTGGAACTTTTTTTAACCATTCCTTTATCATTATTAGTGACTCACTGCTCTGATTTAGCTGGAAGTGTATAGTAGCTCTCTTTGTGTGTAGTATATTGAATGGAGGTCGAAGACTTCACTGGCTCCCTGTATGAAATTGTCTGCTTCATTACTGTGTTAAGAAAAGCAATAACTACTTGGAGAAATTTGGACATTTTACGATTTAGAATTATTCAGATCAGTATTCAATCAGTTTGTGGTTCTGGGCCTGGGATCTTGTTTTAGTGGGGCTAACTTCTGATTTGAAGTCAGTTGTGAAAATCACATTGACCGTTTGGGATCAAGCTAAAGGCCATGGAAGATGCCTCATAAATGTCCAATGCCTTGCTGCTTAACTAATTTGTGGACAAGTTAGAATTTGTATCATAAGTTTAATACCCAAGGTAATAATTGAGAAGACTTTACTACTTAGTGTCTCCCCTTTAAAAACTGTTCGTATGCATTGTAATTCAGGCGTGATGTATGTGTTTGTAGCAGAGCTCAGAACAGAACGAACTTCCAATATACAGACCTGCACTTGAGCCATCACACCTCAAGGCCATTCTGTATCTTTTACAATATTTGGAATTTCTTCTGGTTTCCGGGAGGGGGAAAGAGTGAGAGAGAGACTGACATGCTGACTAGTTTGAGGTTTGTGAACCTCTAGACATACGTTGCATAAAATTAGATCATTCTGGCTTATAAAATCCAATAAAGAGAAACACCTTAAAGATGTTTTGGATCTTGCAAATGAGTGTAGTTCTTCAGTCTTCATCACCATGCTTTTTTTTCCTGTGTGTACAGTACTTTATTTTTGACAACTTCGGGTGAACCGCTTCTTGTTCCTTTGTGACTTTGCCTTAATCACTGATACTGCTTAGTTTTAAAAAATGGTTTGATATGGTACAGTATTTCATTGGCAATGCTCCCCGTCTCCTTCACCCTGTGCAAAAGTTGCATAATGAGAGATTCATTCTGATCTGTAGGACTGGAAATAGAAATCCTCTGTGCTCTATTACTGTTAAATTTAGGAATTCCTCTGAAGCTGTAGCGTTGAAAATGGGCGGTCCTTAATGCTTAGTTTTAGTTCCAAAAGATCATCTAATCTCTGGAGTTCAGCCTTCATCATGAAGACTGTAAGTGCTATAGATATACTAGCTCTTTAGTCGGTGAGAAACTGTACTTGCCAGAGTTCATCCTTTTGATGGTATGAATTGGCCAACTCTTCAAAGCACAAAGATAACAAAAGAGCTTTTTTGACAGTAAAGTGAGGTTTCTTCCATGGTAGAATTTTTTGTTTGCATGTCTAAATGTGCAGAATGCAGTCTTCTCCAAACTATTGTAATTAGTTTCTTTTCTAGAACTGGTCTAAACTGAATTTGACGGCTTGTACCCACAATTGCAGCCAAAATTTCATGGCATGTTTTAAGGTTAAAGTTTCACATTTGTAATGACCCAATTTCCTCACATATTTTTATGTGAAAAATATATTGAGGTGAAAGGTTTGGACTGCAATGGATTTATCTTGTAGTACAAGCATTCAGCATTAGAAAACAGGACAGTGATGCATCCAAACATGAATAATCAGGCTTTCAAAAAGAACTCCACAAAACTGCAGCTAAGCGTGCGGTTTAAAAGGAGAATACATCAGTTGGATTTCTGTTTTGTTATAAGACTGCATGTTTGTTAAGGATGCATTCTGGAATTTTCATATATATCAATGCTGTTAGTATTTCCATTATTGATATGTATGACGTGGCAATTCAATGCAAAAAAAAAAAAAAACAAAAAACCTTGATAGGAGGGAAATAAAGTACAAAAGGCAGAGAAAATAATGGTAAGCTTCTAGCGATTCCTGAATTTTCAGATGTCTGACCTAGTTCCCAATCTGTTTGCTGAATGCAGTCTTTAACTTTGGGGAGCTTCTTATAAAAGGCTTTAATGTGTCTTGTCTTTAAACCCATTTTTCAGAAGTCCCTTCTTTCTGTTTTTTCTCTTTTTCTTTTGTCTTCCTGTTTTCTTTTTCAGTATTGTGTTAAGAAAACAATAAAAACAAATGTCTGTCTTCCTACTTCCTAACATTTGTTGTATAGACGCTTAAGATATACGTGCAAATATTTTATGCTATGCTAGCAAGAGATCTGCTTACTCTTTTTTTCTGCTCCTTTCCCTGTACTTTCAGAAAACAAATGCAGTGCTTCCCTCTGCAAGGCTACCTATTATGCATCTTGATTTGGCTGAAAGTAAACATTTTTATTGCAACAATTTAGAATTTCCTCAGCACTGCTCAGTGAACTTACCTCATGGAAATTTAAATAGATGCCATTGGTAGTTTTTTTTTTTTTTTATAAAGCAGTGAAGCAGAACAGAGAATCGGGGATAAAGTATCTTTCCCTTGAGACGGAAAAAAAATAACGATAGGTATATATACAAATGCTCTAAATTAGCCATTACCATGCAGGGAAGAGATCTTGGAATTTACTGCAGAGAGTTCTCTGGAAATGTCAGCTCACTGTTCAGCTGTGGTCAGAGACAAGCAGAACGTGAGATCCTTTGGGAAAGGCCTTGAGAACAAAATGAAAAATATGATTATGCTGTTGTACAAATCCGTGATGTTCTGACATTTTGAATACTGTGTGCACTTCTGGTCTATCCAGCCCAAAAAGTGTGTGGGTTTGGGGGAGGGAGGGGCATGGGTAGCTTCAACACAAGCGACTTGATAGGCTGGAACTCCTTCAAACTGTAGATCTGAATACACCGTATGCCTGCTAGTACGCATGCTCGTCAGGATGCCTATAATGTAAATAGCTGGCAGCAAAAGGTCTTGTGTTGATACAAATTAAAATTTAAATGTACGAGTATCTGATGTTTTATTACTCTCAAGCATAACCCAAGTTCCACATTTATGCATTGGGCTTATTCACATAATTGAGAGTATGGTATGAAAGGGAGAAAATTTACATAACCCTGATAAAAGATTTCAATTTTTTATTTGGATTCTCTGTTTGTGATTGTATGGTGCTTGAAATATAGGAATGGAGTTAAACAGTGCTGTGGGAAGACAAAAACTGAAAGTATAAACTGACCTGAATACTAAAAAGGGTAGATCACTGAAATTTAATAGCAAATGCTTCTCCCTGAGCTATTTAAAAAAATAGTTTCAACTCGGTACACTTCACAGCTTAGGTTTCTAAGTGTTAAATTAAGGTAAGGGTAAAAGGGAAAAAAGCTTATAATAATTGGCTTATGAGATGTTTTGTGTATTACAAATATTTCTGGGAAAATTTAAGTCTTCTTATTATGTATTTTCTGTCATTCAGAGGTCTTCCTTTCTCTAGCCATGTGTGCGCTATAATGGTGGAGCTAATGGGATTCTTACTAGTAGCCACTTTTAGTAAGGCCAATTTTTTGGCAAGAAATAGTGAGGTCTCTATATACTGAGAACAGAATATAGACCTTCATATGTATCTCTGCTTTCTGCCCCTTGCCAGGGGGAAATGAGGAGGGCTGGGCTTCTCAGTGGATAATGCATGGGTTGTAAAGACTCGGCCATTAGTCACCTGCTAAACTTTCAAATCATACCAGCTAACACATAGGTGTCATTATTTTCCATATTTGCACGCTGATCTCTCTAAGATGTGTGTAGTTTTAGTCCATTTTATTCTAGAAATTTCTGGATCACATTAAGTATCTTAAAACTGAGCACATGATTAAGATTACACTGCTTTTGTTCATGTTCTTCTAGTAGGTGACTACAGAGAAGACTTCACCATGGAGTGAAAAACTGAACTAAACCAACTAATAATTAAAGTTGTAGAGGAACAGAAAATTATCAGACACATCTCAGTGATTCTCGCTCTCTCTCTGTGAATGCCAGTTTAGGAACATGAATGTAATGATTTCATTGCATGGATTTCTAGACAATTCTAGGTCTAGGCAGGCTAGTTTATTATGCTACATTAAAATAAAACAGAATAAAAAGAATAAACGAGGATTACATCAGTTGTTTCTTTTGTAAACTCAATGGTAGACAGGCAAATGTGAATAAAATCTAGCTAGGTTCTAGGAAACCAAAGGAAATATTTTAGTTTGTTACTCGAAAGGAAACATGCAAGAGGTTTTCTTCAGTTAGGCAAATACATGCACATGCAGAATTTAATACTCAGATCCTGCTATTTCTTCCTAATTATCCAAGAGTAGCATATGTCTGCTCTTTGAATGTGGTCTACATAATTTGGTGTTTAACACCAGAAGCTGTTCTGTGTCTTATGCGTTATACATTACAATAGCATTTCAATTTCTTACTAAAATCTGTAGATCATAAGTATAAAGTCACAGCATATTGTTATATTGCAGGAACAAGTGGGGCTTTCCTATTGTGTCTTGTTCCTTTGTCCTGTTTTCCTTGTAGAAACAGGCAGGGTGAGCTTGGATAATTGAGGTTCACAATGGGTATGGATAATCTTCTTGTTTCTGTAATTCTCTTGAGTAGGGGAAAATACACATTTTTCAGGGTTGTCTAGATTCACAAGTAGCTATTGTCTGTCTTTCACCAACTTAACATCTTTACAGTGCATTTTTCTTGTATAGACCGTTTGATGTGCACATCATGTTTCTAACTGCCCTGATTTTGTGGGAGGAAGTTCTTAATGTATGTTCAGAATAATGCTTCCTTTTATTGGTCCGTTTCAAAGCTCTCCCTTGTGTTTCAACAAAACTGGTTAGGAGCTGAAATCCCGATTCCACTAGGTCCACAATTCTTCTTAAATTCAAATTTTTCATCTCTCAAAATAGACTTTTAAAGCCTTAATTATTAAAGAGACATTTGAAGCCTAATGCCATCCAGCAAGTTATTACTTTTAAAACTCTTTTTAAACAGGAAGAAGCATTTAGAGAGAAGACTTTCTAAGTTTCCAGAGGCTGTTGCTTAAGCGTTGCCAGATAGCTAATGAGTTAATGAATGAATTTTCCATTAGTGTATTTATTCTATACAAATGGTTTCTGTATTAATAAACAGTATGCATGAGTTATCTCTCTATTCACACAGATCTGTTGGAATATGTGCTATGAAGGTATATAGAAGCGTTAGCTGTGTTTGCAGTTACGTACACCAAAAGTAGGTAGTCGTCTCAACCACTTAAAGAACAACAAAGATTGCCTTTCAGTGATATTTGGAGAACTGATGAAATTCTTACAATAAGAAAACCTTTTCTGTTTTCTGAGCAAGTTTAAACTGAGACCTTTTCTTGGCAATGAGAGGCGAGAGCAGCTGTGGTGAAGGACCGTTCAGCGAGATATGTCTCCAGTAATTGCGTTCCAGGGTCTGTGCTTTCTAGAGGAAAGCCCTTATTCAAAGAAAAAAAAATATCACTTGCTGAAAAATAAATACTATATCAAATATACCTTTTTGATATTGTAAACCTGAAATCCATTAGACTATTGAATCGTGCAAGGAAAAGGTAACCTGATGTTAAAATTTGTAATGAATCCTGACCAAATGGTTCTTAGCTTTACTGTGTTGCTTGCTGTATGCTTTCAATCTGAGATTTTAATTTTCTATTAAATATTTTAGACAAAGTGTAATGCTAACAACCCAAATATTTGGATTTCTTCCAAACATGATGCAAGAAAAGAGTTAGAGAAAGCTAAAGCAAAGTAGACTCCCACCTTTAGACTCCACACAAATCCATTAAATCTAAAAGCATTGTCTACTTCAGCAAAGGAGAGCTGAAATGTCCAAGAAATTCTGTAATGCCTCTGAAGAATGCACTTAACCTGTGCTCATATTTTGTGTACTTATTATTTTATCTTTCTCTGATATCATGGATAGAAAAAGTAGGTATTGAAAATATTTCTTCATTAAAATGTAGATATTTATAATACCTACAACTTTAAGAATATTGAAATATGCCATTTTTTAGTACTGACGTTTCTCCTGATGCTATTGTGATCTTCAGAGCTATCTCGAACCTTTTATAAACACTGTATTTCATGAACATATGAAAGAAGAGGACAAATATGGATGTTCCTCAATCTATATTTAGAAATACATGACAAATCCTTTTTACTTTGCATGTGTTGCTCCAAATTTTTATTTGGTTGTTTGTACTTACGCTTCTGCAATACAGTGTGAGTGATTTAATACACAGTACATGACTTCAGGCAGATAAAACCTTTGTACAGAACCTGCTTGCATTTTTCTTACTGTCTGCTTCCAGCTCAGTTTAGCCCAGAGCAGAGGATACTTTTCACGTCACAAAAAAGTAGTTATGTGTTTCCTCAGTGGGACTAGACTAGAAAAATGGGGATATGGGAGATGTGACAGAAATATGGATGCCTTAGAGTTGCTGAATTTTGAATTCCTGTTTGTATATACCAATTTTATACTTCAAACCGAAGTGATTTGCTGTCAGGAGGTTGTGTATTAAGGATGGAGCGGCTGGAACCCATGCTTGTTTTTTGGGGTGGGCAGAAGCACAAGCTGCTGTCACCTGCAGATGCTGTAACTACATTAGCAGAAATAGTTACCTCTGTTCGGGAGAAAGCTAAAGGTCTGTTTAAAATTTAAGCAAGTAGGTTCACAGATGACATGCATCATGATCAATTATTCTGCTCTTGCTGAAGATGCAGCTAATGCAGCTATTAATAGCAGCTCGACTTTTAATAGTGAAGGCACTCTTGGCAGATGCCAAGGTTAGGTGTGTTTGGTCTCCTGCTGCCTTATGTATTATGTAACTGCTGTGTTTTACACGTGTGCACAATAGATATTGGCTGTTGGATGTGCTGTGCTGTTTGCTTAGTTGGGGTCGGTCTGTCTGGAGCACGTGCTCCAGTGCAGGAGGGTGCATTGCAGCCCTAGCTGTCTCTGTGGCAGTCTGGTAACTGTGCTTAACTGAGCAGTTTTCTACTCATTTCGTGTTACTGGGACTTTAACAAGAAATATGGTCTCCCTTTATCCATTGTGCTGCAACTAGTTTCTTCTCTGGAATCTTAGGAAAAAGGAGATATTAAGCAAGCCCTGATGTCAATGTGACTAGCTTTTTGTTGGTATAAAGTGGTTTTCCACAATTTGTAGGATGCATTGCTGTTTCTTATGATACAACATGCAACTAACCACCTACTTGAAATTATTTTCTGGTGAATTAACTTTTCTTTTTATGTGATTGTTGTCTCTGCAAGGCCATGTAATATTAAAACATCTCCTGTCAGATAGCTCGTGAGTTAATCTAATCAGCAAGATAAACTGTGGCTTTTATTAGGTTGCCTGTGAACAAAGCAGAGAGAATTGCAAAGCTTACCCTTAACCACTGTGCCCATCATCGTGTAACTCTAACCATGTAAAAACATCAGTGTCTGCAGTTCCACAACACTATCAGAGTGAATTTTTGTTTGAGTTCATGCGATTTCAGTTGCCTGAGGCAAGTGGCTAACGAAGGCTGACTTTCCAGTGACAGCTTTTCCAAATAGAAGCTTTCTGCAGAGATTGTATGTTAAAAGCCTTAGTTCTTCAAAACTGAAGCTTTGCTTAATGTATGGCTGGGGTACACCCACAGTTGATACATATCATGGTTCAACAGTATCATGGTTTGGATTAATACAGTTGTGGGATTTTTTTTTGGGGGGGGGGGGGGGGAGGGGGGAGGGTTGTTTTTTAAGACTAATTTCTTACCACTCATCTTTACAGTGCTTCTAGAGGCAGATGGCCATCCCTGGATAAAGGTTGAGGAAAGAATGAACTTTGTAGTCATTGCTTCACAAGCTATCTTGGTTCATATCTGAACTCAGGAAACTCCATATTGTAACATGATACTCTTCAGGATTTTGGAAAAGTTCATAAGAGCTTTCAGAGATTCTCAAAGACTTACTAAGAAGAAAAATACTAGGTTTAAATGTGTCATTTGCTGGGTTTGGTTGTATCTTGGTGGCTAGGAAGCAAGGACGGTGATCTGAGCCTTCAGAGATGAAATCTGCTTTCATATATTATCTTTGCTTGCAGGAAAGCAAAACTAAGTAGAGGGTAAACAAGCAGTCAATATCAGATTCTTCATTTTTTACAACAGAATATTGATATTCTTCAATTTTCTGTAAAATCTTAAAATCTGAGGATTTCAGAACAGTGACAGATACTAAAAATGTTACACAATGTTCTTGCAGTATTCTCATTTTATAGAGGGAAACAAAGGCACAGAAGAGCTGATGATTTCTCTGGGTTTTTCCCAAGACAAAACATGGAACATAGGTGGCAATAACCAGAATTCCTGAATGAAAGAAATACTCATCTTGAAAATAACTCCAGAGATTTCAGAAATAAACTACTTTGCTGTAAAGAGAGAGTGGTGTTGCAATTGTTAACTGCTCTTCTAAAATTGTACCTGTTTCTTGAAATGGTTATCAATGAGGAATAAGGGAATAAATGTTGGTTCAGGAAGTTGTATCCTACAGTATTGTCCATCTCAGTAAGGTGCCAATTGTTTTTGTCTCTGATTAGAAACTCCTTTTATTTCTGTTACATAATGAATTTAAGTCGCATAGGGATGGATAAATTCAGTCAAACTTAATCATGACAGTTTCATTTCTGAGTTGGCTTCTGTGGTAAATGTAAATAAATATAAATAAATCTGACTTTTGTTTTTGACTTTTAGAATCACCTTTCCTGTACTTCTCACTTTCAGCTGCAAGTGAAATGGCCAAAACCAAATATGACTTCAGCGTTTGTCTCAGTTCTCCTTGTTGATGCTTTAGAATGATGCTGTTTGTGACTCCTTTTCTTGTTTCTCAGTGTCTTTCCCTTCCAGTCTTTGGTTGCTCTCTGGTTAGATAGTGTTAACCATAACATTAAAGCAAAACCAGGTTCTGCCTGTTCAGTGCTGAGATTTCAGAAAGTGATCTGTGTAAGAAAGTGATGTTCTCTGCAAATTATTCATAACTTCCTTTGACTTTAAACAAAACACATGCCCCCCTTCCACCCCTGTTTCCCAATATCATGACCACCAAGTGGTCTAATGGATGGTACTTTGTGAGGGAAAAGGAAATCCAAGAGAACTCTCTACTGACAGATTCTTAAGGATTTTTCCATTTGGAATGAAAGATTTTTGTAGCTTGACAGAGAATCAATGCTTCCTCGTTCTTATTAGGACTGTAGCAACATCTATAGACGCGTCTACACCAGGGAAAATTCCTTTCAAAATTCCCATCATTGCAGCCATGTAGCTGCTAAGAAATCTTATGATTCCTTACATAGACAAGGTTTTCTTAGTCCTCCTTAGGACTTAGCAGCATCAGGATCTCATGAAGGGCAGGTTCCTATGGGCAGAACTGTTGCTAATGCTTCACATTAAATCTACTTAGAAAAACCGACCTCTGTATTAAGTATGGCTGTGGGAATTCAGCTTTGTCTATGTTAAATCTTTCAGTATTGCCAGTGCCTGTGCATCTGCAGGAGTCCTAAGTCCAGTAATTTACATTGTCAAGTCCTAGAAAAACATAGCAGAGTATAATGTCCTATGTATTAGGGCAAAACACAAATAGTACCTTTAGAAAATGTCTTGTGTATACTTGAAGTGATGAGAAGATAATGAACTGATTTTGGCAATCCTTTGAGTAGGAATGCTCTTGTGTGTGAGCCTAGCACAAAGGCACTCTCATTGCAATTTGAATGCTCACAGGTGAAAGCTAATAAACATAGTAACAAAAGGGAGAGGTTATGGGGAAGGCATTTCCTTTAAAAGAAATTATCGTTTAAGTTGAACAGTGTGTTATGTGCTTCCTGGGAAGTAGCTCAAAAATTTTTCGAGTCTGGCTCAGCAGACTCAGAGCACCATGAGACAGGAGTGGGCAAGAATCCGGTTGTGGTATGGTTTCTTAAAAGATGAAGAAGCCCTTGAAGAAACCGAACATTCAGAATATCTAAGGCATCAGAAAATTGGAGCGGAGCTAAGTGAATTACTAAGCAGAGCTAGGGACCAGTGTAAACTAACAAGTATAAACGTAAGCCTGAATTTATCAGCTGAAGCCAGGCACATTGAGTGTAAGTGCATGTGTGAAAATTTCCTGCTAAAAGTGAAGAGCGAGTGATGTATGGCTTTGATGCTCTTTAAAAGAAAAAGATGGCAATCCATATCATTTAGCTGTCAAAGGTATTTGAAAAATAGAAAACATATGTCTGATATATGTTTTGCAAATAGTTATCAAAGCTGTTCTAGGAAATATTTGGTCTGGAGGGTTCTGTGAAATACACCACTCAAGTCTAAACGTGTTTCGAGTTGGCTTGAAATTGGCTGTCATTCTGTAATACAGAGAAGTGAAGGCTAACTTTAGCCTGGGGAAGCCCTTTTCTCTCTGATCTTGTTCTCAGTGGAGAGAGTTGTCAACCCTGTTCCAAAGGGGTTAATTCAGGGCATGCAAAAATGAGTGTTTTGCTCATGTTTTAGAGGCACTACCGCTCTCTGTTGTCTTTAGAAGGCTAAATTTAGTCTTTTGAATACCCCTTATTCAGTAGAACGTTTAAGTATATCCTTAGTTCCAGGAGGGGAGCTTTAACCTCCAAGTATATGAACACTAACCTGATGACTGTAGTTGCGTAAGTGAAAGACAAACGCTATCCTACAAGTAGGAATCCAAATTCTGATTTTTGGTTATATCTATTGTCAATACCCGTTGGATGGTTCTAAGCAGTTTCACCGCATCCTCTTGATTCCATTGAGGAAAGCTATAAATACACCAGTACAAAGGTAGTGTTTTTTAAAAAAAACTCATAGGTTATCTTTTTGCAACCCTCCTGCATAAGGGAAGCCCCTAGTAATTGCAGGGAGAAGGGAAAAACTTCAGAGGTCAAGTAGCTCACCACTTTTAACTGGCACTTTACTAGAACAAGATATAGCAGAGAGAATAAAGTGCAGGGGCTGCATCAGATTAGGCTCCTTGGCAGTAGTTAGAGTTACTGGATGAAAGCAAAACATAGTCCATTTGTCTAGAGGCCTCTTTGGGGTCCTATGGTATGAATGGTGCTCTAAAAATATAAAGTGGTATTAAAGTTATTAGAGAAAGAATCAGCGCAGCATGCATTTAAGCAAGTGGCTGTAACAACTGAACTGTGTTTTCTTTAAAGGGTATGCTTTTAGGGTTCTCTGCCTTGTGTTTACTTACTTTGCATTTATGCTTCTTACTGTTGATGATAGGCAATGATGTGAAGGTTAGTCTTCATAGCAGATTTTCCTCTGTGATACTTTTCTTTGTGGGCTTTTCATTGTACCTGTACTTTACCTTGTCCCCAGTTTTTTCCCTGTTTTTGAACCTATATAATCTAGTGTCACCATGCACATTGAGTCCTGTAGTGGAAGCAGTCCCATGGTTGACTCCTACGCTAAACTCCCTGTGTTCAGCCATTGTAGCAACCTGTTTTTCAACTTGATTTTCAAATGTCAGCTCATCAAACTGAAAAGCACTCTCTCTCATCTTTTTTGTCTTGTAGAGCATGATGAATGTGGCAGCAGACAGCACAACTGTGATGAGAATGCAATCTGTACTAACACTGTCAGGGGACATAGCTGCACCTGCAAGCCCGGATATGTGGGGAATGGGACCATCTGCCGAGGTAGGTCTGTTGCTCTAGGAACATCGCAAAAGCTGCAGACTCTATTAATATTTGACAGTCACCTACGTTCTGGTAACCTGTGATGGCTGGATTCTGTCAATGATTCACTGTGCTATTTATCATCTGACAGTTGTAGTATGCATGGAAATGATGGGAATTGATTTGTGCATAACTTCATGGCAGAAAGGAGTATTTTTGGAATGCTAGAAGAAAAAGACTTTCTATTTATTTTCAGTGAATACTGTCATTTGAGCTAGTTTCATTCAGCTTTTAAGTGATGTTCATCGTTTTATAAACCTGTGGATAGTATGTCCTATCACCTTTAAGCTTTTAAATCTTAATTAGATGCCTTTTAAATTAGAATAATTGCCTTTTACGCTAACATTATACGGCTGTGCTTTTACTACTCAGATCAGGATAGGGATTTTGTTTTTATCACTAGCTTTAAAGGTGTGCTTGGTAGACTTCACTGTAATGTAAACAAGAAACACCTGGAGATACAGCCATTCTTCCTGTGAAGTGATAGGTCATTTATTTAGGGGGTTTATTTTCTTTCTATGGAGAGAGAGAAGCAAAGATATTTTATGAAGGCAGATGATGGTATATATTTCTTAAACTACTTGACTCAGTGAGGACTGACTGTGTCATGGAAGTGCTTTTGATTGTGATTGTTACTTCTTCTACAATTTATCAATTACCTTGCAGGTAATTATCTTTTCTCATAAAATGTTATTTTTTGCCTTTTCTGGGGTTGCATACTTTCTAATTTTCTGAATTAAATTGCAATTATAGATATCTTATTTTTTTTTAAATGACTACTATTGAAATGCAGAAATTTACTGGGTAAAATATTCCATGCTTTATCTGGGTGCACAAGGGGATATATATTAGTTTTCCAGCATACTATAATTGGTAGAGCAGTTTCTTAAAGGGGAGATTGATAAAGCTCCTTGTTTCAAACTGAATTTCTTCACCAGGACTAGCCTGTCAGCTGCAGAAGCAGCATGTGCCATCTGATTGCTTTTTGGTCTGACTTTCTTTAGGTAATGTCCATATGCACAAGCACTTTATTCTATTTAAAATTATAAATGTTTGTAATGATTTTAAAAGGATGGTGACAATGTTATGAAAGTGGTAGCCAAGATAAACTTTGTTCTATGTGTATTGAAGATAAAGACGTGATGCTAGGGCTAAATTCATTCTAGTATGTTTTCAGTCTTTGATTATAGGGAATGTAAATTACAGCATGGACAAATACAGTTTCAGGGAAGTCTGAGTGAACAGCATGTCTGTGTTTGACTGTGGTGTTTTTGTTTTCTGAGGGTAATACAGCAAGATGAACCCCTGATCATATTTCTGTGAAACAGGGATGTTCCGAGTAGTTCGTTCAAACCATGTTTCCACACTCACTTTCTTGATTTGTACACCTAATGCTTGGTTTAAGGTGTCAAACTCAAAGCAAAACTCCTGTTGTGTCTTTATTAATCTGGTAATACTGAAATAATGAAATTGCACTAGGAAAATGGCATAGTGTTTGTAACCTCAAAGTTCTATTGGCATGCGAGTTGTAGATAATAACACAAAGTAAATGAAATTTTCATTTGCAAATTTTTTTTTTTTAATATGCCCTGGATTGTACAAGTGATTGCAGTTATAGTTGCCTTTTTGAAATGAGTTAATGTGGAAATGGACAAAACAAAGCTGAGTTCTTGCATTCTGGCTGGAAAGCATGAATTGAGAGGAAAACGGTGAAGATTATAGGAGAATGGCTTACAATCTAATAATTGTTAAATTCACTAGGGATGATTAGAAGTCTTTAATCTGTCACCACAGGGAAGATTTGCTACTACACGCCAGATAACATTAGAATGATGTGCATCTTGGTAAGCAACGTAAAGCAGTGGTTTCTCAGACTCCTGCTCTGTGGTCACTTGAGGTTTTCTCATGCGTGGCCTGCAAAATTAAGGAATGTTCCCATCACTGAATTTACCTGTGGTAACACTGGAAACACCACCGTTACCGCCTTTTCATCAGGTTTAACACTGATACGTTGTGAGTGGAATCTGTCTAAAAATAAGCAGATGAGAAAAATTAGCAGTTGCTAGTCGCATCAGTTTGCTTACACAAGTGCTGGGGTTGGCACAAGGAAAGGGTTGTGAATGTGTCAGGACTACTCTAAACCACTTATGTTAGCTTTTAGTAATTCTGGAGCCTCATCTTCAGGCAATATAAATTGGCAAAAACAGATACAAGGCAAGGTGACAAATTGAATGAAATATCATCTGAAGATATGCACACATCTCTTTTCTCCTTGAATCATCTGTAAGTGTTTTATAAATGTATACATATTTTCTGTAAGTACAAACATCTCTAACAATTGTTTCATCTACCACTGAAGTAATATATCTCTAGTTCATTAAGGAATCTTATTGTCTAGCAACACCGTAAAATAGAAAAATTATTTTATGGTCAAGGAACAGGACTGGGTTCTCCTCCAGGTTCTGCTGTATGTTTCAACATTATCTTTCGTAACGTTATAAAAAATAAAATCATAATAATGTTACTTTTAGACTTTAACACTGTGATAAAGTCTTTCTAAGAAAGCAAAATATTATTTAAATTTTAGAAAGGAAAATATGTGCAGTTAAATGAAATTGCATGGTGAACTATTGCTAAATATAATGAAATTACTCTGGCAGAACTTTGTGAAGTTTGCATTTTTGTGGAAAGTATGGAGACAAAAAAAGAACAGATATAATCTGGATATGAATATTATGATTGCTTTTGACTGAGAAAACAAAACAAAATCAAATGTGAAGAGGAAAGCAAATATTGAAAAAAGCCTGTAGGATCAGGCTGTCACATTTCTCAAGTAGAAAAATAAATTTTGTGCATAAAAAAAAGTCTGCTTTATCATAAATGTAGTACACTAGACTATGTAATTAAGGACTAGATTGTATCAGACTAGATGTGGAAACTGTCGAGGAAGGAAGTGATGGGAAAGGATGCAGACCAAGACCAAATGCACTTCTGTCTTAAAATAAATACTGCCATACTTTAAGTGACATAAAAATGGAAAGAGAAGTTGAGATAAACACAAGAAAATCTTTGTATATGCAAAGGTGCCAAAAATACAGGCATGGAGATAGTGTAAAAAAGTAGACATAAATGAGATTTATTTCCTATGAGTGTAAATATGTTCTCATTTTCACTGTAAGAAGCAGGCTTTAACATCCCAGAAGAACACTGATATTTTGGGGACAGGTGGGAAAAGAAGGTGACTGAGGTGAAATGCAATGACAAAAGAGTATAACACCGTGCCATCTCAGAGAGCAAATTTGACAGAGTACTGGGACCGGAATCAGATATATTGTATCTTAGGATATTTTTAGAAAATGAGAAGTAAAACAGGAGACACTTTGCTGGAGAAAATTGTAGCATTAAAGTTAGAGGGCAGAGATATAACTACTTGAATAGAGACAGATTCTGAATGTACAGATGCGTTAAGTTGCTCTTTTCTGTGGAGAAAACTGACAAAAAATTAGTAAGTGTGATACAAGAGATAGATGATATTACAGGTGGATGACAGAAGCCTCATGCCCTGCCAGATTACTTGAATTCCATGAATACATTATAGAATTCGTAGATTAAGATGGAATTAGGGCCACAGAGCATTTTCACTATCTTTACAGGGATAGAAGAGCGTAGCATAAAGCCAATTAACTTACCAGAGTAGAATGGAAAGTGATAAAAATTGGCTTAGCAAGTATCAGTAAGAAGGAGACATGGTGGGCTAATGACTACCTGGTAGGACCTAACACTTTATACTGTGTACTTACCAGGAGGGATCTTGCAGGAAATCCATGGTTAATAGCGACAGTTAGATGAAAGAAGCCTGAAAATAGGGCAACCAGCTTTATGAGTAGCTTGTCACCTGTGGATCTGTGTGTGCAAGAGTAAAACTCTCATGCACAAAATGAGAAAAAATAAACTGTCCTGAATGTATCTGAAGAACCAGGGATATTGAATAAAGAGATTAATCCTATTTTTAGACTATAGAGGCTGTTGTATCTCCTCTTGGTCTCTGTGCTATTGCACTGTTTCTGGGTGAATTCCTGGCAGGGGTTCAGTCTGGAAGCTTGGAAAATGTATATAGGGAAAACGGCTTTCTCTGCTTTTTGTCTTGCTAAGTTCGAGTCTCTATGTAGGCACCATTGCACCGCATGCTGTGGAAATGACACGTTGGTGTCGGAGGTGGCGTTTGTTAACACAAAGAACCTGATGCACTCAGCACTGCTTTGCCTTAGAGAGACGGAGACGAGAGAGTATCTGCTGTGCGCTGTACACTTCATCAGAAGTTTACTTTAAAGCTAAGTCTTGTACCCTAGATTGAAGTCAAAGAAAGGGGCCAAAGTATATTGAAACACAGCAGGTTTCCTAAAATAATTGATGACATTTGGGATTGAATGCCTGGAAAAAAACGCACCAGATTTTGTGGGGGTTGTAGATCTGGCTTTTCAGCATAAGCAAAGTACAAGTCGCCATCAAAGGCTTGTTGCGATCAGTTGTTTTCTTGTTTTATACAGAGACCTTGAAGCAGTATACAGCCCTGCCCTCTTGATATTCTTCTTCCGAACGTTGTTTTTATATGGTGAAATTCTGCCTGAAGACATACTAACAGTTAGCTGAGTGTTACTGGGGCGGAGGGAGAGGCCTTAAATATTCTCAGACTGTAAAGAAGAGCGAGCTGTTCTCCTGAAAGAGAGATGTGTTTGTAAATCCTTTTTTGTGCATCTCGCTAATACAGAGCGAAATGAAGTCTATCACTTAGACAAATGCAAATATTTTTCATTGTACTTTTGTATTTCACTTGTGTAGTCTGTCTAACAGGTATATTTAGTATGCTATTAATACCTCATTTAGTGGTTTCTACTGAGGTGTAGATTTATTAGAATGAGTAAATGAGATGGATAGAGTTACAGTCATAAACTTTAAAGCAAATGTGTGCAATATGACTGATGCCTGGGCAGAGATGCATCAGGTATTGTGATACAAAAATCAAAACAGTGTTAATGCTAATTGGTATTCAGAGCATAGAACAGTTTATTTCTGCCAGAGTATGGAATTTTTCTTCTATTATATTCCCCTGCAGCATTTCACAGGAGGCACTTAAGGGATTACAGCTTGGTGTATGGTGAAGTCTTAAAGACAAAAGCCATTACTTCTAAGTGAAAAAGGACTCGGATGTTTCTTCTGGTGTAATCTGGAAGTCCAGATTAGTTTCTTAATGGTATTCTGGTTCTGGACATAGGTTTGCCTGGGAAGGTGTGTTCCGTGCTGTGGTCGTTACTGTTAAACTTGACTGGTCCCTTCCCAGAATACTTATTTGGACCCTGGAAAAGTGACCAGATTTCTAACATATACTGTTATCTTTTACAGAGTAACAGGAAAAATCATATGGAGCCTTTATTCATCATACATACTTTTAAAATATTTACTGAGTACCCAGATTATGCTACAGGCCTGAAAGTTACTTTTGTCTGACGTAAATCAATAAGCCTATTTTATACTGTTTTAGTCACGAGTTGTAGTGGTATAGTCATGTTGTTTTGACAAATGGCAATCTGGGAATTTTCCATAATTTGCAGTTTTTTGGTTACTTCCAAAACGATTATTTTTTAATAATGTGCTTCTTAGTATGAAATATATTTCATGACCTGAAATAAGTGTCCATGAAAGGAATTGTATACCTTCCTATGTGTAGGTAGGATAATGATGGTGTACTCAATAGATGACTCAAGACAAATTTTCATCTTCCTTTAATGAAAAATACTCAATAATGATAATAGCTGGAAAAAAATCATTCTCTTCTGTGCTGGGTTGTCTGATTGCCTTTGTCTCTCTTTTACATTGACATCAGCAGAGCTAAAATAGATTAATTTTCCAAATGCCTGCAATGTAAGACAGTCAGATGTGTTGGTATCTTGATATAAAAGCGTATCATATCGCTGTTAGATGGCTAAATGGTACTTAAGGTTATGCTTTTTTGTATTTATGTCTGTTGGAGGTGGAGTTGAAAGCCTTATGGAGCACTGGAGTGTATTATGAATAATATGTAGGCCACCATAGGAGTGGAAAGGAATGAGCAGGTCCTTCCCCATGGTTTCTGATTTCTGTAGTTGTAGGGCTCTGAATGGTTGATACACCTTATCACAGCTTTAATTGCTGCTGGAGACTGTTCTATGGTAATGTTGATGAGTCTTGTGTAAGACTATGGGAGTTTTGAATCATTTCAAGATTTTGATCTTTATTCATTTGTTACTATATTGAGCTTTGTAGAATTGTATGCACCTAATACGTAATGAGTAAATTGCTATGAAAGCGCAGATAAGTGCATTCACACGCATCTTGCTGTTGCTTGGCATAGGTGCAAGACGACATGGCAAGTGTAAGACACTGGATAGTCAGACTTTTGGGTAGAGCGTTCTAGATACGATTTAATAATTTATAAGCTCTATACAGTTTTACAGCAGTGAGGTCAGAATTCTTACAGAGTTTTCACTGTAAAACTAGTATGGTCAGACTCGGAATCAAAACAGTATGCTTGAAGCTACTAATTGTTTTATAGTCTTAAATCCACTGCATTAATAAAATTGAAAATTTGAAGTTTTAATACAAGAATCTCTGTATTTTATGTTCATGCTTAGAATGCTATCGGGTGTTACACGTTCATTCTAATTGTACTGTTTGTGCATTGGTTTTGAAGTTTTATAATCTCCCTTTGTAAATTATTTACCACATACTTGTTAAGCTCCTTCAGTTCTAATATTGTTGGCTTGGATTTGTACTGTAATGCTTTAGAATAATGTTGATGAAATTAAGATGATTTAAGCTAATTTGTTTTTGCCCTTAGATCATCATGATCTAGCCTTAGTAGTATGAGGCATTGAAATTCAGGAATAATTATGTTTGTATTGAGAGCTAAGCTATACATATCTGCCTTTATGCAGTCAAACTTTACAGTCTCTTTAAGGGCAGAATATTTCCTGATGATTAGATCCTGTTCTATGTGAAAAATTGTTCAGGATGTTTTAGTAATGCACATCAGTTGTGGAAATAGATCATTTAAAAGTCATGATTAATGTAACTTGTCAGAATCTAGATCCTGATATCTTGGCTGACACAGGTTATCTTACTGCTCTAGATATACAGCTAATGTAAAAAAAAAAAAAAAAAAAAAAAAAAAAAAGTATAGCACTGATTAATGTTCCCTGATGAAGTGGTCCAGTTCAGAGCAACTATTGTATCTGAAAAAAAGAAAGCAAATGATGTGAAGTAGTTATCTGCAAGGGAATAGTTTAAAACTTGATCTTACGGAGTTTTTTGCTTGTATGAGTAAGTCCAGAGAGCTCAGCAGACCTACTCAAGACTGTTCATGAGCACTCAGGTCCTATTCTCTGTGGTTCCTGTTCTGAATCTCAGAATCTCTCGTTGCCTCGGTTGCTTGTTCTCTTGTAATGTTTTGGTTTATATTGCTTCTTGCAGAATCAGCAGTTCACTCTAGGACTGAGGTCCTTTATAGTGTGTATGAGAATGAGGTGACAATAGGAAGTTAACAGAAATGTTCCCTATGACTTCCTGGGCAGTCATACTGGGTTGTATAGGAATATGGTTTTGCAAAGCTGCGTCCTTTATTTGTGTATCTCTCGCATACTCGATCTTATTGTTTTGTCTTTTGCCATCTGAATTATTCCAGGAGTGACTTGCAAAGCAAACATTTGCATCAAGTAATATGAAAACCGTTTTCCATGTTAGCAGTTTCTCTCTTCAGTTGTTCAGTTTTTTTTAAGTTCAAAATTAAAATGTCTAATAAAAGATGGCTTTTAAAAAGGGAAATCATATTTGACCTCTGATAATCCAGAGTCCCCTAAAGTGAAGAGGAAGCTTTCTAATGGATACTAAAATGGTTCATGCTTACAAATGTTGTCCAAATTAGTTTTTTTTTCTTCCATCAATATAGAAACCTGAAATTTGAACAAAAAATGATCATTTATTAAATCCTCAAACACGCCCTTCATCCGAAGAGCTCATTTGCTCCTTTTGACAATAGTGCTGTAGACTTTGTGGTCAGTTGCTTGGTCTGCAGTACTGGCTGCTTTAAATTTGTAATCTTTGTGATGTGTGAAATTCAATCTGTTTATATCTATGATTCTACTGGCAGATCTTGGGAGCTTGCCTTGCAGCTATTTGCAACACAGAACTTATTTTTTTTTCATGGTGGGTGGGAAAAATCATTTCGGTAGGAGCATCTTGAAATATCTCACTGCACAAAACCTATTGCTGCATGGGCTTGACTCTGTGCTGCTATAGCAGCAAAGAGCTGTGTCTCTCTTGTGAAATTAGCTATGGTATGCAAAAGTTTTAGGACTAATGTATGTGAAACAGACAATTAAAACGCGAAAGGATGCCACAAATACTAATTCCTTTGAATTATCTGTAGAAAGCAATGAAAAAATATTCAAAATTGAATATAAATTTTTCACTCAAATGTAAAATAAGAGCATTACAGTTCTTGTTCTGTGCAACAGTAGTAATATTGCAGTCAAACCAATGTGAAAGGAAGTACTTTTTCACACTGCTGGAGAACCCCTGGCCATAGGACAAGGAGGAGGCTGGAAGGATCTCAAAGGCTGATGGGCATCATAACAGAAGAAATTCCCAAGTGGTGGGTGAACAGTCTTTGATTTGAGGAAGGCCTTGCGCTGTGGGGAATCCTTAAGAAATGTCACTATACCCTTGCCTTGTTCTTTGACTAAGTATTCACTATGGGCCACAGTCACAGACAGGATGCTAGGCTAGAAGGCCATCTGGAATGACCTAGTTGATTTATCTTTATGCTTTTCTGGCATAGCATATTATTAGAGCAGTCTCTTTTAGATTATTTATTTATTCATGTATCTTTTTTAGCTGTACAAAAGTGTCGCTGAGATTTTACGAAGGGTTTTGAGGGGCTGTTGCTTACAGTAGCAGAGGAATGGACTTGAGCCAGAAAGCTCCTTTCAGCATCCCATTCCTCTGAATTTCCCACGCTGGAGTAAACTGAGGTAAAGACATTAAGTGATTTGTCGAACGTGACACACACAGTCAGTATCCAGTCCAGGATTAGAACTCGCAGTTCCCAGACTGACAGGTCTATTGCTAAACGGTTGGACTAGATTTTCTCTACAGAAGCTACTTGAAAATATTTTTAAAGTACTCAAGGAAGCAAACCTAAAGAAGCATTAAGACTGCAAAATCAAATATTTTACAATTTGAGGCTATTAAAATTTAGGTCACCTATTCAATCTTAAGTCACTCCACTGCATCCACTGCAGTAATGCGGTCCTTACTGATAAAAATCACAGTTGATCCTTTTCTCTTTTGGCCCTCTGCCTCATTGACTGCGCAGGATAGACCATCAATCAGTGACAGAGTTGAAGTCCTGAAAGTAGATATTTAATGTTTATTATTTTTGTAATTCATTGTGTCACCCTGTCGCTATTAAATAATCCTAGTATCTGTACTGAATTTAGGATTTTATCAGGTCCTTCAGAAGCCCATCTGTATTGTTCTTATTAAATGATTGCAGTGGAGTGAAAACATACCCTTAACTAACTTTACATTAGCTATTGGGTATCACTGTGGTGGAGGCTTTGGTTCCGTTGCTCAAGTATTTGACCAGGTTTTCAGGAAGAGCCTTTAGCTCTCTCTGAGTTGTGTTCTTCCATGACTTGGAGAGAGCTACGTTACTATCTATATGGTCTGGCTGTTGGAGGAAGACATGGCAACAGGGGGTTCAGTTTCAGTTTCTGCGGGGAAAGGTGTTACAGCAGACGTGCCTCTCTGCAGCTCCTGCTCTCCTGCCTTGTCTTCCTGTGCCTTCGCATCTCCGCCTTCTCTTGTGGCTCTGTCCTCTCCTGCCTTCATCTGGCTCCTGCACCGTTGTGAAATGTGATGAGTACTGGAAGAATATTAAGGGGCTGTGATAAATCTATATTAAACTTCTGAAAACTGAGGTGATTTGGCCCAGATTTGGTTGGGTTTTGAGACAGATGCCAAAAGGCACATCCTTCAAATTTCTGTCTTGAAGTAGAGGCCAAGGAGAGGGGAGGGTCCACAGATTCTCAGTGAAAAGACTGTAAGCTGTTTCTCTGCAGGGACAAAAGATACAGAAATATGTTTTACTTCTTCTGAGAAATAGATGGATTGTTTGCTGCAGTGCCACTCCTGGTAGATATCTAGCACAGGAAAAGCTCAAGTACAAATGATTTGTTTGACCGCAAGTTGCTGAAAGCAGTACTTTATCGTGAGGAAAAAATTGGGCAGCCCTACATGTAGGTATTGCTAACTTTGTTTGCATTAGTTACACTGGTTGGTTTTCTAGTTTAGGAAATTGCATGTGTTTACTGAGCACGGGAAATGGCAAATCTGGAAACCATGTAGGATATTTGATGGGCTAATTTGCATATTACTATCCAGAAAAATTCTCCGATTTGCCACTGTTTCACAGTGGTGCTGATGTTTTAGCCTCTGCAACATGCTGAAAAGTGGAGGCACCCTTGTGTGTGCATAGAGTTTTTATCTAAAGTGTTCAACGATAAAAATAATAAATGTGCCTGTGCTAAGTGAGCATATGCTAAGTACAAGACTAATGGCAAACTTAAACAGTATACTCAGAGTGGTACCTGAAAGAAATGTTGCAGTGAAAACGAATCTATTCCAGAACCCACTAAAAAAAGCAAATGGTGCTTTGAAGATTGTATCATCAAAATGAATTACTAGGTGAATTCAGTGCACAAACTACAATAAGGCTCTGAATTCAACTAGCTCAGAACACACTAAAAGTAGAGAGAATTGGAAGATAAAGTAAACCAAGAAGAGATGGGAATTGAAGGGTCCTGCTTTTCAGCATGATTTAAAATTCAGTTATCCAAGAGTAAAAACGAACAATTTTTATGTCATTAAAAACTAGGAGTCTTTCTTTAGGTGTTCCTGAAGGGGCAAAGCTCCATGACCTGTGTTATTATTCTGCTAATAAATACTCAAGCATCTTAGTGTGTCACTTTGATGGTGCTTGCAACTTTCTTTTTTTGGGGGGGGTCTTTTTTTTTGTTCGTTTTCCAGTTGTGTGCATAAAGATGGGAATGGTCAGGCTGAATTTTTTAAGCTGAACTTCAAAACTATTTATTTGAAGGCTAGGCACTATGCAGGCACATCAAGCAAGGCTTGAAATTTTTAAACAATGTAAAATTCACAAATGTACCTTTCTTGTTTAAAAAAGAGCAATACGCGTCCATACCTTTGTGCATGTCCATCTTACCATCTTTCTCTGTAGCTTGTTAATTATGTTGTAGCCTCAAGGGTATGATATGCATATGTATCACCTGGATTATGGGATGCATTTGCTACTGCTGATGAACAGACTGGCTGTTCTCAACTGTCACTTGTCCTATAAAAATGTATCTGCCCATTCCCTTGGGCACATGATTTCAGTGTCTCATGGCTTTGGGAAGGAGCTGCAGTGATTGCGAAGCCCTGGGATGGATTAAAATGGCAGTTGGGTGTGGAGGTACTAGAACACTTGCAGAGTTTAAGTAGGCAATATCCATTCCCCTGCATTTAATTATAATGTTTTACGAATGCTCGTTAATATGCCACTTTTATTACTGAGACACACAGTTGTACTGCTTTCCTGACACCTATTATTTCCTCCCTTTGAACAGAACAAAGGAAACAGTAGTCGTCTGACATTGCTGTGACATATGTTATTTCCCAATAAATGACTGAGGTAATCAAATCAGTCCTGCATGCATGGTGCAGTATTCCCTTAGCCTTAGGAGAGAGGCAAGTGAGAAAATTTTTAATCTAGTGATTTTAGACCTGTCTAAACAAGGTATGTGACTAACTAAAAGTAAGCTGTTAACTCCACTGAGAGCACCTACATAATTATTATTTTTTATTTCATGTTGAATATGCTTTACTGTGTTTATTCACATAGATAAGAGTAAACAGACAGTAAGCATTCATCTTTTGCTGTGGGTAGCAATGAGAGGTTGGATTCATTGTGTTTGAAGAAAGGATAACTGAATGGCTAAATCCACCTATGCATCATCCTTGTATCCTCACAAAGTGCAGCGAGCCTGTACTTCTGCTTGAGAGTAATGGTCACTCAAGTTTCACTGGAAGCGCTACCTAGTACTATATTATGGAAAGAATCAATACCTTTCCTTTGGAAATTTAATTCAGGCAGTGTTAGGTTGTAAGATAAGATTTAAAAACTAATTTTCAGTGACATCACAGAGGAATGGTTGGAGCCAAAATAAAAATGAGTGAGAACCCTTATGTGGTTGCTAACGGTCATTGGCCAAGTGACTTTGAACGCTCCGTTATTTACTTGTGCTTATATGACTGCAAAAGTATTAGAATTCAAAATCACTCAGATGGTAAGGTCTGATGCACTGAGCATTTGTACCTTTTGCATTAAATGTCCATCATCAGACAGTGCCTGCATGCAGCATGAGCAGAGGACAGGCAATAGATCTTCTGTCTTGCAGCTGTTGACTCTTAACTATTCATGGAGGGCGTTGAGCTTCCTTGTGCTTTCTGTCCTCCCGGTCCCATGTTTCCCAGATGCCAAGCTGTTGGCTTCAGCAGGTGGGTTAAGACTGGCAACCTTCCCTCTCCCTTCCTTTTCCACGGCGTTTTTTTCCTGAAAGAAACGGAGATGTGGGTTTGAAGTCTTCAAGAGTGAGGGAGCTGACCTCATTCCCCCTCTTCCTGGACAAGGGCTTAAGGAGCAGAGCAGGAGGCAGGGTGCTGGGGAAGGCACGACCTCTCGCCTTGGCTGGCGCATACGTTGTTGCGTTGAGGCACGAAGCTTTTTGTGGAGAAAGATGCTTTCTGCGGGGGTTCCCAGCACGCTCTAAGTGCACTTGTGCATGAGGATGAGGGGGTTGTGAGTCCCAAGCAGACCAAGGTGCCCTGATTCCTTCTTATTCCAGATGAGAGCATCTGATGCTGTGCCAGAGGTTCAGGGACTGTCTCAAGGTTTGTGTGAAAAACAAAGGTGCCTGTAGTCTCTAATAGGGCTAACTGTGCAGGCTGGAGGAGAAGAGCTGAGGAGGAGGAGTGCTAAATGGCATTTTTTGATGATTATCTAAATTTTATCCATATTGCATTTGAAACCTGTAAGTGCTTTTTTGGATCTTTCCGATGTGTTTTTTCTTTACAGTTGTTTCATGTTCATGTTCCTGTTGGTCTGGGTGTCTACCAGGAGAGTTATGCCTAGAGATACAGTAAATTACACCTAATGCATGAAATCAAGTGCATGAAAACAAGTTTAATTAACTGCCACTGATAAAGGTAGATGTTACAAATTTGTAAACAGTATTTCTTTGTGCTGAGTGCTTAAAACTGAAGATTGCCCATTAAACAGAGGCATGATATACACATGGGAAAATAATTTCAGGTATTTTCATGTTATGTTTCTAAGCTGTGAACTGGAATTTTTGTATGGACTTCAAAATCTCTTATATTGCTGTGTTCTGGCAGTTGGTCAGAAATATGCTGGCCTTCAGTGCAAATAAACTATGCTGCAGAATGTGACTGAGCTTAATGTAAGCAAACCTAGCATATTGTATTTGGAACTGAAAATAGTTATTTAATTCTTATTTAAGCCTTAATATTCTTTCCGACATTGTGATCATGATGAACCCTGTAAACCGTCTCCTAGGTCATACCACATGGGTCCAGTCATGATCTGCCTATTTTAGGTAGGCATGCTTGGCACCCGTTAATGAGGTAATACCTAGGAGGACTGATAGGTGATTCTTGCCTTGAAAATTACCTTTGACAGACAATGTTTGAAACTGCTGCAGGAGCTTAAGCTGTTACTTCTCATGAAATTGTGCAGGTATCATGAGAAAAAGCATCTTCATTACGGATTTGTTTGTGCTGTTTAAAGAATACATGCAGTTTGTGCTGTTTAAAGAATACATGCAGTTTGTGCTGTTTAACGAATACATGCATTCTTCTGACACTCTCACTGTTTATTTGTAGCATACTGTAATGCTGAAGCACTCTGCAGGACCAGTTGCCCCAAAGTGTCACAGGTTGCATTCATGTGTCTCATATTGGTGACTTCAATGTACTGCAAAAGTGACATTTATCTCCACTTAGCTGAGCTGCTTAAGCACTTCTCTTGTCCATAGACTATGAGGATGAAAATACTTCTAACTTAAGGGAAATTATTTTAGCCCTGCAGCTGGTAACACGCTGGTTTATAAAACATGCAGTAATAAACGGAGGGTGCTGAAGTTTGTGCCTGTGCAAGCAGTTATTCACGTTTACGTGGGTGGTGACATTTGTTCTTGTGGACTGTTGAACACACGTTCAGAGGCTTTAGCGCAGCCTTTTAGCGTGTGCAGTGATAAATGGCTGTAGGTGTGGAAATTTCAGAAAAGTAAGCAATCTTGCTGGAAAGGGAAAGGAGAAACTTTCATGCAATGGTAGCTGAATCCCACTTACCAGTTAGTAAAGGAAAAAGAGCATTTCCACGTTGTGCAGTGGAGCACGTCGCAGAGTCCCTTGGCCAGCTGCGGTCGTGTCGGTATGGCCAGAGGGTGCAAATCACGCTCGGCCCAGGAAGCTGGGGCTGGCGCAGCCCCCGGCGCTGGCCAGGCTCTGCCGAAGCTACCAGGCTCCGGTGCTGCACCCAGGCCGGGGTAGTAAAGGCAGCTCCAGATGGATGCTGCTTCACTGCTGCCAATTTTGTACCTTATTGCTTGCTTCGTGCTAATTCAAGTATCTGCACCATTATCTGAGGTGCATTTTTTATCTTTGTATTTAATAATCTGAAGTTGTGTTCATGTTTTCCATCATGTTTTCACTATTATTTTTATGTAGCTAAGATGCTAATATAATTACAGGACTTATTGTTGAACCCAACATACCTGCCTTGTTATGAAAGTCCTCAGTTAGATTATCAACCTTATTTAGTCCCATTAGATATTTCTCATTAAACTATATTAATTTCAAAAGTCTTCCAGTAAATCAGGTGAGACTTTCTCATGAATGTGTGATAATTATATTGGCGATAGATAATCTAAAAATATCTTTAGATAGCAGGGTATTTGCATTTCCCTTGCTTTTTCTTCTAGCTGACATGAAATCACTTTTCATTGTATTGCATTATTTCAGGGATGCAAAAAAGTGAGTACTGGGTATAAAACAACATTAAGACACAAGCTTAACGTGACTTCTGTTTTCCAAGTCAAAAATCAGTATTGGCATTTGGAAGGTTCAAATCTGATCCTCAGCAATCACAGATTGTATTTATTAATCTCACAACATAGTTGTACATTTAAACAGTGCTGAAATAAGCATTTGGGCAACATAATTGCAATACTCTTGTTATGTTTGAATTGTGACTGATAGGTTGCCAAAATACAGTTTTATTGCAAAGCTGTTTCTTCAAAAATGTATGTTAGAAGCCAAAACACACATTTGTACTATTACTGTACAAATTTAACTGCACTCTTAAATGGAATATAGGAAATTCATGTACATTTCAGTGCAAAGTAGTAATTGTTTGTTAAACTGATTGCTTCAGAAGAGACTGGAAAACTATAAGCTACAAGTCAGAAAGAGGTGACTAGCTTCTTTAGACATGAAACTGTTTTCACTGGGTACTTAAATACATACTGTGTTCCATTTTTAAGATATGCAGCAGTTTTTGGTGCACGTATCACTTGAAGAGGCAGTTGATACTGCTCCTACTTTGTCTCTAGGTATAAGAATAAATCACAAAATGATCTAATAGCAAGCTTATGCAGTCCAGTACTGCAGTGTTGTTGCAGTGAGTTGTGTGTGACTGTGATAACAATTACTTGGATTTTAGGACAAGATAAAAGTATGATTTATTAACGTATTCTTTTTTCCTGGGGCATTTGCTAGGCTATATAGATTTTGATATATAGATAGCATATTCTGTGAAATTTCTGTGTCAGGACAAATTTTCTGAACCTGATGCTGGCATTTTTGGTGTTTCACGTAGTTTTTGTGATAATGAGCGAGGCTCAATTTGGCTTTGTGAACGTGGACTTACATGAATGGGTTGCCTTTGCTTTCGTCAGCCTTTTTCATGTGATCCCTTCAAACGTAAGTTGTGTTGGGTTTTGCATTGTTGTGATGTGCTGTTGACTCTGTTCTTCCTGAAGAACCCTCTGTGCTTTCATGTCAAGTGATTAGTATTGACCTGACAAAGACATGGGGGAAGGAGAGGTGGAGTTGGAGGGGAAGTCAAGAGAGTTCAGCAGCTCTGCAAGACAGGGAAGCCCTGCGCGCGCTCCGCTTTGCATGCCCACGCAAGCTCATTGAGGCAGGCAGATCAGTAGACGGTCAAAATTGCCTCCTCTCACCCGGAAGGTGCGCCAGCTTTCAGCCAGTTATTCGCTTCTATTGTACACTGAACAAATTGAGACTGTATTTTGTAATATTATTGTTAGTGTCTTAGAACACCAGTTAACAAGGGCATGGAAACAAGTCTGTTGCTAATGCCTGTCGCTGCCCGCAGACATGACTGCGGCTTGCATACGCTCAAGAAACAGAAGTCAGGGCAATCCAAGGCATCAGTGCACGCTTCCTTTCTGTTGGGGCCTTTCTGTTTCCTTTCTTGTGTCTTTCATGTTTTCCTTTCTGATTTTAATGACACAGCCAGTGGGCAGACTCTAGCCATGGAGTTATTTTGGATCACCTTTTACATTTTTTTTTCTTTCGTTTCTTTCTAGTTTCTAAATTGCTGCTGTCCTGGCCCAGGAGCCTCTGCTGAAAGGACAGGACTCACGGCTTATCCCAAGGGTGTCCTTCCTACTGGTTCATACAACAAGCAGCTAACTGAGTTGTAGAACAGAGGCTTTAGATTTGCTCTTCCACACGATGAAACATATTAACTGTTTCAGTGCGTTTATTTTCTACTAGCTCCAGTAAAAGAGTATATTAAGGTCACTTTTTCTCCTGAGTCTCCAAGACAGCAACATAAAATGTTGCTTCACCACCAGGATAGCTTTTCTTTTGCTGTCATGCGATTCTGAGGGGTAGCATTGTTTTTTACCTATTGAGTAGAAGAATACCTTTCTGCTTTGAGTTGTTGATTTTGGAAAATACATACTGTGAAGTTAAATGAATAGTCAAATATTCAATTAATAGGAAAAAATGTCCCTTTAGTGTCTTTTAGGTTAGCATTTATAGAGGGTAATATTTCCTGTTTTAAATTCAGTAAAACACCACGGACCAAATATATAATTATTTTTAAATGCATTTTCCTTTGTTAATGGATTTAGTGTGAATGAAATCTAGATTGACAGTCCTAGAGGCGGAAGTCCTCAATTCAGTTTATACATAGCACTGTGTTGACAATAAAAAGGAAAACTGCCATCGCATTAGCTAGGAGAGGGCTGTAAACTCCAGGAGGCCTAGTCTTCAGTGACTGGCAGCGAACTCGTAAAATTACTTGTCGATTATTTTCTTACTGGGACACAACTAAAAGTATTGCTTTGTTTTACAGTCTATTATAGTGCAAGAATCTTTTTCTCCCTATAGTGTCTTCCTATCTGCTTGAACCTTTATGTCTTTCTCATGCAACTTTATCTTTGGTCTTCATCTTCCCTTTCTTCCTCTCAAGTAAGATAACTTGTGAGCATTCTGCTTGGAAACTTGAATTTCAAAGTTCTTTTCCACAAAAATTGGTCACAATGTCGATTTTACGCGTTTCAGGAAAGATATTTTTCTCTTACACTGACTATTTCTTTTTCAACATTAGAAGCGTCTCTAATTGTGAACTTTAAATAGGAGTACAAGTGTGGCCAGTTTGTATGGAGAGAAAATGTTTAATTTCCAATTAAGTAGTGGGGCAGCAATGCCTCAGGGACAGAGCGGGTAGAGGGGAAGGAATTCGTCAGTGGCATTTGCTGACTGGGTGATTATTAGTGATAGGAGATACTGAAACTTAATTAGAGTTTCTGATCTGGAACAGTGCATTAGGATTAATTATGTCTGGAAGTCTAGTATTTTACACTTTTTCTTTTAATTAAAATGTGTGAACTTAAGAAGCAAAACTTTTAAACCTTACATTCTGAGCAGACCAAGAACAAGAAGAAACTACATTGTCTACATTATGCCAAATATACATATAAAAAAAATAGTGGCGGTAGAAGCTGAGGGGAGTGTAACAAAGACTTAAATATCTGATATGTAAGAAATTAAATGAATTATAATAGCACACAAAGCAAGGCTTCTTGGTCAAACCCAGGAGACATCTGTGGGATGCAATGTGTAGCAGTGTATCCTATTCTGCATTATTATGGCGTCACAGTATGCTTTGGGTTGTTTGACATGGAACGTAAATATCCAAAATCCGGTACTGAGAGCATATAGACGCATGCAGATATGATCCCTGAGCGTGCTGGGCAAATTCCAGTTGCTGTTTAGTGTTGATGAGCTTGAGATCTGTGTCTCAGCAGTGGATGAAACTATTCTTCTGCTAGCTTTTTACCGCACGTTTTCAGGTTTAAGAGTGCTACCAGGTAAAGTATTGCATGAGGTAAAGTATACAATTTAAAGCATACAATTTAAAAAAGAAAAGGATGAAGTAATACAGGAAAATGCATACCTGTATTGATAAAAGCACTTCTGAGGTTATTCTGGTTACCAAATATAGCAATAAAAGTGATGCTTACTATAGTATGAACTTAAGTGGTCAACCTCGGAGTTCCTTCTCACGTTTCACCCTATGCTGAAAGGAATTGATCCTCCACTAAGAAGCGGCTGACAGTGGTGATAGATGCAGACCATTTCAGCAACTTGACTGCTCTACTCACTCATCTGTTGCACTTAGACTGCTGGGATATATCTCCCTGGGGTTTGTTTTGTATCTCAGCAGATTTTCTCTCTCAATTGATGCTTCTATTTTATGTTGTGTGAAACTGTGTTTATTCCTCCTTGGAGTCTGGATAGAAATGGCACAAATACAGTAACTCCTCACATAAACTAAGTTCAGCTTGTTGTTTCTGTTTCTGACCTTAACTTCAAGTGGTGGAAGGTCTATATTTAGCACAGGTTGTGATTTTGAGTTGAATGTAGTGGCTAATACAGCTTTCATTTCAGCAAAAGGAAGGAGAAACAGGGTGTCAGGTGAGGCGTAAACCTTTCAGCCGCAATAATATACCTTGTGAGGTTGGATGGCAGACAACGAAGCATGGAGGAGGAAAGCAAATACAAGCTATGAGCAGGCTATGAGCAACGGCGGATGGTGCTTTGTGGTGAGCTGTGTTCATAGGGATGTCTGAGGGGCTTCTCTCGAGTTGCAGGAAACATGTTGTAGAGGGCCTTGCACTATTGGGGGAAACAGGTAAGCTGTAAAGCATTGGTGTATCCCAGGGGTCCTGTGTGCTGAACTCTCTGCACTGTTATTTTGGCACTGCCCACCCTGTTGGGGTCATGAAAGTCCATCCTTATTTGCAAGTGCCTAGGAGAAGTTTAATATACTCCGCAGAGGCAGTATCGTGATTAAAACATGTCTTGAATGAAAAGCCTTTTGAAAGTCAACACTCTACATGTTACGGGAACATAGAAAATGAATACAGGTGGAAAAAAAGATCCTTGTGTATGAAAAGGGATCAGTGGTTTTGTTCTGTTTAGAGTCTCTCTTTGGGTTTGGCATTGGTACAGGCCTGCGCGTTTTCTGGAGAGCAGGGCAGGCTTATGGAAACGAGGTTATTATTTTGGAGATACAGGTATTGTTTTGTAGATGACTGCTGAAATAGAGCCAAGATTAGTAAACCCTGGGATTTGTGACAGTGACTTAGTGACAATGACATAATAAATTTAAGCCTTGACTGCTTCTGCTGTTGTCTTTGTTTCACTTGCCTTTAATCATTGAAAACATCTCCATGGGTTTGTGATTTGGTTTGATTCCTTCTCATCTCCTTTACCAATGCAGAATGTTTTCCTGATGTATATTCCTAGCAATTGTAAATGGGAGATATTTTATTATTGCTTGTATTACATAGTGAAATTGTCTATCAGGCACAAAAATTGGTAGAAAAGCTTACAAATGTTTGTGACAGCACCACCTGCTGTAGTACAACAGATGTTTCTTTTCTTTTAAACTATATCACTGTATCCTGCAGCGACTTAAATGGGTTACAGCAAGGTTAAAGCTTTGTCCTCTGTAATGTCTGTAATTCACAGCTTTCTTATGATAATATTGTATCACTAGAGGAATTATTCCCATTTATAGCATGTGTGTCTTGGCCATCCTTACAAATCTCTCTGTTTTTTATTAAGATAGTCAGAAAGTCAGGTTCAGGTAAAGTAAAGATGTATCTGAAGATGTTGTTAATGAGTTAATAAAATAAACATAAAGATAGATATAGTAGCCATAGTTCTATTGTAGAAATATATCAGGTTTATATTACCTTATTATAACTGTCTTTTTTTCTTAATTACTGTCCAATCTCTTGGAAAATAAGCTCTCTCAAGTTGAACTGCCCCTTTTCTCTCCTGTCTTTGCAATACCTTGTTGGTTAGGCATGCATTACGATGGTTTTATGTTATTAGCTGTGTTCATTGGGCATTATAAAATGCAAAGAATTGAATATTTAATAAATTTCCCTATGAACAAATTTTTACCTTGAAATTGACTTAGACATTGCTGCATACTGCTATACATGAATTGGAAAGATTGATGTTTGAAAGACTGCAGCACTGTTTTATTGGTGGTAAATTGCATATGGAATTAAAAAGGAATGGCACACTTCTGTTGTCTATCGGCAGCATGACAGTAATCTTAAAAAGCAATCTCTGCCAACAAATGATGCTGTAGGAAGAAAACTTTGCACTCGGTAGGCTTCCTCATTACTGCAACTTCTGCATAAAATAAACAAGTACAGAGAGCTTTGTTGTGAAAGATGGAGGTCTCCTGAACTTTGAGGCACAAACTTAAAACTTGAAAGTGTATTGCCTTTGTTTCAGAGATATGTTTATGGCTGCCCTATATAAAATCTCTTTACATTTGGCATTGGAAAAATACACAATATCCACTTTTATTTTAGCAGCCTGTTTCCCAGAAGGTTTTACAGGCTGCTTGATTTCTGACTTTTCTTACCTTGTGAACACTTGTCTTTGGGTAAAGTTCTTTATTGTGGTTATTGAAATATTTTATCTTTTCCAAGAGCCTGACCATTGAGTCTATTGAGGTCAATTAAATTATCAATCCCTGTAGGTCAAAGTAGGCTCTAAATGCAGAGCATTAGAAAAAAATTGGGCATTTACAAGTTTGATACTTTTACACACCCAAATGTAGAGTGTTCCTTTCAGCAACGTTAGCTGTGCCAGAGCCGCTCTGGGCCTCAGTCAGGTCTATGAAACTCAGGAGGAGTCTTTGCACTGAGTTAGTGAGGCTGGATCTAGGTCTGTGGCAGCGAGCTACTTGATTGGAGGGTAGTACTGCGGCTTTTGCATGAAAGCTGTTAAACAACAGGGTAGGTCACCATTCAAAATACAGAAAATGCCTCATTAATCTTAGTAATTAACATATTAATGATGACTTATGGGTTTTGTGTGAAGACTTTCACCCTGAGTTCTCATTCAGGAAGAATTATCTAACCTTGTAGATCAGAGTAGTCGTCCACTTTAAGTACTATAACAGCATAAGAATTCTTAGGAGCTGATTACAGGGAATTTTACCGTACAGTTAGGGCTTCTCAATTTGAAACAACATACAAAGTGAATTGGTATTGGTCTGTTGGTTGATCGTGAGGTGAGTGTGAGCTGCTGCTATGATGCGGCTGAATAAAGGGTGAAGTATTTTTACTAGAAGCGGAAAAGTTTTAATGTAATTGTACAAGAAATTATTAAGACCTCATAGGTGATATTTTATACAGTTCTGCTACAGCTGTTCCAAAAAGATGAGTTTAAAGTGGGAACTTGTTCAGAGAGGGCTGCAAGAATGTTTGCAGGAATGCAGAATCCATCTGATAAAAATGGTTTAACAGAGAATTGCCTGTTTTTTTTTTTTTTAAAGCCTAGCAAAATGAGGCTTGAGAAGAGCTCACTTTTTGTTACCATGTACAAATTCACTGAGAGATAAGCATCAAGGAAGAGGAAGAAAATGTTAAAGGGCACTATTGGTACAAAAGCAAATAATATAAAATCATCACGAATAATTTCAGCTTGAAAAACAGAAATTCTCTGACCACTCATGCAGTAAAGACGGCAGCATTTTGTTCATGAACAGTTCCATATGCAGTTAGTTTATTGACAAGTCTGAGGGGAAAATAGCATTGGGAAAGGAAGGGGCAGAGATGGGCTGCTGGCAGTGGTAATTTCTTACCCTGCCTCAGTTGCTGGGAAAGGAAGGGGCAGAGATGGGCTGCTGGGAGTGGTAATTTCTTACCCTGCCTCAGTTGCAGCTGTAGCAGCACCCCTGAGCAAAGCTTTACATGCTCTGCATCACTGTTAGTCATCTAGCTATGGTTGAGAGAGGGGGAAGCAAAATCTAAGTGGGAGAGAGGCTGATTATCATTAAAAGTCGCCATGGTGAAGCAAAAATATTTCTGGATAAAGTTTTAGTGGTTTACTACTTAGGTGTGCATCTGGAAGAGGGGTGCGGCATCATCTGCATGAGTTGATCACGCATCGTATCTGACAATATTGCACACCAAGCAGCTCATTTTACACACAGGCCCAGCCTACATCTCCAGTACCACGAGAGCGAACGGACCTTGCTGCTGCCTCTTTCTGCTCAGCTGCCTCCGCTCGCAGTGGTGTTTGGGGTGGTTTACGGGTGGGAATGGGTGCCTTGGCCTGTTCATAGGCCTTTGGCTCTAGCACCATGACCTGGTTTGGTCCTGCACAGGGCAACTTTTCCATGACTGATTCAGGATATTTTCTACCTGATGGCAAGTAAAAGGGTGGTGTGATTGATCTGTCTGACAATATGAAGCATCTATCAGACCAGGGAAGTGATTCCAAAATGCAGAGAAAAAACAGTTTTCTAACAGTGATAGGCTGCGAAAAATTTAACAGATCGAACAGGTCTTTGGTTAACGAGGAAGTGCAAAACAGCAGGAGTTGACTTTCTAGGTAAACTGTACTATTTTAAGGTGTTAAAAGGGCTTGCATCTCAACAAAGAGGATCATAAAGAGAAATTCCTCATGTGTGTTTAGTAATTGAATTATTGAATAAGAAATCTAATCTAGCTGTTAAAATGCAATTGAGGCCAAAAACATGAATGAAACTATTCAGGGAAAGCAGCAAATGAAGAAAGATGAGAACATTTTGTATCTTATTTTAGGCAGAAAATAGAAGTTTAGAGAAACTGGGTTTTTTTTTTTTTTTGTAGCACAAATGACTGGATGAGGTAGATGAGTGCTACACAGAGAGGAATGCATGCAACAGAAATGTGCTCTCCTCAGAGTATGCTCCACCTATTAAGTTAGACATGATCAGCATGTTGGTAGTTGTGGCTTAAGATGCCAGTTTATGTAGCTATTTTAAATGGCTACCGTCATTCATGTATCTAGGTCAGAGAAATCTAAATGAAATCCTTTCATCTAAAGGAAAGAGAAAAACATCTATGCAAAAATCCTCAAGTCATCTACTGAAGTGCAGCTGCTATGCGCAATGTCATATACAACAGTCTTTAAAGCAAGAAATGAAGAAGAGTGGCTTACCTAATCAAAACTATGAGCTTAAAAAGCAACAACCGAGATATTCTCCCCTCACCCCATCCTGATCTCATCTGGAAAATATACTGACTGCATAGATTAAATTCCTATCTGTCCATGGCTTCCCCTACTCTGAATTATGTAAACTCAAAACAGAAATGAAAGTCTGTGACCTGATCTGAATGAGGAAAAATGAAGTTCATGGGATAAGTTACAGGAAAAATTCTGATCTCACCAGCACATATGCAAATGTTTAGGAATCAATATAGGCCAAGCCAGAGCAGTAAATAAAGATGAGCACTGCAGTCAGCTCTTGTATCATTTAAGCATCTGGTCGTCTACAGTTAATGCCAAATTTAGTTCATGTAAAATAGATGTAAATGAATGTCTGTTGCAAAAGAGACTAAAAAGTGAATATGTGCTAAATGAAATGTTGCTGCGGCAAAGTGACAAGAAAAGACATCTCAGAGATATTGTACAGAAATCCCAAAAGCTAACAGCATTTTCTGCAGCTGCAGTCAGGATAGTAAACACTATTCCAGCCTCTCTTTGGAAGAAATTCAGTCAGTGTTTCAGGAAAATATATTTTTGCTATTTAGGACACTGGCTAAGCCATATCTGTTGTATTTTGTGTAGTTCCAGGCGGTATTCTGAATATGCAATTTCTCTTCAAGACCTACACGTTAAAGCAGGCTAACATAGTATCTAGATGTTCCTTTCTGCTTCACACAATGTGGTGTTAGCTGTGACACGGATCTTGGCAGAAGGGGTGCCAGGGCTTGAGAGCATAATGCTCTCCACCACATGGGCAAGGAGAGAGCAGAAAAGGCAGGGTTGAGCCAGGAGGCAAAAGGAGTTTGCTGGTCCCAGTAAAGACTGTGGAAACTTCTCCTGTCCTTTCTTGTCCTTCCCTCCCTGCCGCCAACCCTGCACGGAGGATGCTTGTTTGGAACTGAAGCAGCATCACATTTCCTTCCTGCTGTTTCTCCTTGGACCGTAATGAAAAGCTTAAAGTCTTGAGCCTGGCACTTCAGAAGATGACAAACGTCCCTTTTAAAATATTACTAGAAATATTTTATGATAAAAATAGTTTCTGTGGGTTTAATTTTTTTTTCCTTATTGCAGTGTTTACAAATTGAATAGGTTGTAACAAAAGCCACTGGAGTTTGTCCCTGTTGTATCTGGGCCAGGGCTCACTGTAAGTTGTCCAAGTCCTGGAATTGGCACCTTTATTATACTGTGTCAGAATTTCCTTCCTTTCACTTCCCTGGCTGTTGGCCACTGATTAAATTTAAGATTTTGCACACAGCATTTTTGTCCAGCAAAATCCTATCACGTAACGCTGTTGGTGAATGGGAATGTCTTCCTCTTCCTCCCTGTTTTTAGCATCTTTTCAGTGGGAGCTTGGTATTTAGCTGATCTTCTGCAAGTACAGTATTTGCGGTCATGACTACTGAGGAGGCATAGGATATTGGCCTATGGTCTCAGCTAAGAAGTTGTGAATAGTAATGTAAAATTAATTTTTGGCTTCAGTAAACTGAACAGCAACATATGGTGAGTGAAAGCTAGGTTGCGCTATCTTGCTTGTCCATTTTGAATTATATTGATAGAGTTAAAGCAGACTTTTTTCCAGTATTTCCAGTTTTAGAGGTACTGGGATTCTCAGAAATCTAGTGGTGTGCTTTCGAGTAGGTGTATCAGAAAGATATCCTATTATTTTTCCTCCCAATCAAATGCTCATGTCTTCTTGGGGTACCGAATCAACCATACAGAGTATATCTTGGTGTAGTACACCTCTACATGAGGGATCACGTATAGGGAACTGCAGATCATGGAGAGTGCATATACTGTTTGCTGCTTATATTTCCAGGTGTGATTTTCTCAAAAGATTCAAACGTGGTCTATGTTAGACAAACCATAGCTGTGAAATGTGGTAGTTCTTCAGACACCTGTTCGGTAAGGGTATTGGGAAGAAACTTAATGATTATACCCTCCTTTAATTATCGTTTGTATTCCATGGCAGCAAGATGAAACTTTATGTCCATCTGCCTGTTTCTGATATCTCCTATGTACCTTTGGTAAATAAAATTTTGCTGTGTGCAGCAAACAATGTGTCAGAGCAGACAATGAGCAGGACCCTCACAAAAAAAATCATTATTTCATTTTTGAAGCTCCTTTTTAGTACGCTTGTTGGTCATCTGGGTCAGTACAAAGATCCAGAACTTCTGTTGAGGAAGTGGTGCACATCCAGAATTACTGCTGGATATTTTGGTCTTGGAGTGAAATAGAGGCACTTCTGTGGTGCTCTGCATGCTTCCCAGTTACTCCCTTCATGTTCCTAGTAGATGCTAACATGGAAAGGAACACCAAGACATTGTGGTCTAAATTTGTCGAACCTTTCTGAGGTAATGAATGTCCCAGAGATGTCCATTCAGGGTCATTCCAGCTTCTGTGTCTTCCAGATTTGAGACCAGTACTGCAGTCAGGTTTTTAGTTCATGCTGCTTCTGACAGTGAGTTTGACCGGTTCAGTCAGCAGCTGTGTCCTGAAGGAGAGGAAATCTTCCTTTAGTGAGGATGGTCCCTATTAGAAAGTAAGTAGGTCGGAGTAAGATCCTGAATGGATGTAGTGGAAGAGGTTCTGAGTATAGATAGCCCAGAATAGTTAGGACTGGCCCGAGCCACAATTTGTGACCACTTTCCTACTTTTTCAAAGGCTTTACCGGAATACCAGTTTGTACTCTGCTTTACTCTCAGCCTTTTGTTCGACTTCACTGAAGTGCATCTTGCTGCAAGGTTGGTTGGTTTGTTTGTTTTATTTTGTTAGGGGCAATTTCATATTATCCAGCCCTAAGAGAATTTGTTTAATTCCTCTGTTTAATTCTTCTGAAACATATATGTTTTGACACTGAGAAAACAGCATCTGGAACAGTCAAAGGTATTACATGCTCCGTGTCCCCTCCACCTCTCCACAGGGTTGCCGATGTTCCTGTGCAAGGTGGCTTCCTGTTTACCTACACGTATGTTGTTATGTGCTGTGGTAGGCAGGCAAGGCTATTCTTGTGTGTGACCTTAAAAGCCCTTAACAAGCAGGTATCTGTGCAAGCGTTTAGCAGAATGCTGTTTTTCTCACTTCTGAAGATCCTCTCTGACGGCTGGTGATTCTTTCTTGCTTCTTCCAGGAGAGAATAAGCCGGACTGTAAGGTCCTATAGGTCATGTTTAGCCTTCCTCCTTTCAACTTGCACATTTTATTCCTCATATTTCACTTGAAATTTAACTTGGATGTTAAATTCTGTCCGTCAGTGATGTCTGCTTATCAGAGCTGCAGCAGGCTTTGGGGAAAAGCTATGGTGCATATTAGAAATATATGATGTTAGCTTTATTACAGAACTGTACCACTCAAATTGCCACCCCATACATCTGTGACCATCATTAAATGTGCAAAAGGCCAAACTGTAACTAAACAGTACTATATCACTGTTGGGAATGTGCCAGTGACATAAATGTGGAAGACAGCAGCATGCAATAGCCTTCTGGACTCAAAAGCATTATGCCTTAGACTCAGCTGCCAACTCAGATGCTTATTTGGGAGAGCAATCATTGGAGTTTCAGTCATTGGAGCTGAAATGTCGTATTCTCACTAGACCTGCAGAATGCTCTTTTTCAGTTACTTATAGTGGCATCCACACTACCGGAATTTATGAAATACTTGCACATCCTTGCTACAAAATGTCTTGAACAGTCATACTCACTAGCGTGAATGTCAAATTTGTAGCTGCTAAAAGTAGTGGGACAACATTTTTTACCCTTAATTGTGCAGGTGAAGTATCAAAAGAGAAGTTTGCGTAGCCAACAGTGTTCCATTTTCCCGGTGATTGACCTTTAATCAAATTAAGGCATCTAGTGGCACTCCCTTTTCTCTTTGTGTATTTTCAGTTTTTCACTTCTTCCACACTTTTACTTTCTTACCCCAACTTTTTTTGTTTCACTTGCTTTCTTCTACCTCCACTCCTTTCTGCTTTGTGTTACCTCCTGAAACTTTCTGAAAAGAGAAGTACAATACATCTGTCCCTTCTCTTGTGCAAAGCTCCAAATTCCTGCTGGATATTCTTACTGCTCTTAAAACTCAGCTGGCCTTTCTTCTATTTAGAAACAGCTCAGGGAGATTGTGTTTGAAATGCTATCCGAAGAGGCCTCTCAGCCATTTTTCTCTCAGATCTGGGGTGCTTTGTCCTCTCGCACCTAATTTTGAGTGTGCTTACAGCTCTATTCAGCCCCTTCTTTTGTGTCACCTGCCAACGCTGATGGGCTCTTTTCAGCAGTAGAGGAGGAGGATGGAATCGGTGCCCTGCTGCCAACTGAGGACTTCCACAATCCATTTAAACAGGAAAATCTTTCTAATGAGGATTGATTCCTATTGTTCCTTTAGACGTGTTCTTCCTTTTGTGTGCAGGAACTCAGTATCTGGAAGATGGGATAGTAAACTTCCATTTTTGCAACAGAGGTTTAGATTGAATTTGGAGCTCAGTACTAAACTCACTTAGCATTACTTTGCCATAGTGATGGTTCTTATATGGATTGGCAGCTGCTTTTACAGGCAGGCTGAACTTCATAGAAACCTAACTTAAAATGCACGGAATGAGAAAAATGCCTCTCTTGTAAGACTCCCGCTGAGCTGATAACAGTCTACAGGAAGACATCTATTTAAACAGAAATAAACATGCCTTAGGATGCTTGGATCCTATTTTCAGCTTTATTAAGCTATTTTCAGCTTTATTAAGAATGCTGTGTTTAATTTTTCCAGCATTTCCAGCCCCATTAATTTAGTTTACACTGCATTTGGATCAATTAGTGCACTTGATGATAATGCACTATTTGCCTCTGCCTATTTAAAACAAGAGAAACCACAGGATGAATTTTCAGTGTATTAAAGAATCTGGAGTTCCTCCAAGGACTGTGATGAGTACGAAGGGTAAATCTCAGAGGCTGGCCAAGTGGAAACAAAAATTCCCTGTTGGGTAACTGTCCAGTGGATCTATTTTCTCACTCCAGTGACTTCTCAAACCCATCCCTCTAGCAACCTCTTGGCTTCAGGAATTTTTTTCCCTCCAGTAGGCATATTCTTATAATGACTGTACTTAACAGGAATACAAACAAGTTAGTAATGGGCAAGCTAGAGCTACAGAAAGTTCAACAACAGAAAAGGATTTCAAAAGTGTAGAAACTTGGAAAGATTATGTGATGCGACTGTAGTGCCGCTGGAAACCAGTTGAGATGACATTCAGCTTTTCTTTCTTCAGTAAGCATCTTTATACATTTTCTTCTTGGAGATTTAAAAAACCCAGGGGATTGGACAATAGAGAAGGTGGTCTCCCCAGACCTGAGCTTGCACAGTCTTAGTGCATAATAAAAATGCCAATATGTTGGATTTTAGCTTTCTTGGACCTCTATCACCTACTGCATGTTACAAAAAGGGGTCAAAGTTGTTCTAAATTTTCATGTTTCAATTTTGTTTTAGAAAAGTGCCTGCTATAAAAGGCAAATGTAGAACATGAATTTTATTATAGGACTTTTCAAATACAATAGAATGTACTTAGTCTTGTTTCAGGTGCTAATACCAAGAGTTTATGCCCTCTACTGAAGGTTATTGGCAGCATTCAATTGTGCTTACTGTTGTAAAGTTATGCTTGTGCAGTGTTATTTAGGATGTATGCATTATAATATACTAAAGTTTCACAGTGAAATAAGTGAATTTTATCTGTCAGAGAATGCGATTGAGATGACTGTTCAGTTCTGATAGCTTCCTGCATGACCTGGAGAAACTACTTCTATTTATTTTTGCTGTAAAATTGTATGTTATAGAGGTTATTACATTTTGCTGCTTCACTGCCTTCTTTTGATTTTGCATGAATGAATAGTATCGAATTTTACCCGGACGTTTTGAGTACCTATTGTTCCTTTGGGATATTACGTTTGTTTGTCTTACTTCTGATTTGTCTCAACCCTCGTAATTTGACTCGGATTACTTAAAAGTTTGCATGTGGCAAGTCTTGTAATCTCATTTGCTTTACCAAACTTGATATGCTGCTCTGAGATAACATTCCTATTTCACTGAAGTACCCTTCTCAGTGGCAGAATACACCTTGAAGGTAGATATGAGTCATTATAAAAACCGTATTGTGATGCTGGATTTGTTGATTTACTCAACAGTAACAAAACACGGAGAAGTATGCTCCTTTATGCTGCTTTCAGAAGCAGCAAGAATCAATTCTCTCCCTTCAGTTCAGCTTCTCCTATCTTAAATGTGTATTTAAATGCACTGATATTGGTCAATTAAGTGAATGTGGTTGTGAATCCTGAAAAAGCAGTGTTTTTGAATGGAAATAGTGAAAGCCAGTATTACTTGTGTATGATACTCCACTGTAAGAAATGCTCTGTCTTTATCTTACCCCGTGTTTTTTTTTGATGTTCTGCCGTCCCCGTAGAGCTTGAAAATTACTGTGCTGACAAATGTGCCATATAGACCACAGTTTAAAAGGTTTATTGTAGGTGGATGTAATAGTCTACAGCAGTACACCGACAAGCATGGTAGTCTGAGAAAACTTGCTCTGTTGCTAACACTAATTATTCTGTGGATAGATAGATAGACGACTTCAGACTCTCAGGTGCCATGTGGAAGACAAAAAACAAATTCCCGTCAGGCTGTGCCCTTGGGCATAGTGGATTTCTCTCTGCGGAGGTCCAAGTCCGCTGTCCTTTCCTTTTCTTAAGCCTGTTCGGGGCCTCCACAAGCGCCAGACCTCTGACGCTGTAACAGCATGTCAGCTCCTGAAGTCCGGGCAGCTATTGTGCATGCAAGAAGGAAACTCAGTTTAACTAGAAGCTTGCTTTCTGCCCACTATATGTTCTTATTTAAAGTTTCCTGGACACCATTATTTTGATACTGTACAACAGCACTATTTTTTGCTATTAGTAACTGATTATATGCACTGTAAGCTATTTATTTCCTCATGGTATGCATAATGTAGAACAAACCTAGTGACTTCACTGAGAATTTTGGAAAAAGAGAAAAAAGTGCAACAAGAACGTACCAGTATAGCATGCATGAAGTTTCGCAAAGTTTTTCAAAGAGCTGTTTTTCCCCCAATTTGACTTGTCTTGTCAGTGTGCATTAGAGATGACCAGTTGATTATTCCTCAGTGGAACCGTACTTTTTTTCCAAAGATCAAAACCGATTTGACTCGGAAAGTATCCTTAGACAGAAATGGCTTTTGTTCTTGTCCAGTAGTAAGAGAATTTTCTAAGTTTAAGGTTTCAGAACTTCTATTTTATTTTCACTTGGGTGAAGATGAAGCAGTTTCAAAAGGTTTCTTTATTCTGCTGAAGTTAGCATTAGTGAGGCAATAGAATATTTTAAATAGTTGCATTGCTGCTGCTTTGATTATATTTTCTACCTGGGATACTAGGTACATTTTCAGCTTAGCATGTGGATAATTGGAAACATGAATCTCTCCAAAATATGCAAAATTATTGTTTCTGATGTATATCTCCATGCTACAAATATATATTTCATTCTTGTCTTGAGTAATATGCTTTGATCTTAAACTAACTGTGATTTAGAGTTATGCTTAGGATACACTGATTTTCAGTGAGACATATGAAGAGTAGATACCACATGAAAGAGTGTACAACAGTGTATCATGTTTATGATGATTTTATGAATCATTGCGTAGCATTGCCTTATTCCCCATTCTTGATGAGTGATGCGTTAATATGGAATTGAGTACCATAATATTGCGCCATTGCATTACACAGAACATTTTCCTTTAGTGTCATTTAAACTGAATGGATAAAATAAACATGACCTGAAGTAGTTTCATTTCCAGCCCAGATTCTAGCTCCTCACAATAATGTTGAAATATTTGAAGGTGACTTTGCATAAATGATGAATCTAGGCTATTTTTTTCTTTTCACGGACACATACTACTTCTATATCTATTTGTTTTTACTTGAGCGCCCAGTATTTTAAACTAGTTAATTTTCACAGAACTCCCTCCTACTTGTGACTTGCTTCAAAAGAACACGTGCCTTGTGAAGCTCACTCACTTGTTCTTTTAAGATGATACTTGAAAAAAAAGATTTTCCGAGAAATTCTTTTGGAACAAAGGAGACCATATTGAAGTCTCTAGAAGCTCCAGTAAGCTGCATTGAAGGGCAGGTGATTCATATAGTTTGTGCTTTGAAAAGCCAAGAGCTCATCATCTGCTGGAGCTGTTGTTAGGAGATTGCTGAAACCCCTAGTATGAGGGATATTGAAAACAGACACATGCATGTGCAGGAATAGCAATTGTTTTCAAAGCTGCCTCACTGTCCTTTATAGAAGCCAGTCACAGCAGGTAGCTTGAAAAGCTACAATTAAATGAGTTTCCACCTTCTTTCATGTTACAGCTTACATAGGGAAGAACTTCCCCAAATGAGGTCATATAACAATGGCTTTGTCTTCTTGCAGATCTCTTCTGAAGACTTATTGTTATTATCATGTCTGCTGTGGAGCACACAGGTGTAAGCTGCTGTGTGGCTGGTGTAGATCCCTAAAGGCATTCATTCATCTCAGAGAGGTGTGAAACATATGCACATGATTTTCTCTGAATTTAGTCAGGGAATATTGCAATTAAATAATATTGTTTCTGTTCTGACGTTTTCCCTATAGAGTTAAATTTGACTTTTTTTTTTTTTTGGTCAGGACAAGTGATTTCATATTGTCGAAACACTGCCAATACTCTTTAGTGTTTTATTAAAAATTATTTATAAAAAAAAGTCTTAGGCACAGCTGGGAAAATTTTTGTGCATAACCCTGAGTGCATGTAAGAATATATATGGTGTGTACATGATCCAGTCTGCTAAAGAGCATACTGGCTTTGTTTGTATTCAGGAAGGCAGGATGTTATGAGCAGTGAAAGTGTGTGTTACTGTTAAAACAACAAAAATAAATGCCGTAGCTTTGCTAGTTTCCCACATAGCATTTAATGGCTATGAAGCAGTTTAGTCATGATATCAGGGAAGTGATGCATCTCTTAAGAGATATGCATTCTATGCATCATAAAATTAAATGTTGCATTGCCAAGCAATGTAGCAAGTATCCCTTTAGTCAATTTTTGCAAACTAAACACTGTAAAATGATGTTGTAGGAAGGCAGTACTGTAAATCTGTTCTGAAAATGTATTGCATTAGGAACACATACTGTATTTGATGGAAGGATTACAGCCGCCATTTATGGCTCTGTATTTTTTCTACATTAAGAATGTATTGTGTACTGTTAGCAGACTCTAATATAAGAAGGATATTTCATGTTAATATTGAACCTCATCACTCTAAATGAATCCAAAATACTAAAAATATTTATGCGGCACATACTCTGTGGAGCTTTGAAGTGCAATTGGCAGGTCGTGGGGCAAATAGACGATATCTGGATGTTTTGCATGCGTCGGGGAAGAAAATCTTGGCCAGAAACACCAAGCTTTGAAAACTCTCAGCACCTTTAAGGCATGCTGAAGCCACTTGTAGGGCTCTTTCATCACTTTGACTTCTGAAGCACGCAGCATTGTGATGGGGCCTGTATGGCGAAATACAGAGCGCGCTGCCCTAGAATCACTGAACTTAGATTTGTGGCCACAATGGTATTTCTCTCTAAGAAGCAACTAGGGATCTATATTTCATCTTCCCTCCCCTCTACCATTCCCCCTGCCTATTCCTTCCCAATCAGCTCTCTATAGAAAAATAGCAAAGAGCGGCAGGTGGCAGAAACAGAAGTCAGGGTTGTGCATATTTTCCAGATATTGACTAAAATGTGTATGTGTAGTATGTGTATACCTAAGAACAGAAACCAACAGTAAGATCTTATAAGCTGTCACAGAAGTGTATTCCATAGAGTCTTGTAGCGTAGGAATTTAGGGGACAAATTCTTAGTCATTGGGTAAATTGATAGGGTTTTACTAATTGACAGTAGCAGAGAATGTGGCCGCTTGGGTTTCTACAGCGCTGTTGGCTCAGCCAAAGATTATACATACAAAGATTGTATTTGCATTTCTGCTCTTACTTGTTAAACATCTAGTTTATTAAATTCAATTTCTGTAGTTAACTCTATTCTAAAGAAGTGCCTAGCAGGTTCAGGTTCTTAATGGGCCTACCTCACTGGGGGTTTGTAAGACTTAATTGTTTATACTGTGGAAAAGCTTGAGATGAAAGGAATCGTGTAAAAGCAACATATTATGATGATGATAAGGTTGATGGTGATGCATATCACACCTGCTGCCACATCAGGTTGAGCAAAAGCAATCTCTACCTTTTGACTTTGAAGTTTCTGTGTAACAGTGAGAACAATATCACCTTTCAGTGTTTCCTTTTTACCTACTGAAAAATTCGATTGGTTCCTTCAGTTGAGTCAAAAAATTTAATTTTATTCTTTCTTCTTCTGGATGAGCCTTACATTTCAGTATAAAACTTACTTGGTGAGATTAGTTTAGGTAAATCCAGATGTTGAGCTGATCATAAGCTTTTTCCCCAAGGGGAACGTTAAAAATAATTGCTAAGAATTGACATTTTTTCCCCAGAAAATTGTGCTTCTGTGGTAATATTTTAGCTACTGAAAAGCTTTCTAATTTAAAATGCAGATTAGCACTGAGATTAATTTAATCCTATTAATAGTTACTTTCATTCTCTTTTTAAACCAACAAATGCGAAGGTCAGAAGTGTAAAAGAGTGCCCAAGTTATCTAGACCTAAGAGAATCAATTATTTAGTGCGGTATGTTTTACCAGTGTATTTGAAACTTTATTTTTTTCCTCCTTCATTGTTTTCTTTGTCATTCTTTCTTTCCTTTATATAAACTTGGTTTGAATGAGGCAGAATGCCCTGGGGCATTGCTGCTGGGATACAGAGCTTTTCATCTCTCTGTTGCCAGCTTGACAGGGTCTTTAGTGAATGCAAACCTTTATCTGTTAGAGACTGCAAGGTAAGCTAGATTCTGTAAATTGAGATTAACTCTTAATTCTGTTCCTTAATGGGGAAATGTCTATATCTAACATGGCATCTTTCTTGATAGAGAGTAAAGACTGGATGGGTATTGTGAACGAGCTCTGAGAGCTTCACATGCTGAAGGAATACAAACAGTCTGACGAAGTCTTTCCTCTTGTGTAGGCAGCAGACTTCGATCTATGGAACTGACAATTCCCGTCTTTCTGGTATTGTTTGATAGGATGCAACTGTGTTGTGAAAAGGCATTTTATGTGGGGTGGAATGCCTTGGGAGGATGAGCGAGATTTAAAAGATGGTGCAAAAGCCCATTTGAGAATTTTCAGAGATGCAAGCAGAGCCTTACTTGCAGCAGAGATACTTACCCTCAGTATAATATTAAGTCAATGGGAGATACCTAAATTTTAGTGTGCTCGTTAACAGGTACTTGGCTTGTGCTCTCCTAATATCTTTGCAAGTCCTTGATCCAGAGCAGAAGAACCCATTGTCATTTTATTTCCTACTTTCTTCTTCTTCTCTCTCCCAATATTGTCACCATCAGATGGCTGCACAAATATGCAGTTGTAAACTAGGGAATCATTAAATGCTATCAAAACAAGTGAGTATTTGCTTTCAGTTTCAATTTTTGCACTCATGATAAGGTTCCAGCAACCTTAATATTGCTGAGTTTAACACTGTAGAAGCTATCATTGCATCCAAGCATTACCGTAACAGTAACAGGTTCATTTCCAGCCACAACTAAAAATGCTTTTACCAGGTCAACAGACAATGCTTTAAAACAGACAATGCTTTTCATACAGACGAGTACCATAAGGTGATGTTTTATTGAAATGTTAGGTGTATTTTTTTTTTTTGCTGCTTTTCAGCCTTCAGGCTTTTTCAATGCAAAATGATTATTTGAGGATGCCAGGTAGTCTTCCTTAGGCAGTATACAGTAAATCTTTTACACTGAGAGAGGATGTTTCTTACAGATAAACAGACTTGTGGTTTATCGATGAAGTCCCATATCAATGCTACACAAGTATGTAAGAAGATATCAATTTAGGGTGTGGATGTTGTTCAGTGCATCTATTACATTTGCATAGAATCCACCTACTCTTGTGCTGAATATATCTTAAGTGTATTTGCATGCACTGAAAAGCTAAGACCAGAGTACCATAAAAGATGCACAGATAGAAAACTTTTTTTATGTTGCCCACGTATTCCGTGTACTGCACTATGGTCGAACACAGCTGAGATTGTCAGCTGTTCATTTAATCCAGCTCTTTTTTAAAGAGTACAATGGGACTGGAATCAAGGTCTCTGTATAGTTGTGATAATTTACCAGATTAGGCAAGGGAAAACGTTTCTGTTGTGCTGCTGGAACATGCTTCTTTATCCTTAAATAAAGATTGAAAGCATAACTGATTTCTAAAGCAACTGTGAGCTACGCTATCACAGCCACAGTGGAAGCAAGTCAAATGGTTCATATGTCTTTTTCTTTTTTTGCTGTGAGACAAACAGAGCTGCACCACATAGTGGTAATTTATTGTCATTAATTTTTCCAATTAGGGTGTGTTAAAGAGGAATACCTTGTGTTGTAATAATTGAAGTTGTTAGTAAAGTGTTCTTCTGTCTATTTTGATAACTCCACTAAAATTTTAATTAAAGTATATAAGAATTATATTTGTATTTTATATGTATGTTTGTAAATATTTTACATTTATAGCCATTTGTACAAAAAGAAAAGAAAAAAGCATGGGACTATAATAAGCACATTGATGTGCTATAAGGAAAACAGCCACTTATATGGTACGTCACATGTCTTCTCTCAAATAAAGTACATTTCAGTTTGGTTTTACAGCTTTGAATGTTGACTTGAATTTTGAAAAATGATTTTCAGTTGGTTTCCAGAAAATATATTCCACCCTATTTTGCGAGGTTTAGTATTAGGTTGCTAGACAGACAGTTGCAGTTGACTTAAAATGGTGTTCCAAAAATATTAGAGAGTCCAGCCTAGAGGAAGCAGAGCAGTAAAATGGCAACAACAATATTTATTTAGCACAGAATCATCTGGGGTTTTGAGAGTTGCTTTCAGAAGTGTGACATTTCAGAGTACAAACTGTATTATCCTACTTTGTCTTTTACTGTTCCAGTTGATCTTATTCTTATACATTTTAGAAAATCATCACATATCTGTCCTCAGAGCCATAAAATGAACTTAAGTATGTTTTGTATAAGTATTTTACCAATGGACATATTTTGTCCATTCAGTATGCTATCTGAATTCATTTAATAAAATAAATCTTGCTTATTAGAAAAACTTGTAGTGAAAAATTACCAGTCAAGGTGGATAGCTTTTACATTCAGCAGTAAGTTCCATTATTGGGGTAATACAGGAAGTAATTAGTGATTCTTAATATGATTCACTGTACAAATTGTAAGGAGCTGATGTCTCATTGTTCAAAAAAAACCCAGCATCTCTAGCCAAACAGCACTTGAGCTCACCCTGAAAGAGTCCAGATGAACTGCCTGCTGTGGCCTGTGGCTACAAATGGCCACAACTTGATTACATATTAGTCAAGCAAAACACCAAGCACCAAGAGAATTTAGCATCATATAACTGCAAAGAAAGGGTCTACTTCAAAAAGTAGTTAGGGCCTTTTGAGAGCTGTCCTTGGCCAAAATTCTCCTAATTCTCATTAATCTTCCTTTTTTGCAAGTGCTGTGTCACAGAGCACTGGGTACTTGAAAAGATTCAATCCTAAAGCTGCTAAAAAAAAAAAAAAAGAAAAGAAAAAAGAAAAAAAGCCTAATGTCAAATTCTAAAACATTAGCTCACCACATTGATAACTACTATATAGTATGGATATATGTACACATATACACATACATATGCACATGCACAGATACATACTATATAGAGAGAGATATGGTGTGTGTATATAAAAATATGTATATATAAATACATCTATGCCCCCACATATACATATGCCTGTATCTGATGTCTTTGCCATCATTTCTCCCTTCTGTGTTCATTGTTCTTTATATTCCTTGCAGGTACTCTTATGTTTTGCCCTTTTACCTTCTTTACTCTCACCGTGTGTTGTCTCCTAGATTTGGAAGAGGTCCCCCCCCATTTTTTTTTTCTGAGTGCTCTGAAAAAAACCCTTCTTCAGACCCTAAATTCCAAATCTTTACTCTTTGTTCATACTTAGCTCAATGATATTTTTATACTACCTGTATTTGGACTTTTGACTACACTAGGCAGGCAATTACATTTTTGAAGTACCTCATGCATGCACCATCTCTATAAATATAAATCAGGAGTAATAATTTTACAGTCAGCTCTTAGAAGGCCCAAGTATTTATAGGCTCTTCCTGAACTGAACTAAACCTCACACACAATGCATATAAAATCTGAAGCGTAAATTAGATTGGAAGCCACTCATAAAGGTGATGAACTGCCCAGCTAAGGAGTTGTCTTCTAGTCTCAGTAGTCACATCCTGGTTGCTCAATTGACCTGTACTCCCCTTCCTTCTCCAACACATGGGATGAATTTTTTCCAGGCCAGGTCTGATGCCCACAGTTCATTCCTGCCAGGTTTGTCCTCTTCTGGCTCCAGTCAGCTGTTAAGGGACACCAGTCGCGTTTTGCAGACTTTGTGTTAAATAAGTGTGACCCTGTATCCAATGGATATAGTTCACTGAGCCAAGAAGTTTTGTACTTTTATAGATGATAGTGTCACACTTGAGAACAGAGAAAAAGAACAGAACCTCTGCTGCTCTCTCACTTTGTTTATGTGCTTTCTCCTTAGTTTCTCAGTCGTCCTCTAAACCCGCCTCAGCAACTGGTATCATCTGATTATTCCGGTATTTGGCATATGTAGTTGGATAGTTATCAGCTACGACCTTGTGCATACTTGGCTGACTGAATTCAATCAGCTAATGAAATTGTGGTCTTTCCATCAATTGATGATGTCAAGTTGCTTGGATAGTTCAGCTAGCCCATCTCTCTTCCCAAGCCAGCACACTTTTGTTTACCTGTGCAGCCTGTGTCTGACCTCTTCCTTGCCTTTCCTTTATGTCAATTTTTCCCTTGATATGCATATAGTTTTTGAATCTGGCCAAATACCAGTGGATTTTATGGCCGTTTTACTAATCACTCTGTTGAAAATAAATCAGTAAATAAGTATTTCAAAAGTAGAAGAGAAGCCATTATGACTTTCTCTTGATATTTCTGCTGCCCAGTGTAGCAATCCTCAGACGCCTGCTGGTTTACGAGAACAGAGCAGGTGTGAAGAGAGGACTGTGCTTGCCTGGATAGTGACCAGAAGGAGCTGTGGTCTGCATTTTGGGTAGGGAATATAGCTGTGAGAAAAGAGCCTTCAGTGAGCACCTAAAAAGGTTATGTTTGCCCACCCTTTTCCCCAAAGTTCCCTGTACCAATACATAATCTTTGAGCAAGCAGAAGCATCAGATTGAAGTCCCTTTGAATTCAAGTCTTCTAGAAAACTGTTGTAGGTTTAAATATTGAGGCAAGGTTGGCGGTATACTTGCTGCTGTATTCGATCATGAAGTAGAGTTTGCTCTCCTCGCTGCAGGTACTTAACACACTCTGAAGCTGACAGGAACGTGTAAGGCCAGCTACCAGCTCGTTTTGTATGGATGTAAGCAATATGCAGAAAAGCTATGAGTTAATATCCTGCTGCTACACGACAGAAACTGATATCTTGTCATGCTATCTAAAGGAGAAGTTCTCCCCTGGGCTACATAGCAGTTGCCCCTACAAAACAGAGTAAGAGCTACTCTGCACAGTAATTGTCCTCACAATTTAGGGAGTGCTCTGCCTATGGAAGCAAGTCCGATATCTTGGAGCGTGAGGGTTGATAACTGTGATAAATTTAACCTAATGCGGTAGTAGGTACTGTTTTGATCCATAAGAACATGTGCTCCTCAGTACACCCCATGGAACAAAAATGTGTTTTCTGGCTTTAATTAATAGCTTCTCTTCCCTGTGATATGGGGGACAGAGGTTGTTTGTTTTGTTGGTATTGCTGTGTTCTTTACTGTTACGCAGACTATGGTACATTTTACTTTTTTCTGCGGTGCTATTCCTTTTGGTGCTAATGGAACTTATTTTTTCAACACCGTCTTTTTCCTTAACTAAAGAAGAAACAGGGAAAATCACAAAGGAGAAAAAACATCAGTGGAAGAAGCCAGGAGTACCCACTGTTAAGGCACTTGCTTTTGGACCTTTTTCATCTCTTTGTGCTGTCAAAATGAAGAGGTCAGCTGTTTAGTAAGCTAATTGTACAAATGCTCTTAAAACTTTGATGGAAACAGTTTCTCCCTTACTGGTGTTTGTTGCTTACTGATGGTGTTGAGAGGAAGAGAAAACAAGAATTGTCCGCTTGATATAATTCCAGTCGGTTGCCTGTAAGTTCAAATATTTGCTCATTCTCAAATGTCAGAAGATAAATCCCAAATAAATGAAGGGTTTCTATTTTAAATTTTTTTTAATGCAATGAGCAGATTGGAAATGTCTTCTGTCAGAAGGGAAAGGGAAGGGAGTGCAATACACTATACATATGGTTGCATAATAGTAGGTGATGTTGTTTAGCCAGAAAAACTGGCCAGTGGATTATGCTGTACCAGGACACCACCAAGAAATAGGCCTATTAAAAGGAGCATGTAATAAATATATCTCTCTATATATAATTCTTAAAAAATGGGTTATATTGTGATGCTTTATTATAATTTTATAGAAAGTTTAATTTGTGTATAGATCGAGAAATAATATTTAATATAAATCTGTTTAATTGGGAGGGTAACTTTTGTATCTCTTCATAGTCAGGTAATTTTCCTTTAAATTAATAGGATAATTACTTTGTTCTGTATTTGATTTGTGTGGGTTTCTTTTTTTTTTTTTTTTACTTTATAATTATTATTGTATTATACTTGCAAGTGAGAGGTATTCACTCAGCATGAGGATTCTGTGCTGCTGTTCCAGCTTCCAGTTGCACAGTGGGGTATCGTACTGTGCTACCTTGGGAAAAATACAGAATACTCAAGGCAAGTTCTTCAGTGTTGTAGAAACAAAGGTTTGAACCCCAAAACCAAACTGAACAACTTTCCCTGAGTCTCATAAACAGAGGGGCTAAAGAGAGACTGTACAGTTTTTAGTAACAGACAGTACCGAATATTTGAGGCTGCTATATTGGCATGCCTCCCTCACACCATCTGTCCTTTTCATTAGTGCCTAGATTCAGGGAAAAACATAAGGACCTTACAAAAACGTCAGACAAATTCCACATCCTCTACTCAAAGAGGCTCTGGCACTTCTAACTTTTCTTTTCCTTTCTGAGGATGTTTATAATGCCCTTATTGGGAGAGGAAATAATTGTATTTAACTAGACGGGAAAAGAAGCAGTACCCTGTGAATAAGTTAGCAGTGGGAATGCAGCTTGTGCATGTCCGGCGGCACTGATACCAAGTCTGTGGGTTGCTGCCTGCTGCTGTTGGTGGAGCTCTGCGGCGAGGCTACCCTGTCCCTGCAGCGCTTATCACAAAAATGGCAATTCCGGCAGAATCATCCTGTTAGCTGATTCCATTCTCTATAGATCCGTCATCAGGAAGGACATACTCCAAAAAATAAAACTCCTTCTCTGCAGAGAAATTACTATTCTTTAGCAAAGGTCTTTTATGATAAAGGCTTTTACTTCAGAGGAAGAAATCTGTTATCCTTATAGAGATCTGTCCAGTTTTTCCTCACTTTAGCAGAAATCGCCTGAAGTCAATTGGATCTGTTTCCTTTGCAGGAATTCTATTCCTTCCTTCTATTTCCTTTGGAATACTGAATAAGACTCTTACATGAATGATTTTTGATTTTCGTCGAAGACCTTACCCTAATGGCTTCTTCACTTAACTTTCCTGATAAAACGTTTATTGCAAATTCAGTAACCATTCACCTTTTTAACAAGGTTTCCAACCTGCCAATAATTTCAGAGACAGGGTGTGTTTAGGGGAAGGCACTAGCAAAGTATGATCCAACCAAGATTTATTTTTCCTGCATTAACGTACCCTGCAGCCAAGGTTTATAGCTCTTAGTTCTGTGGTACCTTCACTCCCACCTCCTGTAATACAGTTTTCATTTTGAAGGGTCTAAGCGGCAGTAGAAGCCTTAGGTCCCACAGTCCATAAGACTTGGGAAGAAGCGTAAGCACCAAAGCAGGTAGTTTCCTGAGAGCGTGAGCACTCCCGCTGATTCACTCTTCAGTCACTGAGCTGCTTCCTGTTGGGTCCTCTTGTCCCTCAGTAGAGCATGGGTACAGAAGTGATGTAAAGATTTTGCTTAATTAATCTGTTTTACTGAGGATGTTAAGGGAGAAAATCTCATTATCGGAAATGAATTAATTTTGATAAAATCTTCTAAAAGATTTCAGTCAGAGGCAAAAACCTATCAGAAAAAATAGTCCAAATGAATGAAGTTTGGTAAAATAATTACTCACTGAAACCAGATTTATGAGAGATACTGAGCATTCTTAAAATTCGAGGTAGTGCTATCAGTACTGCCTTTAATACTGTGGGCTCTTTTTCTAGCAGCTAAGGAAAGTAGCCTTTAGACAAGCATTCTGATTTTGTGGCTTTATTCTGAGATTTCTGGGTTTGATGTTTCTGCTTGCTGCAAACCTACAGCACAGGCATTAGAGAGTTTGTAGAAGCACCATCCGGGGAAGATGAATAATGTCCTCAATAGCAGGATAGTTTTGGTTGTCTTCCTTGGGATTTTCTGTTCTTGCGTAGAATAAAATAAGAAAAAAAAATTCAAAAATCCATCGAAGCCGGAGCAACCAAGACAACTAGTCTGTATCGCAGAGACCTTTTCAGCTTCTGCAGTAATTGAAAAGGAGAGCTGAATTCTCTCTTTCTGCAGCCATTGCCCAGCTTCTTCCCCAGCTCTGTCCCAGCCGCCAGCGTCCGGGTGCCAGGGTAGCTCCTCTTTCGGCTGGCCGTATGGAGTGCCTTCCCCTAGAAATTAGAAGTAGTGCTGCGTCCCTCAGGGTGTCCCTGTACAGATATTACTGTTTTTAAGTTGAGCTATTCACGTATTAAAGACGTGAAGTGTAAAGAAGAGAGAAATTTCAAAATGTTGAGCAAGTGCTAGCGCATTGGGATATGTGTAGAGGAGGGGTATTTTGATCGGAATATGTATGAAGGAGTGAAAGGAAAGAGAGAGGGAGAGTTTTGGGCCGCAGTGAATGCCCCAGCCTCGCTCTCCTAGAGGCGAAGAGCATGCCTGGCTGCGCCTGCGGATGTCAAGACCTGAGTGCTGCAAGGACATGACTGAGTTTTTGCACTAATGGGAAAATCCTTTAATCACCAACCTGTCTTGTAAACCTTTCTCTGTTAGTTATCTTAGAAGACAGCAGAAAAAATACCAGTTTTCTGTGCAGATCTAGCAATAAGATTCATTGTAAGAAATAAACATTTCCCAGTCATAAGTTGCCAGTAGTGGTTATGGTGGTGAAGAGGGTGGGTGAGAGGTCTTACTTAAGCCCTCTTACCTATTGCCCATCATTACTTACATGTATGTCTCTTCAGCTGTAATAACTTTCAGTGGGCACGCATGATTGTTGTAGACAATAAACCTTTTCTTTTTTTTATGCCCTTTATTAGTTCTTCCATTTTAAGATCTTTGTGTAATTCTTTTCCAGTGCAATGTGGCATATATTGTGGATAAACTATTCACTTTTTTGACAATGAAACTGATTGTATTTTTCTTTTTTGCCCTTTATGTCTGCTCTGCCACAATTCTAATTCTTTTGATGTCAGGCACAAATGTATTACTACCTTAAGAAAGTCTGTGCTTGCTCTCAAACCAGAAAAAAATCAGATGAACTTTGCATCTGAAGATGCAAGTCTCAGAATACTGAGACTGTAAATCAACAAACTTTTTTTAAAGAGTTACAGAAGGAACTTTTTGAATCTTGTCATGTTTTGCATTTTTTTTTCCAGTTGTGTATCGTAATATTACTTTCAGACCTTAGCAAAATTGTGTTTTTCTACCGATATTTTAGATGGAAAATTACAGTTAAAATACTACTGTTAAACTATCTTTCACATCTTTCCACCTAATAGAAGTTGACTGGTTTCAAAATAGATATACGCGTGCCTCCATGAGTAGGAAATGTTGCTGGGCAAGAGCCGTTCTTTCTCCGCACAGCTGTCTTGCACCATTCCTAGGAGTGCTTATGTTCTTCTATTACTGTCTTCTCTAAAGCGCTTTAGCGATATTCTCCTGTTACCCTCCATAAAACCTCTATAGTATGACATGCTATGAATTGTATTGTTAGAGTAAGGCAGCTCCATCTATCAATTCAGTCAGGAGATATGAGGATGTGTTTTTTTGCCTTTAAGTGGTTAAAAATTACAAAAGAATCTTCCTAATGCTGAGTGCTTTATTCACTTTGTTTTTCTTTTTAGCGCCTTGGAAGATAAATCTAAAACGTTTCTTCTGTTATCTAGCACTTTTTCATAGCATTTGTAACATCTCTTTGCCAACACTCCATCTGTGATTTTAGCTTGCAGAAAACACTTTGCAGTTCTGTTATTAGCTTAGATGCAGAGAGTTGCTGTTTAAATATTAATTGTAACTTCCCTCCTAAGTGCAGTTAAGCTCACTGAGTAACTTGTGAAGTTTAATAATATCCAGGAGAGGGTGGGGAGCGTGCTCTCAGTAAGGCTTGCTTTTACTTCTAACAAAGTTTTTACTGGAGTTGATGGTGCAAAATAGGTCATGTCCTGCTGCCCACAGTTTCCTTTCCTCTTTTTACCTCACTTCCTCTCCTTGTACAGACACAACAAAAAGAAAAAAAGAAGAGTAACATTGAACCCCAAATGTATTTCTTCCACAGTTAGCAAACTCCCTGCAAAGCTTGGCTGATCTAGTGCGAGCAACGCCACAGAGTGCTTGCCAGAAAGTGTGCAAGATCCTGCATTCGATTCAGATCCCTGTTACTGTGCAAGTGCACTCGTGAAGTACTTGTGCATTTTCATATAAAGCATCACACCTCAGCAGAGGCTTTATCTTGCAGTTGACCCATGCTCCTCTGTTTTCAGTTAGGAGCATAACATATTTTGCAGAATCAAGAAATGAAACAGAGCTTCACGCTTACTAAAAAAAAAAAAAAAAAAAAAAGGAAAGTATGTGTTTAAAACTTTTTCAGTAAAGTGCGTTTGCTGGAAGTGAGAAACAAAGTAGTTAACACCATCTGACCAGCCTGTTCTCTGTGGATCACCAGAGCATTGTAATTGTAATATTCAGATTGGGTGTAATTGAAAGACGATCAGTGCCATTAAAAACAGTACGCTATATTTTTTCCTCTCTTCTTTTTCCAGATGGTTATTAATCTTTTATTGGTGAGGTGGTTTGCCTACGGGTAATCTGAATTTTTTCTTCGTATCATTTAACTGAGTTGTTTCTCTTTCTGTTTGTAGGTGAAGTGGATTTTAATATATTGAATTCTGTTAATTGCTGTATAGAATTTAGATGATTTTCTTGGTATCTTGCAAATGTATAATAAATGTAAAAGTTATGTATTGCTGAATATTCCTTTTATTTTTCAGCATTCTGTGAAGAGGGGTGCAGATATGGTGGAACTTGTGTAGCCCCTAACAAATGTGTCTGCCCTTCTGGATTCACAGGGAGTCACTGTGAGAAAGGTAAAACTCAACTGAAACGCTCCTTTGGAAATGAGAAATGTGATATGCTGAATTAAGAAATAGTTGCTTTGCATTGGGTTCCTTTCCATTCATTTTGTGTGATGTTTTCTCTTCAGTAAACATATGTCTTTTGACTGTTCTGAGGATGCCTTCTCCTAACTGGAAGACATTCTTAAGTTAAACATGGAACGTTTAGGGCTATGTCTGCTTTTGCTTCCAGTGAGCACTTTTAGGTAATTGAGAGGAAGGCAGATTAAAAATATTTACTGCACATGTCTTCTCTGGTGCCATCTCAAGGTGACTTTCTAATTTTTATGAAACTATTGTGCAGATTTGACCAGAATTTGGATGCTTGCTTCTCACTAGTATTGCCATGAAAGAATTCTTCTTAGTTTAAGTTGTTAGATTCCTAAGATTTTATTTGTTTATAAGTCACTGAGGTCACCAGTTTTCATAGAATTACAAGCTATTGAAATGCATCTTAAAAATGATGATTTAATTATTTTCAGATCTGTCCCAGATCTTTTCTTTTCCAAGACTTGTTTCTGACAGCCTCTTCCCTAGGCCCACCTTTCTGTATGTCTCACAGAGGTCTGATTCCTTGTATCTCTTAAATAAGAAGAAAGGGATCTTAGAGGATGCCATGTAGGACCCTGATTAGGTTCTCTAAACAGCAGATTTCAGATTTTATTTTAGTCCATGTTGAGTGTGGTTGTATTTCAGTTAAATAACCTGATAATAGAATTTTCTGTATTGTGTGTTTATTAGTGAACCTTTTGTACCAGTGGAAATAAAATGGATAGTTAAGGCAGGTTGCATGAGGTTAGTTTGGGTGAGATTGTAATTGACTAGGTTCTTTAGGAAAAAAAAACCCAAAACTGAAGGAAACCATTGAAGGGCAAGTTAAATCACGGGAACCACTTGTTACCCGGAGACTGTTTAATAATTAGCTTGTAGCACTATCTGTTTAATACATGGCTGTTCTGCTATAACAGAAAATAATTTAAGCCTGATTGTCAACAAATCTGCTCTGAGTAGCTTTTGAAAATTACTACAGCTTTTTATGGATGTACTCAAATCACTAAATACCGAAATCCTGTAGTTGCTGGTTGTCAGCATTGTTTCCTAATGATTTGGGAATGAACTAGGACATTAATATTTTCAGACCATTTTGAATTACTTTGAGAGTACTGTATTCTCATGCTTATAGCCCGTGGGTTATTTGTTTTAAACAGAAATAAACTCCCAGTCCTCCTGACACTGAGCAACAAACACAGCTTATATACATGGGGAAGTAATAGGAGAAACACTGGCCTTGGAGCACCACCTACCATAGCTTCCCCAACCTCTAATCCTGCTAGGTATCCCCTCCCATGTACAGTTTACTCATTCCTTTCCTCAGCCTCTATTTCTGAGTCATCTGTAGATGCCTCAGATTATTCAGAGGGATGCAGGATACCTGATACGTGGTCTGCATACGTGAAAATCTGGTAATACAGACCCTTTAGCTGTCTGGCCCGGAGTGCGCCTGCTTACCCAGGGAGTCGATGGCTTTAGGCCATCTTTCAGCTCTACTTGCTGTCTTTCTTTCACCAATGAATCTTGAAGTCTCTTTCTTCTTATGGCTGTAAGGGGACATTTTTGACTAGAATACAGAGTCTTTAAATTGATAAATTGATGGTTTAAAATTGATAAATGGGTGACATAACCACAACTGAAACCTATGTTTTCCCTGTCTTTTATGTTGTTTTGATCTAAAATAAGAGCACACCATGCAAAGGGAACATGGCAGGCATGGTACCCTCACTATATCAGTAAATTTAGAGGTAAATATCAGAAGAAACTAGCTTCTGTGTTTAAAATATATATGCTTTGAACTAGAAGAAGGATTTTATTTTTTATTTTTTATTTTTTGGAAAGAGATAGGATGTACCAGTATGCTGCTCAGTAAAGTCGAACTAATGATGAAAACATTTAGAAATCTGATGTGCAAACTGATTTGAGAATAAGTAGGGCTTTCCGTATGAGAAGTTTAACACGTTTTAGTTGTGTTAAGAGTATTTAAAAAGGTCAGCAGATACTCCTTAGTCAGCCACAGAAATATACATATGACTTAAGTGAATATCAGATATAAGTGGTGATAACTTCAGTCACAAAGGCACGTGTCCTGGAAAAACTGTATGTTGAAAATGGAAGGGTGATTAACCACCTTTGAAGTGGGCCTCCCTTTGTTTACTTGCTTGCTCCCGGAAGATGCAATGGTGTCAGGAACGGGAGTTAGTTTAGTGAGTTCCTTTGTGGTCTCACTGCAGTTTGCTGCAGTGTTTTTAGAAAACATCTGAGGTATTCAAAAGGCATGTTTGTTTTTTTCTGTTGTCTGCAATGTTAAAAACAGGCACCTTGTTAGGTGCCTATTTAGCATATGGTAGCACTCCCTCAATCACTGTCCATAGTCCAAAGGCAATGAAATGGTGAGGGTGGGACATCACTTTAAATCAAAGCTTAAATGTTCCTGGTAAAATCTTGTCTGATGGAAGCTCACGGTGAACGGATGCATATCTGAAGTAAAATGATATGTTTTGGTAATGTATTCTATTCGCCACACTGCATTTAAAGATGTCCTTCAAACTGACAACACAACCATTCCTCATACATTATTTGTGAGCTGAAAGGACTCCTCATTGGCTAAACATAGTATGACCCAAATTGGCTTTAACATCATGGAAAATGTAAAATGAACTAGTAATTAGAAAGGTTGTTGAAAAGCAGGTGCGTTTACTTCTGAATATGAATGTTCCGTGTTACTCATCAGTTCTGACTGCATGGCTGAAATGACGTTATTAGGTTAATTTAAAATTCAGAGATATTTGAGAAGGGTAGGATTTATGGTGGTAATTTATTCAGTTTAAAAAGTGAAATTAAAACACACAGTTAAGGCATATGTGCAAATGCAGCATGCAGCTAAGAAAAATTAGTTATTGCTAATTGTTGCTTTGCCTGAAATGAGGAATCACCATAACATAGTTGTGGGGCTGACTTTTCTTTTCGCATCTGAGATGAACTGGAAATTGATACCCAGAGATGCTGTCAGATAATTCCTCCTTCCATCCATTCTTTATAATGCTTTTTCTAGAAGTACGTGCTTGACGCTGCTTATAGAATTTTTTGTCCTTTTCTATTTAGGGTCTGATTCTGTCTTCCACTCAAGAATTTTTTTTTTTTAAAGCTGGTCAGGGCTGGAATAAATGACCTATGTGATCATTGCCATACGTGGTCATATATAAAACATGAGTGTTACCTGTGTTAGAAAGCTTTTCTGTTAGAATTTTTGCTGGCATTGCTGTGTGGTTCCAGCATGTACGTGCTTGACTGCTGAACTGGAAATGTGTATCCTTACTGTATGTAATGGTGCTGGCTTAAGCCGAGAGGCGTCTTTAGCAAGTATCCCTTTTACAGGGTTTTGAGAAACATTTTGCTATGCAGAGAGGAATGCAAACATGGTACTATGAGAATTGTTAGCAACACCGAGTCAGATACTCTCATTTTCCTTCCAGTGATGTGTTCTCCATCTCATACTTTTGCAACTTAAAAACAACAACAAAACAATCATTCCTTGAGCTGTTTCTATCTCCCTGTGGGCAAACCACAGGTCAGTGGAGTCATTATGTTGGTTTTGTAGACAGGTTTCATCATTATTTTGTATTTGTGGAATGTTAATCGTTGCTGCCTCTGCTGAAGCGATGAGGATGAGACAGGACAGACAATACAGGATATCAGAATGCGTAAGCATGGGATTCAGTGCCTGGAAATCGCAGTATGTCCCAGGTATACCTTGAACACCTGCAAGTGGTGGAGTCATGCACTTGAACCTAGAAATACACAGCAAATTATATACAGCTCTGGGATGGTGACCAGTGGTGGCAGAAATTCCAGCTATGGAAGTCACATCCTGGAATTGCACAGTGGGTTTAACCCAAGTGTCCAGCATAGAAACCTAGAATGAGAGCTACCGGAGGAAAGCAGACAGTGCTGCTGGTCAAGATCCCCTAGACTCCAGCTGCTCAGCGGCAGTCAGTTTGGAGAGGCAAAATCCAATTATTTAGATACGAGTCTTCAAAGTATCTGGCTGTGCAAATCGTAACTTCAGGCAATGAGCAAGAACCAGCAGAAGGGTTTGAAGCCATAGGCTCCCAGCTACAGGCGAGTCAATAGAAGTGCAATATTTTTCCAAAAGCTGCTGGAAAGCCTTTGGCAATGGTGGGGCATCACCTCCAAAAGTCATTCAAAGCCGTTACAGCAATTCTTTACTTCCATGCCTCATGACAGCAAACTGAGCAGAGAAACAACTCAATTACTGCCTAAGCCAGTGCACAATGAATGGGGAATATGATGCTGGTAGATTAAAAGGACTTTGCTTAGACTGGAGCTCAGAGCGCTGAGTGTTTCTGTTGTACTTACATGTGTACCTATAATGTTTGTAAAGCAAAGGGGAACAGTTTGCTCACAGAGCGGAAGAGTGATGTCAGAGAATTAGCTGCTGATTGCAAACAGTCAGCAGCAAGGGTTAGACATGGCAGAGACGCCTCAGGATGGGATAATTACTGAGGCTATTTGTTGTGTTGTTGCCTGTGCGTACAAAAGCTTGTCCGATATTGGGGTGAGAGGTCATGCTTCAGTATATACTATACCTGAGAAATGTGCTCTGAATCCCAACAATCAATGCGTGGGAGAAGAGAAAAGAAATCAACGCTTGCAATATTGCATTAGTTATAAATGGCATCTTCAGTGCAATCATAGTTCTTGTTTTTCACAGGTGTGCAATGAAACGTTGCTATGCTTATATCAGCTGGGTATGTTGTGTATATGTCATGAAAATGAGGCCTTTAGCTGATCTGCTTCATAATAGTTTGCAATACCTAGGGCTGTTGTCTAAGAAGCTGGCATATTTCTTTGTGCGCTCCTCTCTTAAATTGCTTCTTGTGGAATATGTTATCTTCTGCAGTCCTATAGCTAAAATTCCCTCCAGTATGTGTTCTTTTGAACCCTGGAGATAGAAAGAAATGTGAGAATACGCATTTCCGTGTGCTGTTCCTTTGATTCCTGCGCTGGATCAATCTTTAGGTGTGTACCTATCAAAAACCTTTCAGCTGAGGAAAACAGAAAGCAAAAAAACCCAAGCAAACAAAAACCAAAGCAAAGCAACGAAAGAGAGATTTTTCAGTGAGTACAGTACGCTAAATATCAAAACTCCCTACCTTTCTGTATCTAAAGAGCTTTTGTAAAATATGCAGCACGATTTATTCTGGGAAAGAAACCAACTGTACAGCTGTGGGCACGATACTTTGCATGAGATTCTTTTTAAAGCCTTTCATTTCAAGGTGAGGTAAAGCTAGTGTAGTGCAATAGAGGAGGGGTGAAGTGAATGATGCTTAGCTTATTACAGAAAATGATGATTGTGGCTGATACGACACTCCTGAGGGTGTGAAAGATCCAGAGAAGGCAGATGCTCCAGGTGGCTGAGGTTACCCGGCTCCATTTGCTGCCAAGCTGTTTACAGCATTGCCCCAGTAGTGCTTATCACAAAATGGCAAGGGGTGATATCTTAATGTGGTAGAAGAAACAAAGCTGTCATTTCTAAAGATATCAGGGAATAGATCAAAGAATATCTCCTAGAAAAATCTGATTAAGATTGTCTCTGAGGATCAAGGAGACATCTGTCTGCAAATCAACAAATAACTCTCAATGGAAGAAAAGTTGTTTGTTCTATCTCACACTGCCAAGCCAAAGAAAACTGAAATCTCCCCCACACCAAGAACGCCATTTTTCTTTAGCTGACCGCAGCCTGAGGAGCCTGAACTGGTTTTTGTAGTGCTTACACTACCTTATATACTGAAAAAGTTTACCTCTAAAAGCCAGGAGGAACACTAAGCACACACTGGGTTATTGGTTGCAAGGGATATCTTTATGTACCTGTATAGTTTATTTTTTATATTCAGGTGTCAGTGCCTATATATTTTTGTTGGTTTGTAATGAAAGAAGTATCTGCTATATTAATCTTCTACGTTAGCTGAAATGATATCTTGACGTTCCAGCTAACAAATGTTTCTAATATTCTCATGTTTTATTGCTTGTATGACTTGTGATCATAAAATACCTCTTTTGCGGTTCTCTGACTGGGTGAGGGACATCATGGCAAATTATTTTGTTGTCCCTTTGGTCCCCAAAGTTGGCACGTAAAAATTGGGTAGTATTGTATTGCTTATCCTGGCTAGGATTATGCTTGTTACTCTAGATTCCTACCATTTCCATTTCTCCATGCAAATTCCTTTTCCTCTTCCCCCGACCAGTATCTACATGCCAGCTGTACATACGGGGTGTTATTTAGGGATGCAGTTTTATTTCAGACAAAAGAAAGGCAAGATTTAACCAATTGACATCTACTTTGCATTTGGATTCATGCAAACTGATGTGATCAGGAGGTAATTTCTGTTGATCAAACTTTACAGTGCGGAGAAAATCCAAACCTATGTTACACAATCATTGTTCTTTTGCCTTAGACATCCTGAATAATACCTTTAGATAGTGTATTGGCAGGCCATCTTTCTTTGTATCTCAATTCCTGTTCTCAAGGCTCTTGAAGTAATATCTTTGATAACCCACTATTGAATCATTATAGAGTTTACAAAAATAGCTATGTTTTATTCTTCCTTACCGCCCTAGCAGTGAAATGAAAACATATGTGATATTTAGAGAAAGGAATGGATCTAACTCCAAAAAGTTAATGGCTTTGTATCTTCCTGTTTAGTGGAGCAGTGGATTTGAGTTCTTGACTGTTTCATATCATTCTGGTTGAAAAGCAGGCAACCAAAAATCTAAAAAGAAATGACAGTAAATACTTTGGAAGTGGGGGGGGGAGGGGAGGAGGGAAAGAGCAGGAAACTTCAAGGAGATTGTTCAGCTAGATGTCCAGTGATAAAGAAGCAGTTAATAGAAGGAGAGACTGCAAACAACATTATGCTCTCTCTCTTTAGATTCACGTACCCTACCAAAGAGTTGCGTAGTAAGCCATATTGAATCTTTTTAAAAAATTATTAGAAATTGGTTTGGAATTAGAGTTGAGGGATTTTTGCAGCGCTGTGGAGTAAACTGATTGAAATTACATTTAAAATTTGATTATTTGATGGGATGAGGACTAACGTAGTTTTTCATTAAGGCAAAATCACGGTCCTTTAGTAGATCGGAATTTAGTGACCGATTCAGTGAAGTCCAGTGTGAGAAACATCCTCTAGCATAACTGAGTTGGACTTTCAGAAGGCACGTCACAGGAGTCTAAAGAAGGCTGCATAAGTGCATAAGAAGTTTAAGAAAATGCAGCAATGTAAGAGAGCTGTTCACATGACTGCTAAGGTGTGCTGTACCAGTAGGAACATCTCTGCAAGTGTTCTTCCCCAGCGGGTGACCTGTGCCACCGCATGCCCCCTTCCCATGTCGCTAGCCAAATGTGGTGACAGTAGAGAGAGCCAGCCATTGCTCGGTTTGAAATAAAGTTTCACTGTGAAGTAAATGAGGAAGTAGACCTAGAGTCCTTGTTTTTCCACAAGCCTCAGCTTGCTGCCCATCGTACAGAGCCTCTCGGCAATGGACGAGGCTGCTGGAATTCCTCCTCGTACTCATTTGGCTTGGTCGGGCAACTGGAAGTCTTTCTGAAGGAAAACCTGTCTTTCAGTGTTGAAGAGATGCACATCGAAAGGATAAAGTATATTCCCTTCGTTTGGCTGTGCCAACACCCAGAGGACACCCCTGGCGTTAAGAGGGAATGCGCATACAGGGGCAATAGCTGTTCTTTCTCCACATGGCTGCCCTCTACGTAATGCCTGGGAATCACTGGGGGAGAGGGAGGTTGGTTGGTTTGTTCTTATTTTCTTTGTTTGTTTGGGCTGCTGCTACACGTGAAGTGTTAGATCAGCCATAAGTTCTAATTATGCAGTATAGAAGGAGCATCGTGTTTAGCAAAAGAAAGGTAAAATAAGCAGTAGCAAACTCCTAGGCTTTGAGTAGCTATATCAAATTCCCTTTGAACATCCTACAGCACACAGCCTAGAGAGCCAGGTTTTGTGCAAACACCTAGCTGGAACTGAGGCTGTGGAGCTCGTTCTCTGCTGGAGGCCTTGTTCCTTCCAGTCCTTTCTTGAAGTGCTCAGTCTCTGACTTAACATTTGTCCAGTTTATCACCAGAAACAGCTCCCAAACCTCCCGTGCAAATGTATCTGCTGCAGTTTCTTCTTGGACTCTGATGACCCAGACACTGTGATTAAATTTATTTCAAGTGGTGGAATCACCATTTGAATATATTTAAGAAAATAGGGTGCTGCAAAGCACTTAAAATTTGAGCAAACATATATATTCGTATATATATGAAATTTCCATCTGACATCTAAGAAATCTCCATATATGAAGCATCTCTTGTGACATGAGCCGTACAGAAAAGACCATTGCTTTAAAATGCATACTTCATGATGAATTAGCTATAAACTAAACCATTTATTTTACTCTAGTTAATTAAAATAAAATCGTCCTCTGAGTGCAGTGGACTAATGCTAATTTTTTAACATAGCTTGTCAGGACATTCTGAAACCCACTCCTTCGTTCTTCTTAGCCTATACCTACATGAGAGAAAAACAGAATGTTTGTAAGGAGAGAGATCAGAATATATAGCAAACTAACTAAATGTCAGATAAAAACTTCCACAGTCCATTCAACTACAGGAAGTATTTAGGGGACATTATTGAATTTATTAAGCTTTCAGCCACCTTACTTTTTCTTATCAATGGCCCTCTGTAGACTGGGGAAACTAACCATGAATATTTAAATTTACTGATAACCTAGAAATATAACTTGAGGTGTGCAGAGCAGACACAGAGAGGTACTTGCATTTTTTAAGACAGAACTCCTCGTAGCTTCAGTGAGAATTTCACCTGAGTGAGAGCTTCAGGATCTGGTGCAATTGAATTAGATGAAATGAAAAAGGAGTTGTTCCAGTGAAGCAAAAGAGCATTTAGAGTGGGGTTTTTATGTGGAACAAGCTGCTTCAGCTGTAATTATCAGTGATACATATGCCATCCCTAACTCATTGATCTATGGTGTAAATCTAATTAGCTACCCTAGGAGTAAGGTTCTGTTCAGGCTGGGTAAAGAATTCAGAGTCTCTTTACAAAATTCGTGCAGCGAACGAAAAGTTTGCTATATAGGGCCACATTTTTGCCAAAGTTAAATAGAGCAAGTATTAACATATTCCATGAACGATCTCATTGAAGTTAATTTATAGACAATGCTTTAATCAAGGGGTAGTGAGAGCAAATGTACCTCAGTAGTTAGAACCAACACGAGAAAATAATCTGTTTGAGAAGTAACACGACAAGTGAAAGGAATGGAGCAGAACAGCATGTGTATATTTTGGAAGTATTTCATATTTAATTCTAACAAAGAATGAGTTTTCCTATTTTCCTTTTTTTAACTGTAAGAGTTTTTTCCCTGATAAATTATGGTGCGAGAAGGTCATTCTAAGCTAGTGAAAGTGATGTAACAGAAAAAAAAAAGTAGGAGTAAACAGCAAGGTCTTTTCCCCTGTGCATAACAGTTCAATACCACAAAACTAATAGCCACCTCTTCTTGCTTTCATTGGGCTGCCGTTCAGAAGACAAGATCACGTTGCCGTTCACATAATGCTCGTCAGGTGAATAAAAAGGCATAGATCACTTGCCCTCTTCTGTAACTTATGTAGATTGCAGCTCATATTCGATGAGGAACACTAATCCAATTAGTTTGCATTAGGAGCAGCGATGAGAATGTGAGTTAAACCCCTGTTAAAGGGTGTGTCATCCTTTCTTTATTAACTGTGAGGGTAACTTCTACGATTATGCTGAACTTCAGTCCTTTTCAGTATCCTTTTCTGTAAGAGAAAAGGATAACCCATGTTTCAACCATGTTGAAACCCATGGTTTTCAACAGTTTGCCCTTAGCAGGACTGCAGAATCGTGGTGGTGTTATAAAAGACCACAGTGAGGGAAAGGCTACAACAGAAGGAGGTGGCTCTGAAAAAGCTACTGAGTTAAGATCAGTGTGGACCCAAGTAAACTATGCCCTCCTTCTTTATGTTTGTACTCAAAAGTTTATAGAGCAAAGAAAAAAATGTGAAATTTTGCTGATATGGAAACTTAAAAACTTTCCAATGCTTTTTATGCATCAGGTGAAACGTTTTTATTGTCTTTAGTCTGTTTGATGCATCTGTTCTGCTGCAAAAAGTAGGCGATGTATCCAAAGACTCCTGGTCAGAGTAGAAATTTTATGGATAATCCAGCATATCAAGCATGGTAAATTACCAAAGAATCAATAGAGTAATAGCTATTGGGTGTGGAAAAAGACCTATGAATCCATCTCCTAGCAGGTGTGGCATTCAAACCTGTTCTAGATTCAGAGCTCGCTAACTCAGTGTGCAGATTCCTGTTGGTTTTGGTAGGCTTTTGCTGATGGCTGTGGTCCCCAGAGGAAGACTATGTCAGATGTTAAAATAAATTGTGTTTAATATAAGGTACATGTGAAGCATAAAAGTAGTGGGGTTCCTTCTGAATTAATGTTTTCTTCAGTTGTTCCTTTATGTAGGAGGTAGCTTTAAAATAACAATCATACTGTACCTCACAAAAATTATATGGCAAGGTTATTTTTGAAACTTTTTATAATATTATAATAAAAATTTGTTCAGTCCTTCACGTTTACAGAAAGGGACATCTTCCTAAACATCAAACATTTTTTCCCTTTTTAAAAGAGAGCCTCTGATTTGGCAACTAAGGCAGTCCAATAGGTGGAATTTTCTACTACTTAAGCAGTATAATATCTGAGATGTTTCTTTCAACATGTAATATCTACTAAGTAGATCAGTCATTTCAGACTGAAACATAAATGGTGGGGCTTTTATGTGAAGGAGTGAAAGCCCCTTCTTATTTGGTTTTTTTTTTTTTTGAAGCAACATTCTCTGTGTGCTGGCAATCTAATCTTTGGGAATGATATTCGTTCATCTTTTAAAGGAGACATAAAATGAAAGCCTTAAACACTTCTGGTCATTAAAGATCCAGTTGAACCTGTATCCTACTCCAGCTCTAGTAATTACATTCTGCCTCCTTTAGTAATGTCAGTCAGAGAAATTACTAATTTGAAATAGCTGTCTGGCTTGCGCAGAGTGGCACCCATGCTTTCACTTCATAGATGACTGCATTTCTGTGGTAGGTTACAGATCTTACAGCTTCTAATGGCAAATATGAGTGACTCTTAGGTGGAGTTTAAGCATGTAGGTTTGCGAGAGTGAGCTCAGTTCGTCCAACTGTCCTGCTCCTTGCCCTGTCTTGAAAGTAGCGATATATCTGTTTTGAACAAGAGAGTTCACCAGGTGCCATTGGTAGGTTCTTGCACACCTGCCAAATCTTCTCTTTGTAAACGTGTAGGTCTTTGATGACCTGAGACAAGAAGGGAGGCACTGAAACTCTGGCGAGGATCCCATGCTTCCCCCTCATGTGTGCTGCCGCTGTCTTCTGTATAACAGTTAGTGGTTTGACATTCATCCAAAGCATTGATGACATGGGCTGTAGATGCTTCTCAGTTTAAGGGAGATTAAATCCATCAATCTCATTTCCAAGAAAGTATTTTAGCAAGCAGCCAGGAGGGGACAACAGTCTGTCTTTCCTTTGGCAGTTGAGCCACTGACCTGGGAAACAAAGTTTTCAGACTCAGAAGTGAAATAGCTCTGTAGCCATGAGAAGAAAGTTCTTCTCGAGTGTTCAGGAAAAATTGAAACTGGTCTGTTGTTGATCAGTCAAAAGGTGTGCCCCGTACATATATTTTTCTTGCTTATATAACCAGTTATGAAGATTGAATTCCATCAAAGAGACTTTTCATGAAAATCCCTGTGTTCCTTTTTGATGATTTCGAGCAGTGGTAGTACTACAATGTGGACTAGATATTTAGCTATTGGTAATGGTTTATTTAAAGGAAAAAAAAAATTCTCTAACAGTTCTTTGGTCAGATGTAATTGTGATTACATTTCCTGGAAAGAGGCTTAATGGTTCTTTCCTTTTTACCAGAGACAGAATATAGAAGGTCCCGTGAGCTGTCTCTGGCCCCTGCAGAAATTAAGTTTAGCAGTGTGATAAGGCAGCTTCTTTTTTTTTTTCCCCCTGCAAAATGCTCACTCGGTGGCTTTCTACAACAGCTGTCCTGGCCACCTCTTGTGATAGCCTTAACTCTGGAAAGTCTATCAGTCTGTCCAAAACAAATTAAAAGATAAAAGGCCTATGCATGGAACAAGGACCTTTTGTGTTGTATCTGTTACAGCTCAAGCAGATTGTAAATCCTACAGTTAATGGAAGCCATTTTTTGTGGAATGAGAATATGAGATTTTTTCCTTCTAAAGTCTATTTATATATATCTGCTTATCTTTCTGGGCCCCTACCTTTAATTATTTTATTTCTCACCCTTAGAATGTCCCACACAGAATTTTACATTCCTTGTGGTTAAGTGGCTGGAGAAAGTAGAGATTTAATTTGGACCTCAGAATTTTTCTTCTATTTTTTTCATCTCAACTCTTGTTCCTCCTCCAGCTTTCAATAGAGAGTTCACAGCTGATGCAGTTTGTGAAACCTGTGTGCTGGTAGCAATAACAGCTCCCCCAGTGGTCCCATTAATCATTTATAAGCTAGTGAGTCAGCTACAGTGTGGTAATGTCTACCTTTCCCTACGGCCTCCCATGTGAGATGACTGAATCATATGCCTCTTTTTGCAGAGAGCTTTGATTTCTCTGTCCCCCTCCCACCATCTTTTCTCAGCAGGCTTTATTAGGTAGATTCATTACTGAATAAGATGGAAGGAAGTTGTATGCGTAGCTAGATGGTAGTAGGTTGCTGAGGAAACAGAATCTGATCAATAATGACCAGAATTTCCTGACATGTAACGTCTATCTGATTGACTTGACTGTGGGGGATTTTTTCAGATCCTTCTGTGATATATAGTTTACAAATGTTTAAAGAATTAAATACAAAATTACACAAGAAGGAAGTAGTTCTAGACTAGTTACTTCTCCAACCACTACAGAAAGATTTTGGGCTGTTGTACTACTATTAACGGTTTCCTTACTGGGTGTTAAATAAAGTCATGTGTTCAATCTATTATTACATCTTTTTGCTACAGCCAGCAAAATTATAGTGGTGACTTATTAGTCCACCTGGTGGATAGTTTCAGCAGTGAGCTATGCAAATAAATTATGATGACTCCTTTCGGATGGGGGCACCCTAAATGGGAATTGTAGTTCATTTGACAGTGCTACTCTTTTGACTCTCTTTTGGTGGAAAAGTAGAAGACACTTCACTTCATTGCCTTTGATGTGGCACTTTTCATGAATGTTAATTCAATATAGATGAAAAAGATTGTATATAGTGTATTCACATATCTAGATTTCATATTTCACTCTTCTTCATATTGCTGTATATTAACTGCCAGACTTAAAGGGCATAGACAAGGTTTCTAAGTTGAATTGAAAGATAAAATAGGGAAAGAATTAAGGGAAGGATATTGTTTCAGTCACAGTTGAAAATGACAAATGTTGTAAGCTGCCTGTATGAACAACAAGAAATTTCAGTTTTCTGCTGAAGGAAAGATAGTGTTTGTGAAACATGAAGAAAAGGGACCAATCAAACCAGGAAATGGATCCTTACCTTCCCCTGCTCCCCCCCGCCTCCCCCATTCAAGTATATCACTTTTGAGTATAAATCAAATACAATGCCTAAGCTATAGTGCTGACCATATCTGAACCTTAATGTAACACCCAAAATATTTTAGCTGTGAAAACATTACAGGTTTTGTGCTTTCCACAACCTTTTGTTTTGATTCCAACCTCAGTTGTATTGAAAAAGGTTAGGAATCTTGACCTACTAAGTTTTGTGAAAAAGAGATATTAAAGGAACTTAATTGAGCTGACAAAATCATAACAGGCTTTGTCAGTCTTTACCCCACTGAGTTGTCTTACAGTATGAGTAGTCATATTGATTTCAGTTGTCAGGTAATGATGTGAAGTACAGCTCAGTGTGAGAGTAGGTGGCAAAATCTGGCTGAAAATGGCAGCCAAGGATAAATGAATCCAAAAGCAGTCATTAATAGAAGGAAGAAATATAAAGTGGGAATGCATACTCATAGTAACTTTTTGAAAGTTACATTTTAATCAGAGTATCTGCAACATTGAGCTGACGTTATAAACATATAGCATTATAAATACCTGAGATCATTGTAGGTCTGTGTTTTTGTTTGTTTTTTGGGGTGTGTTTATTTTTAAGCAGTTTGTATAACATTTAAGAGTTGTACTCAACTTCTTCCCAGGTCAGCAGATTATTCCAGATTTATGGACTCAAGAGGGTGCTATTGTTTGACCCCCTACCCCCAAGTTCAAATTGGACTAGTGAGTGAATAAGCGTTTGCTAAAACTAGGAAACCCTGCATATCATCTGTCATGGCTCTGAAGTTTTGGCTAGATGAGTTTTAATGTTTAAAGCAGATGAAGTTGTATTTATATAAACTATTGCAAAGTGTTTCAGGTGGAGGTGTAAAGAGAAAGACTGAATGCTCTGTAAGTTTGACTTTCTGACGCATTAGATCTCATGCACACGTGCGCACACACGCTAAATAATGCTTATGGAAGTGTTTAAACATAGAAGCAACCAAGAATAGGGCAAAGGCTGCAATTCTGGTCCTTCTGTCTTGTGTGTATTATATACGTTGGCACATTATGTGAATGTTTGTACTCTTTGGAAACGCTGTTGCACAAAAGGTGGCAGAAGCTCCTGTAGCACAGCAAATCTTTTATCTGCAAAAGCATGCCCTCTTTTAAATATATTTGCACTGTTGTTATTTTTATAGAAGAAAGGAGAATAGAAGAGGAAAAGAACCTTGAAGTTCCTGAAAGATGATTGTGGGAGTTGGCATAGAGCCTGTGGTTTTATGTATTACATTGCATCAGTTATAATTGGATAGTCTATTTACAGTTCCATCTAGGGACTATAGGTACGATTATATAGACAAGTGCCTTTCAAGCAGACCTTAGCAGTAAATTCCAGCTTTGAACAGGTCAGCCATAATGATGTGATTGGATTGTCATGTTGTTGATTTAAAACATAGTATCTTGTTTATTATACTGTATAAAATAACATACTTATGTGAGGGACCATGGCACTTCATAGGCATGGAGATTATTTCTTCTTCGGGAAGAGTCATTAATGCATTTGACATATAAAAAGGGTGGAGAACATAGGTAGTTGTTTATCAAACTTAATAATCAGCTATTCTAATAAATTCCCTGAAGCTGTTCTCTTAAAGCACCCCTCACACACGTTGCAGAGCAAGGCGTGGTGGAAGAGCTGGTACAACATCTTCACAAGCCTTGGGTCCCCTTGCACGAGTAAAAAGCCTGCAGAAGTTAGCTAGATCAGCTTCAAGGACACAGCTGTCTTAAGAGAGCCAGTCAGAAGTTTTTCTGCTTGGGTTTTTTTACAGCCAAGGTAAAACTTCCTTAAAAGAGAAGTTTATACTGGAAAGGTGAAAGGATTACTTTGCTGTCCAAGCACTGATGTGGTTGTACGTGGTTTCTCCTACTTTCAGAAAGAAAATCACAAGGAGCCCCTTTAGTTGCACCTATATGTTTTATGGATATGGAAACAGCTTGTATTTAAGCTGTTTGACTTAAGTGATGTGGGTTTTTTAAGAACTCCTGAGGAAGGAGTGCAAGAATAGCTTGTAAATGTTGACAGATTATCACAGTATTCATGAACAGTCATTTATTTTTCGTCTGCTTCCCTCTCAAAAGCAGAGTGTTGTTGTGAGCGTTCTGTTGCTTCCAGAAGTTAATTTGAAAGGGAGAAAATCTAATCTAAATGCAGTGTAAATGCAAATACTGTTAAAATATGCTTTCAAGATTGACATAGGGTTATATGTGTACTGTGGAGCGTAGGTCATTTCTTGTTTTCAGAAAACAAGGATTTTTCATGTCTAAGTTGTATATTACTAATTCTTAAGCGGAAATTGTCATTTCTGCCTACCGTAGCTCTGTGGAGCTTAGTAGAAATAAAATACTGTGTAGTTAATTACTGCTGATTTATTTTTCTTGTACTTTCCAACGATACATATCTGTGCTGAAACAACATATCCTAGGTCTGTAGAATTAAATAGGTGAGACTTGCTAAACCTCATAGGGAGGAATATAGCAGTGAAAAACTGGCATAACAATCATATTTTCATTATTCTAATCCTGCGTTTAATTTGTGCTAGCCCTGTGCACATACATGAATTTAGAGCAGCTTAGATGGGAGAGGATGGCTGACAAGTGATGTAAGGGTTGTACCACCAAGTAAAAATAAGTGAAGAGAAGAGAACTTTTTAATCTGGTTATTCTGCATGCATCGGTGATAGAAGTAGCATCATTTTGCACCTTTAATGTCATGATTTTTCCAAGACCTGTGAGGTTTTCCCGAACTGTTGGGTCTCAAATAGCACCTGGAGGCAGCACTACAGGAAAACAACTTGCTGATATGGTGCAAAACCTAGTCATCTATTTATCCTATTTATCTATTTATCTATTAACTATTTAAAACCTATTTATTTATCTATTTCTTATCATCTATTTAAATTTTTCTCTATGGTTTATTATTTTATCTGGATCTGGATGGTGATAGTATGATATCCCTTTGGAGGGTTGCGTGAGTGATTAAATACACATATTGGGCAGGCTTACATTAGGGAATAGTGTGAATTCCTTTTCTTTGGAGCTGAGGAGGGTGTGCAGTACTTGATAAATAGTAATTGAAGGGTGAAAAGAATTAAGCTGATCTTGAATCATGATTTTTTACTTTTGCGTCTTCTGGTAGATGGAGTGTGTGGTCATGTAGATACATAATGTAGCACAGGTATTTCTATCTTTGTGGCGCTTCATAGATCAAGCTTTTGATTTCTTTGTTCGTTTGCTCTGAGCAGTGATATTGAGAGTATTGTAGCATTTAGATGTGAACATTTCTAAAGTGATGTGCTACAAATTTGACTTCACGCTGTAAGTGTCTTTTTAAACTATATTAGACTTATCAAATTAAAAATACTGTGAAAAAATTTGGATTGAGTTAAAAACCCATGCTCTCGATTTTTACTGTAATTTAAAATTCAATATAAAAAGCGGCTTATTAATATTTAAAAGTGAGAGTCTTTTCTCTGAAATCTATGAGTAGCTGTAATTATTTATTTTGTCAAGGAAGTTTAAAAATGAGAAATTGTCTACTGGTGTGGAACTGTCCTAACGCCGATGGCTATGAATATATTATATAGCTCTATCTTTATAGAAAACATTTTCACTCTGTCATCTTCATTTAATAGAGTCATTTTCTGCTTTATTCATTGCACTTGGGTTAAATTTTGTTTACACTGTAATACAATTTATGTTATTGAATATGGTTCTCATAGGTCCCCCTTTCTGAAAGGTAGATTGCTAGTCGGCAACTTGCCTTCAGTCTTTATTACTGAAATCTGCTTACATCAGAAGCATGCGAATAATGGAACTGTGTTTATGGCAAGAGTTTAATACCATGGAAAATCATCTTAGAACTGAAGCTACTTATTTCCTGCATGTATATCCTATGTGTGACTTTTTAGGCCCTTGTAATATGGTACTCAGATCACTTGTTTGGGCTAAAACCAAGAGGAGTATGTTGCTGAAGATATTTCTGCAACGAGCATTCAAGGTTTGAAAACTGAAAGATTTGTATTTCCTTTGGTTAGCCTTTTCATTAACATCAAGCTGTTTTGGCAGACTTTCTCACTCAACGTAATTTGGTTTTCCTAGATATCAGTATTAAGTCATTCTTTCAAAATGGTATTTATCAGTGTATACCATCAAAATGGTATACATTGTTTCCAACAGTCCACTGTATTGTATAACTGGCTTTCAAGACTTCGGAGAGGAGCGCGTTTTTGCACTGAGCAGAATGAAGTCTTGTGACCCAATGTTTTTGTGAGGAGGAACGCTCAGACGCTTGTATGTCTGTTCTTTCAGAGGATGCAGGCAGGTTTTCCGATTTATTTTCTTTATTCCCCGGTGTTCCGGGGACTTCTGTTTCACCTTTGGGAGTGGACGTGAAGTTTCTGACAGCAGAGTCCCAGCAGCGGCAGCTGGAACTCAGTATAATGCAGACCAGTGGCAGGTAAACATACTGCACGCTGTCCCTGTCGCGTGAACCGCCGTGCTTCCCTGCCACGTTTTGTACCAGTTATTTCTGTCCGCTGAGGCCAGAGGCTGACTGCGGCTTGCCCACGCGCTTCTCAGTGTGACCTGTGTGGAGCAAGGCTTGAATTTATGCCTCTGTCCATAAGGAGAGGGGATTTTTAAACGGCCGGTCCACAGACAGAGGATGGAGTGAGCCATCAGTTTATGAATGTAATGATTTTTACTTATTCGCAGAGAAACTTTTGTGATGATTCACAGGCCTGTAAGGAAAGAAAAAAAACCTTTCGTTTTCACTCTACTGGTAGGGAAGCGTCTTCGTTGGCTGTTGAGTTAGTCTGATAAAACAGGTAGATAAGGAGCATTCAGGTGTGTTCATTAGAGCTCGTTGTATTCACTGAAGCCCATTATCAACTGGCCTGGGTTGTGTGTGAGATATAATGGGGGTAAAAATGGAGAGCCCCCTCATGCAGAATAACTTAGGCTGGTGTTTTAGGTTGTATTCCTGAAATTGAAATTGTTTGACGGGTCCCTCTCAAACAATGTGTACTGCTTTCTGGGAGAGTGCTCTAACCCCTGTATGAAAGACAGTTTTTAGTACCTGTTCTTAAATTAAAACCAGATGTCTTGAGGGAGATAGTAGGGGAGATGAATCAGCGGTACGAAAGCCAGAAGTCTGAGAAAGAGCTGTTTGAAATTGATCTCATACTTCCAGTTCTTTGAACTGGATTGTTTGCTTCCATGAGCACTATAGTAGCTACTCCTTCCTCTAAACTTGTCATGTGTCTGCTACAAAAGCAATGGAAAAAGAAGAACTGTCATACCACATATGTGATATCTCTTTTCCAGGCTTCCAATTAAACTCAGTCAACTTCATACATTTGGCAGCTTTATTGATTGTTTTTGTGGGAAGCAGGATTGAAATACTGAATACTGAAACATGGATTATACGAAACTCTGATACGAGCTGTAAACTATAATTGCTCTTTCTTCTTTGCCTTCTTCTTCTTTCCTCTGTGAGTATAAGATGAAAAAGGGTCCCGTAATTGAAAAGACTGTGTGATTTGCATTTCAACAAAGGTCTCTTTACTCCTATCCCTGTTCCATCCTGCTGCAAGCTTCTTGTTGGATTTTACAAGGTGTATCTGGACGCAGAGCTTCTCATAAATCTGGTGGCAGTCAGCTTCTCTATGACAGTATGTTCTTGCCACTACAAATTGTGAATTTCTTGGCTATTGTTGTTTGAAATTACTCCTTTCACTGAAAGGGGGTTCTTAGTGAAGTCGGACGTGGCTTTTGACGGTACTGATGAGAACATAATCTTCAGTGTGGCTTACCCTTCTGTGGGCTGTTGTCTTGGCATGAAAAGAATGATTAACCAGAGCAGAAAGAAGAGAGATGCTTTCTCCAGGTTTAGAAAAGAGGATTGAATGTGGTGGCGTGCAGCTAATAAGAAGAGGCAGTGTCATCAGTTTTAAGCACTCTGTGATTGACAGCTTTCAACTGTGGTAGAGGTTGTTTGGGTCTGGGCTGAGGATGTCGTGGTGATGACTCTCTCTTGCAGATCTGTACCTTCCTTTTTGCATGGATCTGTGTGTGCTTCTTTCTCAGTTAGCCAGGGCATTCAAGCTATTTGTGATTCTCCTACCTGTTCCCTCTGCCCTTTACTGTTGTTCTTAATTGCTACTGCTAAAGAGCAGAATTTTCTGGCATTTGTCTTATCTTACAGAATCAAAACGGGAGAGGGGGGAGAAAGGGAGGGACACCTTAACTTACATGTTTTAACTTTAACAGTTAAAATCTGCACTAGAGACTTAGATTGTTTCAAATCTATATAATGCCCAGGGAATGCTACGTGCGCTTCAGCAGTTACTAATTAGGTATGATTCTGTATATATTTATGTGCCTCTGCTCCTTAAAATGCAGTAAGTACTCTGTGGAAAGGTGGTTAGAGGCTGCTTTGTGAAGACGGCTTCTTGTGCTCTGTGACTAAAAGAAATTATGGCTCTTTTGGGCTTGAGGTACACGTTATTTTGGTCACTCATAGATCTCCTGCTGCTCAAACACACTGGGAAACAAATACATTTCTTCTATAAGAAAATAAAACACAGAGTTAGTTTTCTCAAAGCTTGTTTTGATCCTGAGCTGAAAACAAGATTATTGTCTGTTTCCCTGGCCGCCCCAGGTTGTCTGTTGATCTTTCCTCATATGGTCTGAGACTGTGTAATAGAAAAATGATGAAAAAGGATGGCAATATCAAGGAGATTTCAAAGTCTTGAGTTTTTAAAGTACGCTCTCCTCCTTGTTGATTAGCATTCTACATGAATTCATTTCTTCCAAAGAAAGGGAGACTGTATGTTGCCACCCGAAACTACGGTATCATTATCAATTATATTTTTCCAAGGAAGGAGAATAGTCCTAGATTTATGGCAGGTTGAAACTTGAATTTATATATATTAAAATGTAAATTTATGACCTGAATTTTCATTCTCTCATAAGATAGATACATATAAATAGTGAGACGATAAAATAAAAAGTCTCAGTTTCTTTGCAGGGTCTGGACAGCATCAGTAGGTACTAAAAGGATATTTGCATGTGATGAGGAAAATCAGAACGACTCTTTAGGTTTAGATACCTGCACTTGTTCTCAACCAGTTTTTATTTTTATAATGCTTCTTTTATTTGGTCAAGCTGATTGTAAAGAACTTAGCAATTGATTTATAGTCAGGTCCCCAAGATACCATGATGTGATGTCTCTTTCTCGTTACTTGCCTTTTTAGAAAAGATTATTGACAAAATTTTGTTGATATAAATATGAAAATAGTTTGTTATTCCTAGTTCTTTCAACTGTGCTCATTTGGTCTTTGTAGACAAGGACTCAAAACAAGACGACTGTGCTGATCAATAGCCCTGTGTAATCTCCTGGATGTAATGTATCTACCCGTGCTTTGAATGTTAATATTTTTAGTCACTGAAGAAGTTATTATTCATTTATTACTGTTGCACCTGCTTGTTGTGGACGTGGATGGAGTTGTTCTTACATATTTTTCTCTCCCAGAACACTTGTGATTTAACCTTCTCCCAGGGTGATTTAACCTTTTATCTGAACAACTGTATTTTCCATTTTTGAGAGATCTTTCAGTCTACTGAAGACTGAACAAACCACTTGAGCACCAAGAGAGCTAAAGAAATGGTATAAAGTATGCACCCTACATGAGGTGTGTAGTGTTAACGTTCTGCATCATCTTTGCCTGTGATCCCAAAATCTGGTGGAAAGCTAAACGGTAGTAGCTCAGTCTAGATAAGCTCCTGAAGAAATAACTTGTAGGGTAAGGTGAGATGGAATGGGAGAATCAGTCATAGCTCACGTTCAGGACTCAGCTACACCAATGGCAGGGGAGTGGCACAAATACTCCCTTAGAAAGTCATGGGCAGCACGAGGAGTTTTGCTGGGTGACAGGCTATTAAGTGTCCCAATGAAGCTGGAGACTTGGCAAGTAGATTGTGTCACTGTTAGTATATTCTCTGCATATTTTTAACTTGAAAATGATGCAGAAATGTCACCTTGCGTAGAATGCACAGCCACTGGCTAACCAAAGCTGTGCACAAGTAAAAATTTTGTTCCCAAGCCTGCCTTGTTTCTGCTTGCAAAGTGCAGTCCAGGGTGTTGAATTTGATTTATGCTGTGCAAGCCGACAGTCTCTGGTGGGGAAGGGCAGAGCTGCTTTCTGGGCAGCTCGCAAAGCTGACAGGTTTCGCAGGTGCTTTCCCTGAGGCTCAGTCTGAGAGGCTTGGAAACGGGGTGCTGGACAATTTCTTGCTTTTGTTAATCACGAGCACTGGGTCATAATTGTATTATCATGTGTGTCTTTCAAAACTACCTGCCTTGAACAATCTGTTGGTACGTTTTAGATGTTAAGATAAGCAACATCAGAAGGACTGCTTATTTATAGTACAGGATAATGCAGTAGTATCACTACTGCTGTTAAAAATGTATATCTAATATCTCAACAAGGTATCCTGCATCCAATTTTGCTGTTGCAAACTGTAGTATGAGCAGGCACTGGTGGAAGCGATTCATGAAAGCTGAACTTTACAGTCCTTTGATCTTACTGGAGCTCTGTGGAAAGGCAGTTTTCTTGCTTTCACTTAGGACAATGTATGGGAGAAATTTAGCTCTGTTGGCAAAATGTACTGGGATTCACATGCTAGGACTCCAGTATTAATACATGCGAGAGCACAGTTGTTTCACATAAACAAGTTTCTGATAAAATGCCTCGGAATTGAAAGGCAATGATTATCTTCCTTCTCAAAAGGAAAACCTCCTTGATGTGTTCATTTTTACGGGTTTATAAGTTATTAGTCTTTCTTATTTTTGAAAGAACCCTAATGACTATCCTTAACAGGTGATCTATAATGATTTTTAGGAGATTGGGTAATCCTGTAGAAGTACAAGGTGGAGAGAGAATTATATCCAGTGTAACAATGATTAAAATAAATCCAAATGGGAGCCTAGCTTGCAATACGTTCAGTTGACCTCATGAACAGTAGGAGGCATGAATGCTGGGATTATGCAGAGTTCTTGAATGAATTTTCTTTGTGCTAGTAACTTGCAGATCAGCTGCCTAGTATTGATGTATATTTGTTTGAAAATTCTCACTGAGCATTAATGTCATAATTTTGCATGGAAGTAGTTACAGACTGTGACTGACACTTCTATTAAACCCCCCTATTTTCAGGGTCCATTACATAGCCATAAAAATCACTTGACATTCAAGGTCTCTGCCTGGGAGCCCGTTTTTCTTTCTTTAATACAAAAGTTCGAAAGATATATTTTACAATTTTTTGAACTCCATAATGAAAGAAGAAAATATATCATGGTTTAAGACATCACCCTCCCATATCCCAACCATTATTAAGTTTTAATCAGAAGGTTTGATGGTTAAGAACACGCAGTGTTTATCCTTTTGTAGGATCAGCCTGAGCAGTCGATTGTGCTTCAGGTGAGGTATACACTGAATTTTAGCTCCCAGCTTTGACACAGAGCACCTGTTCACCTGCTGCTGTACAGGGCCTCAGCTGGGAGCTGGCAGCAGCATTGACTTCCCTGCTGTGAGGAAAGCCCATCCAAGGCATTGCTGGTCCTGGGATGTGGGAGCACTCCTTGGGATGGTGGTGGGCAGCCGACCTTGGCTGCGGCAGGGCTCGTCTGCTGCTCCTCCGGGAGCCCCGTGCCCAGCTGCCGGGCTGGTCCTCCCCCGCTGCATCCCTGCCACGAGGCAGCGGCGTTCCCAGCTGAGCCAAGTACCTGCTGCCTCTCAGAAACGGCAGAGAGGAGGAGGACTTCTGAAGCTGTCTCCTACCACAGCTTGGAAGAGGTGGATAATAGCAGAGAAGCATGTAAGAAGCGTTTCCTAAATCATCTCTCAGAAATTGCCATGCTGTTCAGACAGCCTAGTGCAACTTAGCAAGGCGTGTTACAGTTTAAATGATTTGACTGGGTGGTGAGAAAGGGCATAAACTCAGGCTTAACACTATCCTTACAATATCAGTCCATTTCAAAAAATAATTTGTCTTCTGGCAATCAAGCAAGAAATGTATCTGGGGCTATGGGGAGCGGACTTTGTCTTTACCTTTTGTCACGTCATACTTCCGTGTTGGCTAGGGTTGCAGTTAAACCTTAGGGTGGTTTTAAATCCTGATTCTATTCCTTTGTTACTACTCATGGAAAAGAAGTTGTATTTCTTTCCACCCACAATGTTGCCATGCTGGCTGCGCTCCAACATATTTTTGGAAAGTCTTAACAAATGTAAACTAAATGTGCTTGCGTTTCTTTAATTAAAAATCGTATGTTATATAGGAGTTAACAGACACCATTCTAGACAATCACAGAGCTATCAGTTTCTTCACTGAAAATGTCATGGTGATATCTTGTCGTATCTTGCGATGTAATTTATATGTTCTATTTTATTTATGTATCGTTTGTGGCACTTGACATCTAACAGTCTTAAACTGAACATTTACCAAATAAAGAATGTAGATAACTACCCCTAAAGAAGGTCAAATAGATTTCTGTCTCTGAGGCAAAGAATCTGATTTTCTTCTGACTTACGCTGGTTTTATACCACTGTAACTTTTGCTGAGCTACTTGGCAATAATGCTGAATTAGAGTGTTGTAAATTTTATTGGAATCCGTAACTTCATTTTTGTCGTCCTTCTTTTGATGTCTCTCCTTTACATGGTGTGTAACACCTTAGCTGTGAATCTGACTGAACAGAAATGTCATCTCTGCTCTGGAGGTCGTTAGATCTTGGTTCTAGGGAGCTGGCAATCTCAGTTCTCTAAGGTAAAACTCTTTAATGGGAAAGCTCTTCAGCAAAATCCCAGAGACTTTATGATCAAATACTACCGGAAAACCGAGGTAAAAAGCTGAAATAGAAAAGAATCCTACCAAGTTTGATTTGATGGGCCAGTAACAAAAGCAAGCTATTGAGTTCTTCCCATTGTGGGAGGATATAGGAGAAAGAGAACTAGGAGGGCTTTTAAAAATAAAAAACTGTGCTTAGAATTATAGTGGAATATATAAATGTGTAAATGAAATGGGTCAGAAAGAAATTTAAACAGAGTGTCTAGGACATCAGTTCCTCCTTTGCTTTGATGCCAAGTTCAGGCATCTGTGTTGCCTCCTATTCCTTTCTAGTTAGTTGCATCTAGCAACTGAAGTACTTTAAAGTAATGGAAGAAGTGTAAGGAAATTAATTCTTTCTCGCTCCCTGGTATAGAGTTCAGTGAAGTCAGTAACTGGGTACGGAAAACTTGAGAGAAGAAAATGATTTGGGACCAAGTATGCCTGTCAAAAGACAAAATTACACTCAGAGGAAATAAGCTTGGAAGAGACCTTAGACAGGTTTCCAACCTATTGAAGGATGAGCTGCGTCTTTTACTGGCACATCTATGTAACATGTTCTTAAAAATCTTCATGGATGGAGAGTACATAGCTGACCTACGTAGCTTGTCCATGTGCTGTATCCTTACTGTTAATTTTTTTCCTTAATGTCTTAAATCTGTTTTGTTATAATTCAAGCATAGTACTTTAATCCTCTTCATAATTAAGACCCATTTTCTTATGTCCCTTTTATATACTTCTGTGTATTATTCTCAACATTTTTTTTCCAGTAGTCCCTTGAAGTCACGTTTTCTAGTCCTCTGATCATTCTTGTAACCTTCTTTGGATCTTCTCTTCGTCCACATCTCTGCCGTTAAGTTTGCTGTCTGCTCTTTGGTGGACATAGTACTGCAGCTAAGATGCTACCTGGACTTGCTTTGCTTTCATTCTGGTAGACTGTCATGTGCTAGGTTATGATCTGCTCCACATCCTGCTCTGCCAAGTAGCTCCCTTTAAGAGGATGTGCACAGAGGAGAGGTTGGGCCAGCAACAAGGTTCAAGGTAGAACAACCTGAGCACAGTGACTTCTCTCTCTGTCATCATTATTAATTTACTAAAATTTTTCCTGTGTCATTTACCCCTTTTCTGCTAAATAAATCAGAAAACTTCTGTATGATGTGATTGCTCAGCAGTACCCATAATGAACGCTGTAAGCGGATGATTTGTAACCCTGAGCCTTCAACTTCCATTTACTTCTTGAGTCAGAGGGCCAACTGTTTGCTAAATGAACTGCTTAGATATTCCAGAAGAACTTTCTTTATTCTGCATGCACGCATATGAAGCTTAATTAGTAACACTCAAATTTCATGTACAGCTATTCTGAGTGTAAAGGTCTCATGCCTGTTCGTATCTGTTTGTAAGCCTATAAGCAGCATTGAAACCCCCGTAAATGTTTCCATTTTTATGTTTGAAACAGCTTTTATAAACCCTCGTAAACATTAAAATAATGCTAGAAAATAGAATGAAGCACTATTTGACCCGAAGCATTATCATTCTACTTTTCAGTGTTGCAAGTAAGTACAAAGCCCAGTTATTTTGACCCACTCTACTCAAAATGCTAATTGTGTTAATATAAAGTGTAGAGATCTTCTGCCATTGCTAATTTCAGTCTTCATTTCTCTTCTTAATTGCACATTTGAACAAGAAATCGTAATGTTTTTAAATTAGCTCTTACAATCTATTGGGTCTTAATGTGGAGGGGGAAGATAGTCACTTATAAGCTATGCAGTTTACCTATAGACCTGGCCTTTTCTCAGGAGCATTGTAACAAACGTTTTTGAAGTATATATTGAAACATTTATGGCTGTGGGTCTTGAAGAGTTTGGGAGATTGGGCAGGATGAATTTTGGTTTTGTAAATGGCCAGCAGCAGGGAATTATCTAAAGAGGGGGTTCTGGCCTGCAGCCTGGGTTGTCCCAGGTGGGATATAGTGCTAGGTTGGGTCAGGATTGTGGCGAGTGCGGAGTGGGACCCTGGGAAGCTGTCAGGCCCTGGCTCCAGCTGACCCTGTCTCCTCCGCAGCCCTCCTCGATGGGCTGCTCCTCTGGACAAACACCGCCAGGGTGTCGGACGGGGGTCAGCGGGCAGGATCCCCCCGGCAGGTTCCTTGGAGAGAGTGCGTCAAACCTCGGGTAGACTACTGGCTCCTGCTTCCGTCCCAGGCAGCGCCTGTTTGCGTTAAGTGCCCTTTTCTGCATCTCCCCCTATTCTGAGACAGGTGCCTGAGCCACAAGAACCTGCACTAATTAAGTTTGCCTCTTCTTTTTTTTGCCTTTTTTTTTCTTCCTTTGAACATGTATTTTTAATATTTCCTTTCACATGTCCTTTCTGCCTCTTCTGTCTCCCCCCAGTGTTTTGTATTCAAAGAGCTGTTAGACCAGTTTAGGAATAAATAAGTATTCTTAGCTTGTGCTGGCTAATTCTTGAAAACTAACAGAACAGAATTATAATGGAAACAGGGCATTTTCTTTTTGCACAGAAAAGGGAAAGAGCATCACAGGATTTTCCCTGTGGTATCAGCTATTATGAAGAAAAAACAGCCCTATCTTCTTTAGAATTTTATCATACATTAATAATTCTTGTTAACAATGTAATCAAATACCTAGCTTTCTATACAGCATAAGGGACATAAAATTGAAAAGACCTTTCAGATGACCTAATTTAGTTCCCAGTTATTACAGGTGACTGTGACACATAATCCTCTTTATGGATTTGTCGGACTTGTCCTAAAATTAGATGCTTCTTTAAAAACGAAAAACCAAGAAATCCTACACTTAGCCTGGAAAGATATTCCTGACCTTGCTGTCCCCATGGCTAGGAATCTTCCCCTAGTTTCCAGCCTAGATTTATTCCTGGCAGATTATATTAATTTGTGTTCATGTTCTTCCCCCTTGCCATTCTTTGTCTTAAATAGCTATATTTGTATGTCTTAAATAGAAAATTATTTTTATTATTTGTCCCACTAATGAACTTATACAAAGGAATTGTATCTCCTCTTGGCTTTGATTGCATTGGGCCAAATAAGTGAAGAACATTACATCATGAAATAGGTTATTCATTCCCCTGTATGTCCAGGTGACTCTGTTTTTGCACATTGCCATTTAAATTCTTTTCTTTTTGAGCAGAGGTGACAATTTCTATTGAGATGAGGTGTCACTATGCCTTGTTTTATGGCATTACTACTTGTGTATTTCTGTTATATAAATACTTCTGTTGATGCATTTTAGAATAGCTTTTGCCCTTTTCAGCAAAGTTAATCCTAGTTATCCTGTGATCCTCTGATTAATATGGTCTTTATCTTCTCCAGTCATTTCTCACTGATAACTTCCCCTATTTTGACAGAAATGCTTATTATTCAGCTCTTAAGGAGAATCACTAGGCACTTTGTATCATTGCTTTTCATTCCATTTTTATTAGTGGAGTCCTTATGGCCTTTCGGTTCTTCCAGAATAAAATTCCAGTATTCATTGGCATTGGCAGTGCTTTGCAAAGTTTTTTCCATTAACAGCCTACCCTGTTTTTTGTGATACAGTCTTTACTGAAAATAAAAGATGAGATGAGCTCTAAGACAAATGCATGAAGAAATCCTCTCCTTCAGTTGTTCTTTTTTTCTTTCCTTTTTTTTTTAATCCGTAGACTTCTAGGAACTTTATTCACGCAGTTATCCCATTTTTATTGATCCGCATGCTGAGATGGCGTAGTTGGAAAAGCCCAGATCTCCAAAGGCACTCAGTGACTCGTAGTGGGGCTGTGACAGAGGTAGTGGTCCTACTGTGCAACCCCCATCAAATGCTCTAAATAGACATCTAAGGACAGGTAGTGTTTCACAAGTAAAATATCCTCGAGGCTGTAAGTTTTACTTCTCTGTATATCTGATCTATCTGTCGTATCAGAGATGAGCAGCACTATGCTTACTTCATGCCAAAACTGTAACTAAATCGGTCAAATAAGCTTTTTTGAGACCCCAGTGACCTAGAGCACTCCGAAAGTGTGGCCCTGGGATTAGGTGTTTGGCACGATGCCCCCTTGACCCAACAGTAGCTGCAGCTTTTGGTTGGAGACATTTGGCAGAGGATTTCTGTATGTGGCTGTATGTTTTTCTGCAGAGTGGCCTCCTAGCAAGAGCACTGGGACAGGGATGTTTTTAATCTTAGTGTTTTAAGTTAAGATAATTCTTCTCTGTGCTTGAGCTATTGCAGATCTCTCTCTTCCCTCCTAGGAAAAGTCATATTAAAAAGTCTGCAGTAGTGTCCCTCATAGTATCTCCTGATGGTGCTGTTCCACACTGCAGAAACCAACGAACATGAATTTGCTCCAGAAAATAAAGATGAATGTAGCTCCCCACGAATGTGGTTAAGTCGCTGTGCAGTAGCAATAACTGTTTTATCCAGGGACTGTTATGTGTCCCTGTTTCTCTCTCTGTCCGTCTCACCCCATTTGTGACGTGATGGTTGAGGACTGAAAGTGACGCTGCTGTTTGCTCTCTAGATCTGCTTCTCCCCGGCCCCAAACTGTCTTTGGGGACGTAGGTGCCAGTAACTTGCATGTCCGTCATAACCCAGGGAGTCAATGGCACAACCAACAGGAGGATTCGAGCTCTGTAATGCTTCCCTGCCCCCCGCTTTTTTTTCAGAGCTAGCAAAAGCCTATGGGGATGGGGGAGGTCTGCATAAGATGTTCCTTGTTTACCTTGGAACGTCCTTCGTTCTTTGCAGATGGATTAGCAGGAGTGAGGGCTGGAGCATTCAAGTCCATTTGTTCCCTTTGTTCCCCAGGTAGGCAAACAGTATGGTGCTGGGCTGATATAAAGTTAGCTAAATAATTAATCAGTTGCTAAAATCAGACTACATCTATGAAAGATGGCACTTGCCGGTGCTATAGAATTAGAAAATAGGTAAATTTTTGTCAGCTGTGTAGCAGTCTTCAAAAAGTTTTGGTATTAGACTTATTTCAGAGGAGACTTTTTTTTGTCTATTATTTCTTTATAACAGTAGGCTATTGTGGGCTGAACTGGACTGTTATTATCATTTTGTGGGTACTTTTGTAACATCACCTTTGTTCTCATTTTTTTTCTGTTTTCTTTCTCTGGCCACCTTGCCACCATCTCTGCTTCTCAAAAGATTAAAGGGCCAAAGAGGTGCACCCAAAAGAACTTCCATTACCCAGAGAAAGTGTCACATGGCTTAATTATAATGTAAATAGGAAATAATTTACATCTAGAAAAGATAAGACATTTCATTTAGTACCAAATAGCAGGAATGAAAATTATTCTTTCTGTATTCCACCTAATGAAATTATACAGTCTTCGCTGTATGGCAAATTTAGTTCAGGCTGCTTAATACTGGTTAAAATTCTGTATTAAATACTAACTGATATCCAAACTGTCACACTCATAAAGTGTTGCTGCATGCAAGGGTGTAATTTAGTTCCTACTGTCAGGGAATAAATTCACAGACTATAGATTTGATTCCTGATTAGTCCACTCTCTTAAGTCCACTCTCGCCTTCTGGGTGCAGGAACCGCACTGTGTGCTTGTAGCTGTAGACTCCCCCGAGAGGCAGATCGCTGCTCCCCAGTGGTGCAATTGGGTGCTACATTTTTTGGTGACCTTTTGTAAGTACAAATTTTGGAAGGGGAACAGATATTCGTTTGTCGTTAACCTTGGGAGACACTGTTTATCCAAGGGCAGAAGATAGTCATGTGAAGTTGTTTCTATGGGCACATCTTAGGACAGGCTCCAGGCTGATTCTTTATGCACTTCCATGCACACATTGATGTTCAGCTCAGGAAATGTATGTCCCTTACCTTCTTTGATTAAATTAGAATTATATAAATGACAGTTCTTAGCACTCTTCTTGGTCTTTTACACAATGTTCTCTGGTTGAAGCTCCAAATATCCATTCCACAGGAAATGTCTACATTTCAAAATGTTATTTTAATATTTCATTTCTATCTTACATGATAACATGTCCATAACAGTAATGTACTGATATGGGTTACTTCCAGTGACATGTGGCAATGTGAAATTACAGTATGTGTAATCAATTTCTAAAACAGTAATCGTAGCTACTTGGTAATGACTGAAGTGTTTCTCCCCCCCAATCAAAGCATTTCTTGTTAGTGTTGCAGAAATAGTTTGACACTTCAGTTCTAGTGCAATACAGCCAGGAGACACTTTGATCTAGGTGCTTTGGAAAAATCGGGACACACTATGATGTAGTAAACAAGACGGAAGCTTCGTTCAGAAACAAGTTTTCCTTCCTGAACTTTTTTTTTTTTAAATGACATGAAGTATTGGGAAGGGAGTGAATCGGTGGTATTGCATCTCACTCCTGGAAGTGGGGTGTGTGGCCCTATATATCCTCCTCATGATGGCGATTGTGTTAGGAGGCACAATACTTTAACAGTTATTATGCTAAGGTGAAAGCACAACAGATGCAAGGTGTAAAGCTCAACTTTTTGACTGCAGTGTGATCTGTCGCGTTGACACAGTTAGGGATGGGGTCTTGACAAATTCCTCTTAGGAAAATTACATTTCACAAGGTAGATCTAATTTCTGTGGTCAAGTCCACCTGCTCTTTGTCATTGCCCGCATAACTATGTGCCATGAAATAGCTGCTCCAGGGCTGGCTACATTTCAATGTTTGCTAAAGGGATTTCTCTGTATACTGTCTACAATTTTTAATGGCTTTGGGAGGAAGCAAACGCTGAAAAATTTGTATGATCTATAAATTAAGAGTTAACCAGAAAAATAAACACACAAACACTCAGTTCTTCCCAGGAAGCCCAGTTCTTCTCTCATTATATCTTTGGTGTAAGTCTACCGGCTTAAAAAGGGACACTTTTGGTTTACAGCAATATTAATGAAGATAAAAAATTTAAACTTTGAGAAAGGTTATAAAATATGAAAGATATTAAGGCAGTTGGGAAGATACTAGTCCCACCTCAGAAACAGAGAAATTTATTTTAAAATAGGACTATGTTCTTTGAGTGCTAGTGCTGAAAAAACTCTGTTGTGGAGGTCTTTTTAAAAGGAGAATTCAAATAACGAGTAAATGATCACTGGCATGTGCAAGCAGAAAAACAGTTTGTTCATGCATTTGCCAGCAGAGCATGTGTAGGTGTGCGGCTTGGAGAGGGTAGGTACACTCTTCTGGAATAGTCGGAGCAACCAAGCGTCCAACCTAAGGTAAGGCCGCAAAGCATGCTCCAAAAAAAAAAAGGGAACTGCTGTGTTGGACAGTATGCCTGGAATCCTCCCTTGTTCTGGAATTAGCAGCTTTTTTCACTTTTTTTTGTACTTTCACCTAAATTTATTATTCTATAGCAGAAAAAGAAAAAAAGGACAGGAAAAGAAAACAGAAAGGTATAAAAATGGATAAATGAACAATAAAAAGCAGGCAAGGGCTTATTGTAAAATATATCTCCCTTAAAGCATCGTTAGAAGCACTGTTTTCATATTTTTCACATTGCTTCCTCACTCCAGTGTCTCCCAGTGGAGCATTAAGGAGGCCAAAACAGCCCCAGTAGCTTACTCGCCTATAAGCCAGGCAAACAGTGCCTCCCTAAAGAAGAGCTCTTCTCATTCATCTTCAGCTTGCTGAGCAAATGACCTCCCATCAGTACTGTGGAGCCCTTCCTCCTAGCTGATGCAGACTATTAAGGTGGTTATTACTGCCAGCACAAAAGAAGTGCATCAGCTGACAGCTCACAACACGATGGCTCAAGAGGGCGCATCTAAACAAGAGGCTAGTGTCTGCAGTGCAACAAGCAGAGGGAAAAGCAAAGGAAGCATGAAAAAGGCTTTTAAAATATTTGCAGTGGCCAGGGAGTAGACAGCTGCCTGGAGCAAATCAATCAGAAGGAGACAACTGCCATCACAGGCAGCCATAGCAGAATAGCAGACACAAAAGCAGGAATTTCTCAGTCCTGGGCTGTATTAACAGGAACACAGCCAGAAGATTGAGGGCAGTGATTATCCCCCTTTACTCAGAGCTTATTAGACTGCATCTGCAAAACTGCATCCCATTTTGGGCCCCCCAGTACAGGAAGGACATCGATACCTGGCACAGGATAAGCAGAGGGCCACCTGGGTGGTCAGGGTTGCAGCTCTTTCCCTATGAGTGGAAGCTGAGGGAGCTGGGCTTGTCCAGCCTGCAGAAGAGGCAGCTTCGTGGAGACCTAACAGCAGCCCCCTGTACCTGCAGGGAAGTTACCAAGAAGATAGAACCAGGGTTTTTACAGCGGTGCATGGTGGGAACACAAATTACAAGATACAAAAACTGAAACAAGAGAGGTCCCAACTTCTTCCGCATGAGGAAAAAGCAGTGGCACAGCTTGACCTGAAATGGTTGCGCAGTCCTCACCCTTGGAGGTTTTCAGGACCTGCTTGGGTCTGGTCTGATCTCACAGCTGGCCCTGCTGTGAGCAGGAGGTTGGACAAGCGACCTCTTGAGGGTCTTCCGACCTGAATTATTCTGTTATTCTGATGCATAACTTAAATTTACAAACCCTTAAGTATAGCTGTCACTGATTCCTTTTCATATAGATTACATACATAGCCAAGTGAAATAGAATTTGTCTAACCTGGCTAAAATGGGAGCTACTACAGATGTCTCCATTTGAGGTAGTCAGCTAACCTTCTTTTACAGTCAGTGGAGAGAAATAGGCATTTCTAAGGCATGTTTCATCTCCTAAAGTAGATATCTAAGGTGTTAAATGAAGTGTACCCTAAAAACACCTAACTCTCCTTGATGATAAATGAGGATCGGAAAACTACCTCTATAAAGATGCCTCTTTTGTAGGCATCTAAAGCCAGGTGAGATGAATCTCACTTACGTTGTTTTTACTTGAAGGGTTTTCTCTCCCTTTTGTGGGAATGAAGATTATTGTGTGAATATGGGATAAAATTAGGCCCCTAATTGATTGTCAGCTGTTGGAACTCAGACTTTTAGAAATTATTTCAAAAAAAAAAAAGAGCAGATTTTTTTTCTGCTGTAAATAGAAGACAACAAGATAAAGCCACTTTGCTCTAAGCTTCCTGCCCCCTCAAAAGAAAAAAGAGCTATGTGTACCATTCATTGTCTGATGGTTAAGCCCATTGGCACTGTAGTAAAGTAGCTGATTCTCGGTAGCTGATTCACCTTTTCCTAGGGAGAAAATGTCATTAAGAGGTAGGTGGCGGCAGGCTGTGCATGCAGCTGCTTCACTGTAAGGCCAAAATCAAAGTAACTGAAGAAGAAAGAGTTGTGAATGTAGCTAATTAGGCTTCTGTGAGCTCCTTCTAAAATTGTCGTGCAACAGGGAAAAGAGTGGAGTGCCACCCCCGAGTGCCAGTGGCATCCTGCCCGTACCCTGAATACGTTCCCCACCAGTGCTGACTCACCTGTGGTTGCTGTGCACAGCAAACGATTTTGCTTTGGAATATGCAAGGCTGCCAGTCTTTCTGAGCTAGCAGTTGGTGTCTTCATCCTCAGCCTATTTATTTATAATTCCATAAGACAGAAGTTCAGCTACACTAATGAAATACACACAATCCTTTCTGGAGTAAAGACCTTCCCAGAAATGCACTTAAATGTTTTTGCTCAGTAATGCGGGTTCTTTGTTAGCTGCAGTTTAGAGACAGAGCTGACTGAAATGGAAGAGGACTGTGAATATTCTCTGATTATTCCAATTCCTTCTTATCTGCTAGTGGCTTCCCCCTTTCACAGAATCACAGAACGGCCAAGGTTGGAAGGGACCTCTGGAGATCATCTAGTCCAACCCCCCTGCTCAAGCAGGGTCCCCTAGAGCACATTGCACAGCCTTTCTTGGTACTCTGTCACCTCAGTAGGATGACTCTTTTGGAGCTTCTTGTTAAATTGTTGGTGCACATGACTGGTTTAAACAAAGCAAAGACAACATCTTAATGGTGGTAACTTTTTTTCACCAGTTGAGGTGAACATATTGGATCTGAGTATAATTTAGGTGTACGTTTGGATGCCTTTCTAAAATAGCTGTATTCAGGCCATGATGCTGTTTGAACTAAAATTATTTTGATGACTGAAAATCTGTGAGGCCAGAAACTGAATTTTCACTGAGTGAAAACCAAGGTAATTTTACTAAGAAAATGTCCCTAGGAGCATAATAAATGACCTGTCATTACATATATATCTATAGATATATAGATATATATATATATAGAGAGAGACTTTATATTAAAGAAAATAAAAGACTTCTGTATAAAAAACTAATCAGTTTGGAGGGAACATCATATGTAACTGAAGTGTAAGTAGTGAAGACGTCTGCATACTGCAATTAATAAATTAGAATATAGGCTGTAGGATTTGTGACCTGACACAGATTAAGAACCAAATGAAATGCAAATCTCACAATTTGTCTTTTCCCCCACTATATTTCACAAGTTGTGTATGTGTGAAAACCTTGTTTCAGAAAGCCAGATATTCTATATTGTCCTTTGGTGGCCCTAAGTTCCTTGGCAATCGCATGTGACACACTACTAATATTTATATTTTTAGTATTCTTCTATTTTAGGGCAACCCTTGGCCTAAGTCACTGGCAGGTAATGAGCATTTTTTTCTACTAACTGTCAAGCAATGTAAACCTCACAGACTGTGACATACTGGGTGGTTTCATGTGGGTTTACGAATGATTTCCTTTCTCGTTACTATTTGCATAGGGCATATTTCCTGTTCTGAAAAGCTGAATATTTTTGTACTACTATGCTGCCTTCCCCCACAAAGCTTTTCTTGCTCATATCCTCTGACATTCATGGCTACAACAACACTAGAGTTGCCTTTGTTCATGACATGAATCACAGTCTTTGTATTATCCGGCGCAGCTTACCACACCTAATTTTTGATCTAGGTCTAACCTGCATGTTGGAGACTTTAATCTTCGCAGAAAGATGATATCGTCTTTGTGTGAGAAGAAAAGTATCCAGTGTAATCGGGGGAGCGGGGGGGGGGAACCTTACAGGACGGTTTATGTGCTCCATTTTTAGTGATCTTTTTCTTGAAGTAGTTAATCTGTTCCTCATAAACACATGAATATGTGTAGGTCAGTTTTTTTTTCGGAGGAGCTCACTTATTTTGGATTCTTGATATTCTGGTGTACCATAGATCAAATACATTTCACTGATAATAAAAACTCTCTGAAACAGAGACACTTTGCATATATTTATATATATATGTATATGTATAAATATGTATGTGTATATATATACACACGTACACACTCACATGCACATACAAACTCTTTGTAGTATAATAATATTCAGTATGTTCATTCATTATTCTCCATACTATCTGACGAATATACTGCAGAACTACTAAAATATCAAAAGTATTTTGCGTACAAGGAAACAGAAATGCAGAGAAGTGAAATGATTTTTCAAAATCAAACACAGAGGCAATGGCAGCACCGATATTAAATCTCAGGTAGCTGTTGTTTTTATACCTCAGTTTACTCAGCTCACTACTGTCATTGGCTCTTTGGACCAACATCTCCCCCCAACACTAATTTTTAGATCATGCAGCCATCTGAGTTCTACGAAATTCAGAATTCTTCTTCTCGTGCAATAAAATCTAGTTTTATGTGCCAGTTTTTGCAGATAAGTTTTTGCGGAATAGTAATGTAGAATAGTATTTTTTTAAAGGAGTAAATTTTGTTGTGGTGTTCAAATAATAAAATCAACTATGGTGAGAAACTCCTAACTTTGGGAGTGCTATTAAAAAGCAATTATGTTCAACATACATATAATGAAACTTAGTTGATTCAATGAAATGGGGGGCAGGAAACTAATTTGGATAAATGGGGTTTTTAATGAGTGGAGGGCTGTATCTTTATCCTGAATCATCAAACCACTTTAGATGATCAAGTAAACAAAGTTTTGTTACATTTATACTTTCCTCACAAAGTATTGTAATATTACATAACGCATAGGAAATGTTTTGAGATCAGTGGATGAAAGATGGCATGTAAGTGCTATGTATTTATTATTGTTGTTATTAACATTTGATGAGTCCCTTGGCTTTTCTTTCAGGATTTTCCACTTACTTCAGTTGCACATTTTTAATTGCTTAGAGAAATGATGTAGTCATATCTCAGACTTGGTTTAATTGGAATTATTGATGTCTGAAGCAGCACCCAGTCTGGGAAAACTGGGGTCTGATCAAAGTCTGCAACTAATGGTTTAGTGAAGTTAAAAATTCAGTCTGTAATTAAAAAATGAAAGAGAGAGTGTGCTTTCAAAGTGCACATTTTAAGCTCAGGAATTAGTCACTTTTTATTTATTTGGAAATACTCATTGCAGTATTTAAAGAGAGAGGTAACAATAATGACGTCAGTTTTTAACCCTGAATATTTATTTATCACCTGGAAGATTTTACTGGATGCAACACTGAGCTTTCATACCTACTGGTATACTTTATTCTAATTATGTTTAGAACTGCCTGAAAAATGAAAAGTTCATTTGCAGAAGAGTTTCAGAAGTTTCAAATTTCATTTTCATAGTGAAAACCACGAATTTTCAATTTTCCATGGGAGAATTTCTTTTAGCCTAATGGAAGTGCATATTTATGTTTACAATTTTAAAATGAATAATAACATATACAACAAATGAGTCTAATGTGAATTCCAATTCAAGTTGGTGAAAAAATAAAAGATACACAGTGGCAGTATTGCCCTTTGCAAGTCTCTGTCTTAGCTCATTGATTGCTGAGGAAGCATAGGGCAGTCGCTGATCGTCTTCAGCCCAGCCTTTGCTCTAAACATTTCAATGGGCTAGTTGGACTGTTGTGCTTGATTAGCCAAATTTACTTGATTTCTTACGACGTTTTGCCTCTGGTTACTTAGCCCAATGAAATGCAGTGCTGTCCAAGTTAACCAGGAAAGCCCATTTCAATCTTCCAGAGTTGGCAAAACAAACAAACTTTTTAAATCCTTCTCAGTATACTTAGTGGGTTGTGCATGGGAAATCCCAACAGCAAAGTGCTTTTTATGATTGTGCGTGCTGAGTGATGGAGCTAGGAACCAGGGTAAGGTTAACAGCATTGGTGACGGTGGTGGAACTGGTGAAAGTTCGAGTGGAGCGAAAATAGAGGAGAAAGGCTTGTACTTGCGTTACGAACCCAAAGCAGAGAGGCTACCTGGCTCTCTCTTCCTAAACAGTCCTCCTAATATTTTGTTCTTTTATAACTCAGAGGGTCTTTCTGTGTATCCCCCCTGTTATCTGAAATAAGCATACCAATTCCCAGGTGAGCAGGGATCGTCCCTTGAATGAGAACAACGGGAATCCAGTGCAGTGCCTGGGAGACCCACAACAAATTTCATCCTCCTTCTGAAACTGTGTTCTTACATTCCCCAAAAGTTGCATATTTATCGTTTGCGCTGCATATATCAGCACTTCCTGAGCCATTTTGTTCCCTAATTAAGGATGCAGAGAGCTTTACATTATTCTGCTTGCGATTTCAAGAGCTCCATTTATACTGCTTGTTTGGGGATTTGCTTTCTTGGGAGGGTTTATTACTGTATGAATGAAAATGCTTTTCTGAGGCTGTTAATCATTTCAAGATTTAAAAAAACTAATTGAGAATATTTCCCATTATTATTAAACTCTCAGGGGTGCTATAGGGCGTGTACACTATTATAATCTAAACTGACAATTTGATTTTGCTTCTCGTGCCCTTTGGCACAGTGGTATACACAGAAATGGTAAGGAGAATGGATGACGCTCGCCCCCACCCCCTAGCCACAGTGGAGAAAATATGCTTTTCATCATTTTCTCATTAGCTGCTGGCTCTTGTTAGTGGTGAAGTTGTTTTGACAAGTGTTATTTTCTCTGAACCACATTCGATTATGGAAGAACTCATACTAATCGAGAGAACTTCTTTGCATTGTGGACTACTGGGCTGCAATGTAGTCTTCCCAGTGAAGGGGAGGAGGACTCATCACGTGAGCCATTTTAAAACTGGAGGAAGCAAATCACCAAAGAATATATGGTAGGGAGCGTTTCTTCTGTCACAGGATGTATTAGATAAGATAATAGGCTATTTCTGTGACTCTCTGATGTTGAACTTCAGCATTTCAAGTGCCAGATAGAGTGATATATTGGTTATGTATTATACCTAAAGATTGTGCGTGAAGTAGTCTGCTAGCATTGGGCAATAGTGCTAAGGCTCACCAATGAAGCTTTTATATGCGGAGCTGGTGTAATCTGAACAGTTTTTGTGTGCAAGGCACTGTATGGCAGACAATTGGTACATTGGTAAAGAAAGCTGTTAGTCAGTGTCCTGTTTTGTAAGAGACTTGATTCATCTTTTGTAGCTCTGTTGAACTAATTTGCAGCCTGCATCCAGTTTACTTTAGCAGCTTTCTTGAGAGTGAGCAGCCTCTCGAATGTGAAGTCGGTTGGTTTGTGTCTGGCTTGCAGAGTGATAATTAAAATATTGTTTGCAACAGAAACTCACATGCAACACTAAATATGGAATAGTTTTTCCCCTTGCCCAATATATTCTTGCCACGCTTTCCATGGAGCAATCTGGCTGCAATTCTTATTTCCAGCATCACCTTGCAATCTTCATATACGAGACTCAAAACCACTGTTTCAGTAGCAGTGTTGTGAACCGACATTTATTTGGATCATTCAGGACCTTTAGGTTGCAGATTCCAAATGTGCTGCATATTTAGCATACAAATAGACTAATATGAGGGTGTGAGAGAGATGTGCACTAAACTGATAAAGACCTCAGCTTGGAATGTTTGTTAAAAATGAATTTCAGTAAATTAAATGCTATATATTAAAAGAATTAATCTTAAAAATTGCTGGTACCACTAGTCTGTGTTATTGTGATACTGTTTTAATTCTATTTTTCCTCATTGAACTCCTCATTTTAAGTTTGCATGTTTCAGGTTATTAAAAATCGTGATAACACCGATCCAGAATTACAGAATAAAGCACATTACAGATGTTCTTTAATCAGAATGAGTGGTGGACACACTTTTCATCCCTGAAAGCTACTTACTACCATTAAAGTCTGTTGCGTAGGTTTGATTGTTCATAAATGTGAGTTTTATTCACTTTCTCAACAAATTGAAGTTTTATAGTTTCCTCCTGTGTCCCCGAAGTACTAAAACGGACCTCAGCTTGTACCGTTTATTCAGGCAAAACTGCTCTTGCCTGAGAAGGAACTGCAAAGGCCAATATAAGTATAACACAATTAAAATCAGTCTTTGAAAATAGTCATGGCTGCTAGGGCATAGAAGCATAGAAGCGTGCTATTTGGTGCTGGTTGATTGCTCAAAGTCTCCTAAAGAGTTAAAATTAAGAAAATTAAGAGAGAGGCTAAATGTCAAGGAAAAATTTCCCGAATAACTATTCCAAAGTCTTTTGCTGGCCTCCCTCAGAGAGAAGTGAAATCTTTATCACTTTAGAAATTTGAAGCTGTAAGACAAGAAATTGATTATTAAAAATGTCAATGCTTAGGGCTCAGATAGATGTCTTTTTTATCCTTTCTGATTTTTAATATCGCCGTAATCTTAAGTTTGAACTGGTCCCATGAGTTCAAGTGACAGCCGTGAGTCATTGTACAAATGTAACTAAATTATACAGTTATCTCTGTTACTCCAAGTTAGCACTTCCTTAATAACTAAAACGCTTTACCTCAGTGTCATTGGTAGTGTAGGCACGTTGGGTTGTAAACCCGTGGCGATGTGAGAATGTCATAGAATTTCCTACTTTAAACTGGGAAAAACTAGCAGACTTTAGGGATGGCCACTGACAACGTGTTTCTGCATTGTAATGCATGTATTTAAAAATAAATGTGCTTCCTTTCTGATAACTATAGAGAAATGTCAAAGCCAATGTAAGAGTTAATAATAAAGAATAAAATTCAGCATTTATATAAGTTTATGTAAAACATTTTATTATTTCTTTTATGAATTATGCTTACATCAGGTAGGCTTACATCAAGTTAATTTGACATAAAGGTAGGCATTTGGGAGATTTTTTCTGAGAGAGGGAGAGACTTTTTTTGTTTCTGCTCATCCAAAGCAGTTGTCTTTGCTTACAGGGTTTATTTGAAGTAGTCAAATGAGTGCTCTGCGGCAGGGACGCTGTTTGCGTAGCGCTGGCACTGGCACTCCTTCCCTGCTATCTCTGTCTCCGGGAAGTGAGGCTTGTGTGAAAGTCAGAGGAGATGAGATGAGGCTCTGTCTTTCGTAGAACTGATACCTCAGCTGGCTGGGTAAAGGCTTCTGGTGTTTTGACGCTGAAGAAACCCGTTAAGGTGGAAAACAAAGCTGTAATGCTCTGGAACCGACAGAGTCAGGGTGTGATTTTAATTCGAGAAGCCAGAGACCGGTATGGTTGTTCCATGTTAAAACAGACCTTTCCTGCTTATAGGTCTCGTGATCAACAAAGAGCTACAGATAAGGATCTTATATTTTCTTTTGCATGGAGAAGAGTACTGTAGGAGTTTGATGAACAGATACTTTTGTTATAAAAGCTCGTCTGTCTCATTGAATCTATAGATTGCTAGCTATTACATGACATTGAACAGTTTTTCTTTCAGTATTGTCACACGGTGACTTAAATATGATGAAGCATTAGAAAAGATTGAATTATTTTAATTTCACTTCTTCACCTAGTAAAACACCATTGTGTTTTATTTTTGAGGTAAATTATCCTATCTTGTCTGCATAAATACCTTTATGAATAATGCAAGAAGCTGGGATGGTAAAAGTAAAAATTACAGACCTGTCCTTAAAGGAGAGGATTAGCATCCTGCAAGAGCTTATTCAAAACCAACTGGTGCCTTTATTCTACAATGCAAAAATGTGCCATTTTTGAGCTTTTGCAAAGCCATCATTATGGAGTGTTGCCAGATCCATTAGCAATTGTGTACTAATGACAGCTAAATAACTGAGTGAGGTAAAAGCACGCAATGCAATGGAAAAATAGTTCCATGGGGGTAAGAGCAGCCATGTCCTATGTTAAATTAGAAAAGAAAAGTATTACACTAGTTCAAGGGTAGTGTGCAGATCTTTAGCCCCAGACTAGAGAAACAAATTAAGGATAAGGGAGAATTTTAAGTTCCCAAAGAAATATTGAGTAGGCTGTTTTTCACAAGCGCTCTGTTTGTTTTAGGCTGCAGAACTGGTAATGCAGGCAGACAGAAAGCCCGTATGGATTTAGTGAGTCAGTCAAAATGACCCATTGGCTTGAGTGAGCTTGGCTCAGCCGTGTCGGCTGATGAGGTGAAGGCCCCCGCTCCGGGAAGGGGTCGGCACCTTGTGGGACGCCGCCGGGCTGCTCCGGGCAGGTGGCACCCGGAGGCCCAGGGCTGCGTGCTCGCTCTACAGCCGGGCGTGCGAGGGCAGCGAGACCTCGGGGACGGGGACGCTGCCAGCGTGCCGTCCTCCGGCTGCTTCCTGATGTCACCGCAGAATTTCTGAGCGGGCTTTTTTGCGCTCCTTTAAGGAGCGATTACGACTTTAGTACTGTTTTCCGTCCAGAGTCAGAGGTGTACACTTTCATTTCAACTTAGCTTACGTTTATGAAAAAAGTACCAGTATAACACACATGCACTCACAAACTTGTGGCACGTACATCAGTGCAGTGCATGTATAATTCAAATTCTGTAGCAAAACCCCAAACAGTGCAATGATCAAAAGATGGAAAAGCAAAGATACAGAAGAGTGAATTGTTTCTAATTCCCTGATCTGGTCATTAAACACAGCAGCATCTTCCACAGAAATATTCCTCAGAAAAAGGGTTTTCAAAAGCCATAGTATTTTGAGGTGGAAAAGCTCTATTAGGTGAACTAAGTAATGTTATGGTATGTGCTACACCATTTTATAAAGCTGTCATTTACAGTTGCTCCTTTTTATTAGGAGCACCTTAAATCGTTCTGTATTTCTGAAACAAATCCATAATATTTTTCTATACTTGCAGAGAGATGTTTATATGCTAAAAATAACGTACAGGAGAAGCTTACAGACCTAATAACAACTTTGTTTTCCCTTTTAGTCTTCACGTGCATCATTTTAAGCATGGGAATAGGCAACTGCAATGTATTAGACAAATGGGAAAGCTGCAAATGGTTTTCTTTGCTTACACTGCTCGTTACACATATTGCATTACGCGGTCCTGCTAAAGATGTGTTGCCAAAGGAGCGCAGGCTTGCTGCAGAGGCAGGGAAAGGGGCAATTCCCCATTCTCGTCTCTCCACCATCACCCCAGACCTATCTTAGCCCATACGCACGCACACACATACATACATACGCATGGGCAGGCACAGGGAAAGGCCAGGCCAGGCCAGGAGGCAAGCAGGAGTCTGAGGTTCAGCCTGCAAGAGGAGAAGGAGCAGGGCAGCTCTGGGAGAGCAGAGGTAGCAGCCAGGAGCAAAGTTGGAAAGGTTTTTAATAGCGGCTTCTGGAGTCCACGGTAGCTTTAATGGCAGGTTTTCCAAACCAGCCAGCACAGCTCTCCCTCTTCCCTCGTCCCCTCCCCTGGGTTGAGTAAGGTAGTGCAGTTGCAAGCGTAAATGCTCTCAGGAGATAAAGGAGGTACAGAAAGAGCCTGTATACCTGAATGCGTGTCCCTTTTCCCTGGCTCTGCTGATTTGAGAAATTTTTTTTTTGTCCCCCTACAAATCAGTGGTGAAAAGCTACAGATAGGTATTGCCCTAAGAAAGTCATCTAATCCAGAATAATTGCATATATAATTTTACTTCTCTGACATAATCTACAGAGACTCGCATACTGATGCTCTTCTCCTTCCTTCAGAAGTTCCCACCACTGCTCAGCTTTGGTATGTTGGCAGGCAGGCTCTCGGAGAAGTAATCTACCATCCAATTAGTATCCTATTCCATGAGCCTAAATCAAATATACTTTCAGGAGGGCTCAACTTTAAAAGTGAACTTTAGGAAAACTCTATAGTTTTTGTAAATTAAAAATGTAAAATTGAAAGGCAAGAGGCCAAGTGCAGGACTGACCCAAGGAATCGTTCTTTAAACCGGAGCGGTCTGAGATTCGGCCCTGGGGAAGAAGAGAAAGCCAGAAGGAGGATTCGTTTGCAATTGACCTGCAGTCTCAAAGTCGTTCACTTTCCAAATAGGATTGAACTTGTTCCATCAGCCATGACATGTGAAAAGATCATGGTTATAAATTCCATTTGCTGTAATGAATTGAAAGTGTCGGAGTTTGCAAGCAGCACTCATCATTGATGGACAGCTAGATTTGTGCAGGGTTTTAACACTAAAATTAGCTTCTACCAAATATCAAGTACAGAAAAGGTGGCAGCAGTGACAGATTGTAAAGCATAAACAATTTGACTTTATTGTTAGTTGGAAGCTGAATAAATCTAGAAATAAATAGTGGTTATAACCCTGTTATGTAGATAACTTCAGACTTGCGAGAGTGGGAACGCAAAATTGAGAAAAAGGCTTTTGTTTAGGTTTCTCAGCTGTATCTCCACCACAATAAATATTTTTACTTAAATGAGGAAAAATTGAACTTTTCTATGGTATTACTTTTAAGATATAGTAAAATGAAGTTGTATTAAATACGTCATTCAAATCAGTTTCAACATACATGAACATGAGTCCACTGCAGTCAGTGAAACCGTATTTGTGTATGTATTATAAACTGAGATATAAACCATGCTCTATGTTTGTTTAATAACCTTAACTCAGTCCGACAACAGGATCTAAGCATGATAAATTTGTACTTAGATGCTAGCAGATCTAAATGCAGATACAGAACCTAATTTCACAAACTTTGTGTTCAGTGTACACAATTTTATATATATTTTAAGTGTGTTGGTTGTCAAGAGGAAATCTTAGTCGGTAAAAACATCTTAATATTTGTGGATAATTTGAGATTCATTTTAATTGACAAGGTATCTGTAGCGGAGCTGAAGACTGTCCAAGATTTAAAAAAAAAAAAAAAAAAAAAAAAAAAGAACAGTTTGAGCTAAACAGAGGAATGGAAATATAATAGCTTCTTAAATTACTGCAAGGTTAACATATAATTAATTTGCTAATTTTAATTACAGCCCTACAAAACGTGCTGGAAAAATGCTCAAAGGGGAGAAACAGCCAGGTGCCAGCCATGATTAACCAAGGTTACTAGCAATTATGAGGTCTCTATTAACCACGTTAAGGAAATTTTAAAACTCCTTTATAAAAACAGCACATTCATTAAAACTCAGCAGGGTATTCAACTTGCTGTACCTTTCCACTGCTACAGACTTGCCAGTATGTTGTCAATTGTCTCACTTTTTTCCAGCTAAATGTATTATTGCAGCTGAAACATAGACTACCTTGGCTCTTTGTTACATGCTATTATATGTTTACTAGGTACTTATTTTGATCATTTAAACGGCATGAAAAATTTAATTACAGAAAAAGATTAATTAATGTTTGTTAAATGATCTGAACGTACTAAGTGCCAGATAGCTGCAAAGTATCACTGATCAACGCTGTAAACACAAATCCTGAGGAAAATTGTCTTTCCTTCCGGGCTATCTTGGAACATGCAGTTTGGAAAGGAAGAATATTGCTGATAATTGCCTTTTAGTGGAGAAGGTGCTGTGCCATGCTTTAAAAAAACACAACAAAGAATCTGCATGTTTACTTTACATTTTAAGCAAATCATGGATAAACGAACGTCTTGTGTGTCTCAAACTCCATGCTGCATTATTGTTCTTTTTATTGTTGTTATGTCAATCATGTTAGTGTCTGTTTGGAACCAAAATAAACCATGATCCGTATGTTAAAGGAAGACTTTAAAAAAAAAAAAAAGAAAGAAAGAAAAAGAAAAAGAAGACTCTGAAGCATTGGTGTCAAAGGAAATTAATATCCTGGCTGGCTTGTGTTTTTCTCTGAGGCAGATATTGATGAGTGTGCAGAGGGGATCATTGAGTGTCACAACCATTCACGCTGTGTTAACCTCCCAGGGTGGTACCGCTGTGAGTGCAGAAGCGGTTTCCATGACAATGGAAGCTATTCTCTTTCCGGGGAGTCCTGTGTTGGTAAGCAATGATCAGCATAGTGCTTTTCTTATATACTTCTGCATGGTGTTATAAAGTGACTATTGAGAGAGTGTGTCCTGAGCAGTTGCTGTGTTTAAGGTTAAAATGAGAACGCAAGCGTGTCCCAAGTTTGCCGGTGTCCCTCACCGCACAATGCGGGTGTTAGTACCTAAGACACCTCCCGGTTTTGAATGCTGCTATGGAAGGGAGGCAATCACAGATCAAATGTGTGACTTACTGTGCTTTGCCATTTATCATGATAAGTTCCTTCAAAACCTGAAATGAAAGTAGGCTTTTGGAGGAGCATCATAGGCTACACAAGATGAAGTGTTGGGTTTCAGTTTTCAAATTTCAGCACCCTGATACGAAACACATTTACTGCAAGCCTGTATTGCTTTGATCTGTTTGATTTGCATTGTTTGCTATCTTCATCATTTTATTTTTAGAATTATGCAAATAGCAGCAAACATTGTGTGTGCCTTACGTACCGTATTTGGAGAATAAGGCCCTAAGAAAACAGAGAGAAATTTTTAAAGGGTGTGGAGGAGCTGGGCAGGCACTTCTGCGAGCAGAGCCTCTCAGTGCGAGGGTCAGGGCAGCTTGGTGCTGGCTCTTGCATGCGAGGTGCCCTTCCATGGCTTTAAGACTTTGCATGCCACCACAGTAAGTGAGCAGTAATAAAATCACAGGGAAGGTTGTAATTGTGGATTACCTCTGCTTTACAATTTTACCACCTTTTTACTTCTCCGAGTAATTTCTCTATATTTGATTGGATGGGTTTAGAACTATTTAGGAAGGATCTCATTTTAACTTCCACTGAAATTCAGATCAGCTTTCTATGGTTCTGTATCCTTTCTTTAGGATTTCAGTTATTTCGTCTCTACTCAGTTTGTTTTATGAATTTTCAGTAAAAACGTATTTTCTGCCTCTTTTGTAAAAGAGGTTTTTTTTTTTTTAACACTCTACATTTTATCATGCACTTAAGTGCAAAGGGCTCTTTCTAAGAGTTAAAGAAGCGTACAATTAAAGTAGGAATTGAAATGAAGATTTGTAATAATAAATATGCAAGTTCAGTGGTAACTTGTAACAGACAAATTCTCATCTTTTACAAATTGTGGCTAGTAGAAGTGATGGGTCTTCAGAATGAGATAGCATTGTGATTTTAAAACGCAGAGGAAAAATACTTGTTTTCAAAACTGATATTTTGTACATGTTCAGTTGAACCATATTAACTTTTAACATTATCCTAAGCTGACTCTCAACTGGTGAGCGGAGTAGATCCACAATGGTGAACTTCATGGGGTGGCTGTGTCAAAAATGACAGATTTTACAGTACATTGTGACTTAATAGATAAAACACCATGTGAAAGTCATATATTCTTAAATGGATTCTCAGATATTTAGAATTCTGCTCTGGTGTCTTTAAATACTGTAAAAGGAATAACAGACAAAGCAATATTGAAGAATATTGGAGCAATATTCTTTCTGTCAGAAGTCAAAGCAACATGGAAGAGCCTCAAAAAGCCTTGAGGATGCTGTGGATAACGGACACTCATAGCTTTCCGCCTGCCTACTGGTACTGCTTACTTGGCTGTCTCCATGCCACGTAAGGCTGGCGTGATACAGCTGAGTTGGGACTAAGAACGTCCTAGGCTCAGGCTGGTCTCGACAAAAGGCAGGTATACAGACAGGACTATGATTTTGAACGCAGTTCCCCAAAGCATCAGTATTGCTTATGTTGCTGTTAAGGGGAAAGGCACGTTGCTGCCGCAGAGGAAAAAGGAACCCAAAATGCTGTATGTCCTGTGGAGACCGGATGGATGAGTTTTTGTGAAAATGAACTGCCCTCGTTTTGACCTGCACAACGTGCTGGAAGTTCATAAGGTGAGGTGCTCTGTGTGCCATATGCAAGTGGTAAATGGAATGTGAAATGAGTTAGGTTATTTTAATTAAAGAGCTTTTCTGAAACATCTGCTGCAGGGCACCAGTGATGAAGAGAATAAACCAGTTTCTTTTATTTCGTTATACTGGTTAACCAGTTAAAAATTAATCAAAAGGATTCCGCTGTTCCATAGGAACAACAAAATTTCAAACTGTGACTTGCATTTAAAAGAGTAACTTTTTTGAAAAGTTTTAAAAAGATAGAGAATTAGTTAAAATGACAGGTAGATATGACTACACGTTCTAGGTAGAGCTTTGTTGATTGAACACACGTTTGCATCATGTTATGGAGCGTATGTGCATGGTGTAGTATGCAGAGTCAGGGCAAGAGTCATTCACTCTATTTCAGATAAAAGAGGATTCATCTGCTTAGCAACAGTGTTTTGTCTTGATATATTTTACAGATTGTGTACTGAAATCCTAGTGTACGCTTCAGGTGCATTTGGTCCGTGGTCCTTCAGTATGCTATGAAAACTATGAAAACTCTTTTCTTCCTCCCTGAAGGACAAATCTTGGAGAACAATGAGTAGCCTAAAAAAATAAGTAAAAAGAGGTTAAAAAAAAAAAAGTTAAAAAAACGTAAATGGGAGGGCATACTTAGCTGTGGCAGGCTATCTGAAGCCCAGGCAGCCAGTTACTGCTGTTGGACGCATTATGCATTTGTGAATCTACTGGTGAACTCTGCTTTCTCTCTGTTTATATGTAGGTGGTGTTGGAGCTGAGTCGGTGTGTGCAGTGTCTCTGCAGTGCTTGCAGAACGTTTTAAAAATACCATTTATTTGGGTTGTATTGTGATATCTCAGTGCTTCTAAAAGCTCTCTATCTCATTGCCTATCAGATAACAGTGGATTTTGTCACCTGGCAAGGGACATATTTGTAGATCAGTTGATGTGACAGGGAAGGGGAAAGTTGTAATAATGTACCAGAGCTTGGGAAATAAGGACGTAGGACTTAACCAGGCTGCTTCAAGCTTGGGAAAACTGTTATTGCTCAAAATCTCGACCAAAGTCAGCTTTGAAAATGGAATAGGTTTTCATGGCCATGCCTTTAAACAAGATGTCAGCTTCATAAGGTGGTGGTATGCTGGCTCAAATTAGAGAATTTAATTTAATTTCCAGCATTTTTGATGTACTGGCCTTTTACAATATGTTATTAAGGATACTGCTTGGAGGCAAAAGGCAATTGCTGTACTAAGTTGCTACCAAAGTTTGCATGGCAATTACAATGTGTAGGCTATAGTTGCTGTGTTTCTAATTTTTTTCATTTTTTAATAAGAATTTTGCTACATTTTAGGGTAAACGAATAAAAACCCTTTAAAGAGAGCAATGACTTGTCATTTGATACATCTACCAATATTAACTGCTATCCAGTGATACCGTATTGAACCATCTAGCACACATTAATGTGTCTTTGCCCTCAGAACCTGTTGCTACCTCATAAGGTAATCGTTGAATAAACCCTCACCACTGAATTTTCTGTGATAACTTTTAAGATCATCAGAACCAAAAGAAGGGAAAAGCTGACCAGGAAAATATTGTGTTCTGGGAAGTAAATAATGTGCCATAAAGCTCACTCCTGACTACAGCAGAAAAATAAAAGCAAATTAAACTAAGCTAAATTACACATTTTAATCTTCATCTCTCTTTCTTCAAGTAAGATGCTTCTGGTCTGTGTGCAGTTGTTCAGACCCTGGAGTGCAGATTTCCTGATTCCATTGTGTTCCCATGATATTTCATTTTCAATATCTCTACACATTTGCAAGCACAGAAAGAAAAACAACTGAGACAGCAAGCCCTGTCCTTTGTTGGTTGTTTTGTGTTTTCTTCAAGAATCAACTCAAACTTTGTAAGGAAACAACACAGATCCTTGCTTTTCCCACTACAAAGCCACAGGCTTTACCATCTGTTTTGTACTGGATGGTTGCATAGCTGGACCTCACTGCAGGGTAGAATAGCTGTTGTAGGGTGATGAAAGCTGGCTGGGAAAAAAGACGACTGCAGAATGTGAGAAGAAAACCTCTACAGGTGTTTGCCATTCTCCCGCAGAAGTTGGGTGCAACAGTGCTTCAGGGTCAAGTTTGAGTGTATCTAAAATCAGTTCATGAAAATTTAATATAATATATAGCATGCTGCGGTGTTCTCTTCTATCTGTGTTCAAAACCAACTGAATAGGAGTTTTACTCTTTGTTTATTTTGCGCCCTTTCTCTGCAAAATAGAAAGCTAGACCCATCCTTTGAAAATCTTCCTCTATACCTGAGAATTGCTTTTTTAGTAACCAAGTGGTACATTGTGGAAAAGTTTTGCATGCGGTACAGAGTACCTGAGACCAACTCTAGAACCTGCTGTATTACAACTTTCTTCTGTTCTGCTTATAGAAATTCCTGGAACTCAAAATAGAGTCTGTATCTGTAGGTTTATCCTACAAAATAAAAATAATCTTGCTTGCTTTCCATTTAGTAAATTCTGATTCGTGTTCCAAAAACAAGTTGTATTTCATGTCTTAAAAGTAATTGTGCTTAGTCATTTCTATATTTCGAGAAAGCATTAGTAAATCCTATATTATGAGTCTAATTTATTATATAATGTTCTTTAACAGACCATAATGTCTATATAAGTACTATCACAAAATATTGTCTAACTAAAAAGGAATCTGTTTAGTGATTTATTTTCAATTATGAGTCCAAACTACCTTGTTTGATTTAGAAAGAAGACAAATACATTATTTTGCAGACAAGTTGCCTGCAAAAAATGATTTGTCAAAGCAGTGTTTAGTTAGCTTATGCATACATTGGTTTGGGAGCCTAGCGTACGTTTTCCACGTAACATTATACTGTAATGGTTTAACGTACCATAACAGTTAAAATTAGCACATTAGTAGAATTCTTTCTTCTGCAACAGCTTATCATGATATTACAGAGCACTGCACTGCATGACTTGCACACATTTATTAAGGTGCTGTAGAAAAGTCATACTATTAAAACCTGAATAGCCTGGAAAGCCAAGAAAAGTAGCAGCTAGGGATTGGTTTAAAATTTCAGTGAAACCAAGTTAATGAACTTGTGTTGATATGTACAGTCATGCTTGTCTACTACCCCATTCAAATACAGTGGCCATGGGACCTCTTGTAATATATGAGGCAAATTACCTCCTGTTACAGTCAAAAAGGATGGAAAAGGAAATTACATCTCAGGGGATTATTCTATTCCGTATTGATTCTGATTTTTAGTCTGCCAGTGCTACCAAGTTCTCTTTAGGTAGGTCAAGAGTATGTTAGGAAATGTGCATATCTTGGGGTGGTTTGTTTGCTTCCATATTCTCATCTGTAAAGCATGACTAGTTGCATTGCGCTTAAAGTATATACGATCAGGTACATTTGTTTAGAGAAGCAAAGACTGAAAGCGTTTAAAGAGTTTTGTGACAGTACTATGCAATACTTGAGGTGGCATATCTCAGCAACCATCACTTTACAGCAACCATCACTTTACTCTTGGCTGTATATTGTTGATTTGAAATCACTTCAGGCTAGGATTACAAACAACTACCTGGTTATGGTCATTTCCACTCTACTCTTACTTCTCATTGAAAGGAAACTGTGTTTTGAGCAGAGAAGCAAAGCTCGCTGAGACATCAGCCACTTCTACTTAGGTTAATTAGTAGTTTATGCCACAGGTTTTCTCAATATAATATAACGAATAAGGTTGCAAAGTCAGATTCCAGGTACGAACGAATAAAAAGAAAATGAATTGTTTTCACAGATTGACAGGGTATATGGGTGTATAAAGTCAAGACAGGCACCTCGTTCTTGTGTTATAAACAGGAAAATACTGTGAAGTCTCCTTGTTAGTTCATATAAGTACTTGTCCATTGTTCTTGAAAATTCTGTAATTTTGTAAATGAATACTTTTGTCTTCATCCTACCTAGACAGTGCTGTTAAAACCGGGAATGAGGTCTGTGTACTATTTTGTCTTGCCTGTCGTTAAATGTTTCTCTTTTGGTCCAGCCTCTTCTGAGAGCAGTTGGGGAGAAGCAAACAAAACCCGCTTTCAGTGTGGAGAATTTGAGTTGAGCAAGGATTTGAATAATATAAAAAATAATCTGTATGCGAGAGTCTTATCATACTATTTTATATTCATTAGAAGATTATTTTGGACATGTTCAGAATTTTAAGCTAGTCTAACTTTTCAGCAGCTAGGTGGGCACGCTGATTCCTGTTGTTAAGAGAAATTTCACAGTATATAGGGGTATTTTATTCCATGTTTAGCTTAGCAGTTTTACGTGCTCATCTCCTGTTCACTTGAACAATTCCATTTGATCTCCCTTAAAATGAAAAATGGTTTCTTGAGCTACTTGGGACTAACAATATGGGGGCATTTGTCTGGGTTTTTCCCCTTCAAAATCTTTTAAAAATCTGTTTTGAAGTTTAAAGAGTGAAAGGGTCAAAAATCACATTAGGCTTAAAACTTCTTTTCTTCAAGTTACTGGGAATGTTGGCTGGTTGTTCTGACTGTCAGAAATGCAATCAGTGACAAGAAAAAACTGCTAAAGGGATGTTATAAGAAAATTAGCTCTATTAAAAGTTCAGCTGGAAATGAGTGCAGTGTCCAAGCCTTTTGTATTTGATTAATGACTAAAACATTTAAATAATAAATGCCATAAAATAACAAGAAACCATCATTTGCATAAAGAAAGAAAAAAATTGAGCAAGCTGAGTAGCAATTAGGAATTTGTGTTCACGCTATGTTACTTGGCTTCTGCTTGATTGGTTCCTTTGTCACAAATGTCCCATTTACCAGTTTGGGCTGCTCTTGATGGGGGCATCCTATTTATGTGTGCTAAGCTGACAACAACAATAGCAGTACGTAAACAGGGTGCTCTTCCGTTTTGGATGTGTATAATAGATTAGGGTGGCTTTGCGCAGCACGAACAGGTCTGTACTACTGAGAATATGAATAATGTTAGTTTCTATAATTGCTAACAGCTGGCTTTCCATAAATCTGTTAAATTACGTGGAAGCAGAATTAGATTTCTGTGTCGTAAGTAAAGCAATTACATGGAACTCTGTATATGTATGGCTTTATATGGCTTTATATTCATCTGTGAAATCCTTTTAATTTTGAACTGTGAAAGCTACCCTTCTAATCTGCACTCTGATCCTGCTACGTAATATATAGTGCCATTCACGGAGCCCTTAACATTGTGGGGAAGAAAATACTGACGATGCTTGGTGAAATCACCAAAGACAAAGTGAATGCTGCCTTTGTGCCTTTGTTTTCGATGTAAAATACAAGTCAAGGCTTATCGAAAGGAAAATAATATAGGGCTTCTTAAAAAATATTCTGAGTCTTACAGTAGCTATTTGGATATAACTCATTTTATGCGGGATCATTCATAGCTCTCTTCATGTCAGTCTTCATGGTTTTTACCTTCTGTGATACTCTGGCACTTGTTAAACAATGGACTACAAAATTTAATTTTGCTTAGTGCAACCACCGATAGCGGACCTTTTGAATACTTAGTATTGCTAAAGTATGGATTAGAGCAGTAACGTTCTTCTGGGAGGACTAAGGCTTGCTTTGTCAGGGCAGCAAAATACACCCTAGTAGGGGAAGGCTGTGACAATTGAATTGTGCTTTCAGGCCATTGAGAACTTCCTTGGCAAAGGACTGCCCCACAAGTTAGCCAGGAATTAAGCCCTTCTGTAGCATAACTCCCTCTCTGCTTCCCTTTGGGTCTACAAGCAGAAAGACGAGCAGCAATTTTCTGCTGGCCTGTACCCCAACTCATTTGGGCTGGCCGATTATGGAGCTGGTCACATCCAAGGGCACTACCACGTATCCAGTTTTTTCTGGATTATTTATAAATTGAAATGAGGAATTTTAGTAACCAGGTCAAAGTGAATTTAGTGTTTTGGATGTTATAAGTAGTTTTCTTCACCTGATTGAGAGAATTTTTAAGATCTTTTAAAGTTCTGGCTTTTTGAGGAGATGACTAGTGATCCTATGGCACTTGCCCAAAAAGTAGGGCAATTAGTCATCACGTCCCACCTAAATTAGAGTTAAGGTAATTTTTATTCTCCAAGTCTACTGAATTTTTAAATTTGTTGTTTGAAAGAGGAATTAAAAGCACTCTTAGGTAATATTAAGCAATTACTTATTTCACCCTAGCAATAAGGGGTATTTTAAATGGTAAGCGTGATGATTCCTTCTTGTGATTTCTAAATTCATATAGTAGTATTCTGAAATGTTCATGATAGAAACCTTTGGATACTTCTAAAGGATTTCCTTCTCCATCCTTCCTCCCGTTGCTGCTTACAGTTTTCATTGTTAGTGTATAGTGGAACAAAAAAGAGCCACCAGTTCACTGATATTTTACCTGGACGTTCTGGCAGGTATTTTTTCCTGGATTGGTATTGTCAAAATATCTGTTTAGGTATTTTTACCGGGTATCTTCTTCTGCGTTCTTTATATTACCTGGACGTTCCGTCAGGTCTTTTTTTTAAGAACAGTCCAGAGTTCTTTTGTTGAAGAAATACCTATTCTCCGTAGTGTGCTTAAAATTGTCATGGCTTTCGCCATGAGAAATGGCAGAAAAAGAACGCTATATTAACTCCCTAGATAAATTCATATGGGATGATTATATTTTACCCTCCAAAAGCAATTTTAATGGGATGCTGTAATTCACTTTGTGCGAATCCTCTACTGTAATTCTCTAGTGTGCAACTATTTTCTTTTGTTACTTTTTTCTTTGTTTCATTGCAAAATCATACTTTTCCTGCACAGCTTTGTTTAAAATTTTTTTTTTCCTCTATATGGTGCCTCTGATTTCTTTTTTTAATTTGCTTATACCTTCCAGCAATAGGGAAAGGATGTGATTGACTGCTGTCAGTATGGGAAATGTTGATCGTGCTAGGAGCTTATGAACAATAGTGCCTTTCTATTTTGGTGTAAAACCCAGAACAAAGTGTGGTCTGATTGACAGAAGGTCACTCTGATTGTTCACTTGTTTCCAGTCACTGGCAAATCATTATACACCCCTTACTGGCAGTTAAAGTTCATCACCGATGTACAGTTCCACTAGGTATGTCGATCTCAGCATTTGCAATTAAACCTGCTGGAGATTTACGAATTCGTAGCAGAATCCAATACCAAAAAATAACTTCAAAAATTGGTGTTTAATGTCTAGCAAGTAAACATGGGAGATGCCAGAAAGAAGGTACCCTTTTCCTTGCCCAAGACAGATGAGCAATAAGTACAGGAATAAACTTTGTCCTAAGAGAAAAATCTCCAAAGCACTATAAATCAGCTGTTTTGCAGATATTGATGAGTGTGCCTTAAAGACCCACACCTGTTGGAATGATTCAGCCTGTGTGAACCTGGCAGGAGGGTTTGATTGCCTCTGCCCGTCTGGACCATCTTGCACTGGTGACTGTCCCCATGAAGGCGGCTTAAAGCGAAACGGGCAGGTGTGGACGCTGAAGGAAGACAGATGCTCTGTTTGTTCTTGCAAGGTGAGTCCCATGTGGCATGTGTTTTATGAGTTCTTTAAATCTCTGGGCTAGTGTCCGAAATCTGATATGGCAGTGCTTGTTGGCATTCACAAAGTTCTAGTCTAACCCCACAGCGCAGAGGCAGAAGTTGAGCTCCGCTGTGGGTGCCTAAGTATTTATTGGGAAATTCTTCTGGGACTTAACTTTTTTCTTACTATGCACAACCATAAACACAGCTGGTAGCAGGAAACCCTGCTAGGCTTCTACCACATCACTCTGGGAGCCAGATCCACTTGGAGCATGCCTTGGATGGCTCTTTTGTTACCCTTTAATGTGCCTCGCAGGCAATCAGCGCGCATACTTGAAATATCAAAGCCAGGTTTCAGTTTTTGTTTCTGTTTCACATGAATACTCACCTCTCAGGGCAAGTACTGTAATCAGCAATCTCCCTGTTGATCTTATTTCACTTTACTTGTAATACATGTGAACTAACTGGATGAGAAGGAAGGAAGGAGCATGAATCAAAGATTAGAGGACCTATCAGCAGGCAATTCATTTCCTCAAGTGGAGAAAGGTGAAGGCTAGCCTTCTCCTCCACCTTCCAGCTTGGCTGCGTCAGCAGGTACACCACTGGTGAGTGCGGGTACCTCTGCACTTTGTGAGAAGCCAGGCACCATATAGGTAGATCTACTTTAGAATTAGCATTTAGATCAGGTTCTCTCCCCTCCTCCAAAATTATCAGCTCTTTTCTGAGTGTGGCAACAACGTTAAAGGAGCATTTAACTCTACTTTCTTCAATTACGCAAAGCTAATGCAGGGGCAATGTCACTGAAACCAGTAGGATTTGAGAAATGCATCAACCTGAGGAATGGTTGGTCTTTTATGGCCACTTTCATCTAATGCATTCATAGCAGCGGTAAAACTGTCCATAGGTGTAGCAAGAACACTCTTTGCCATTGCAATTATAAGTAAAATGAGATTTTGGCCTCTGGGAAAAGCTGAACATAGAGAATGAGAAGCGGGCTGTCTCTTTTCATATCTTAATGGTCTATGAGCCAGATAAGCGTTAGAAAGGGAGGAGAGTTATTTTGAAATTGTAAGAGGCTGAAAGCCTCATCATTTCTGTTTTGCAATAGCATAACAGAAAGGAAAATCAAGACTTTAGAATGAATAGATCCCGCAAAGTGCACTGCTGTTTTAGGCTCAAATGGGAATGTATTCTTGTTAGCTGATATATTTTTCACGTCAAGTAGCCTCAAGCTCCCTAAAACTCCTCCCTTCAGAAGCTGAAGTGTACAATTCCACTGAATACATATCAAGCTTTTATTGTAATCTTGGGGAACTGGCTGGCTTATGAAAGGATTTCCAGTCAATAGAATAAACAGTTTAATATATGTGAAGACATCTGGTCTGCCTTTGTAGAGTTATAACTATTAGTATTCCCACTGTAGATTGCTTGTAATTTGTTTTATTTGCCATTTCTCGCTGCACTTATTTCTTATATTGAATGCACTTAATAGTATATGAAAATACACAAAATGATTAACTAGTGCATAGATATTCTAAACTAAGCCTGGCGCTGTTTGTTGCTATGACTCTTCCTTTTTATCTTCCTCACTTTCCAGTTTTTTTTTTTTTTGGTGAATAAAAATTTGCATTTTCTTTCATTCCAGTATCTGCCTTGTTTCAGGAGCCAAATTCTTGCCTGTAGAACAGGGTAAATGAGGAGAGCTCCTCTCCATCATATCCCAACTGGGACATAAAGTACTTATTTGGCAGTTTTTAAAAATCTGATATTGAAACGTTATTTCATAAACTGTGATAGCTTCCACTCCACTAGGCTGCTCCTGAAACCTACTGCAGGATGCTGCCCTTCCTGTGCCGCCGCCGAGAGCGCTGACCCTACCTGACCGTTCTGCAGCCTGCTCAGTTTGCACTGAACAAAAGGGCAGGGTATAACTAAATCATTCTTTCCACTTCTTACTCTAACTTTGAGATGATCCTGCTCGCTTGTTTTCTCCAGGAGACAAGTCAGCATTTCGGATTTAAAATAACATGCTTTCTTGGCTTGTCTTTTGTTATAGTTATTCTAGGAAAGGTCGGGTGGATGTGTGCTGTGCAGTGGATGGAACGCATGGATCGCATTCTGAAAATATTTTAGCTTAAAATCTGGTGCAAGGGAAATCAAATACCTTGCTTAACTTTGAAGTTCTTTGGGTAAGGTTGTTTGTGGACTAAGACACTATCAAACATGAGAGGTTATATTATTACAGTTGCATACTGAAGCCAGCTGTTATTACTGAAATACAAGGGATTATTTCAGTGTTTCATCAGACACAGTTTCTTCAAACCATCCTCGTTGGTCTGACTGAGGACAAAGTTTACAAAAACATAAATTCTCAAAACTTAATTAGTTGACTGTATAATTGATATAGTACCTCAAATATATTTGATGTGTCTTCTTGCAAGCATGTTCCTGAGCTCTTGTGGAATTAATGTACAAGAGTGGTAGAAATTTGGAGGAGTCAGGGTTTACTCCTCTCTCCTGTGAGAAAAACTGAGCCTGGCTATACAGTTTGGCTGTATCTACGCTTTTGAGTCTGTCCTCTAATTAAGAGAACGCTCCATTCCCTGTAAGAAAAAAGCCAGAGCGATCAGCACAGCACTGGGAACAGTGGGATGTAACCAAGGTGAAAGCGCATTCATAGTGGTGAGAACAGTGTGGTAGTTAGGTTTCTGCAGGGTCTGACTTCTGTCCCAGATTGGCTTTGGGTCACCTTTGTAGTGATTCCTCTGTGTGTCAGGTTTTCCTTCAGTAAGAACAATTTTGTGTTCATAGCGTTAATGCTTGTGAAGCACGTGGAAGTGATTCAGTGAGGAAGATGGAGAGGGACAGGGACTAGTAAGATGATATATGTTACTGTCTCATCAAAAGAAAATAAGTTGTTTTCTATATATTTCTCCATTTTCATGAACTTAAAAAAAATGCAATGCTATTGCATTTGCACAAGTTGCTCTTGCAACTTGTGAGCTGCAAGAACACAAGTTAAATGCTGTAGTTTAAGGGCCTTTGTGTCATTGCAGTATAGGGATAAAAATGTTTTTTGAACTAACGAGGTTGTAGATAAAACACATATGCTTGAAGAATAAAAAGAGTAGCAGTGTATTATGATTACCAAAAGGTCTCTGGCAAAATCATCAGGTGTTGTCAGAAATATATAGAGTGAAGGCAATGTAAAAAGGTTAGTTGCTCCCAGAGGTAAGAGCACGGGAGCTCTGAACTTACCAGCACTGTCAGCAGCTGGAAGGGGAATTTGAAAAATAATCTTGAAATCTTCGAAAGTAAATTGGACTAGGACAGACAGGTTATTGTTAGCCATTATTAATCAGGACTCCGTTTTGAGGAGAGGCGAGACCTTGCCATTGTGAGTGGTGTCAGGCTGGCGAGCCGCCTGGCCGAACCCACAGCACAGGGGACGGTCATCCCAGCAGCGCCCTCGCCCTTGCCTGGGCCCTGCTGTCTGCCTGCAGCGAGAGGTAGGGGATAGTTGTGCTTTCCTACCTGCAGGAGTAGAGACTTGGCCTTACCTCTTTGTTAGGGAAGTCTTTCGGTTCTCGTCTTCTACCACTTGCTGCGGGGAGAGGATGACTTTTTTCTGTTTTTCATGGAAGAGGTTTATTCCCAGGGCTGCATCTGACCTGGCCAGCAGGTATGGGTAAGGAATTGGACAGCTGCTCCTCTTTCTTACGTTATGATTTACTCAAACTGCCGAATAGTGAAACAGAGCTTGTTTATTCCTTCTCCAACAGCTAATGTGACCAACCAAAAGAATCTATAGTAACTTTAATTTGATACAAAACTGAGTAAAGACTGTATGACAGACTAGCCCTTTATCCTGCAGTTGGTAAAAGCAGTTCAGACTCATGTTAAGCTATCATGTTTTCTACGGTTCCATAATTTTGTATTCTTAGCTTTCTTTATTAGGCGTAACAAACCATTTTAATTATTCTTACAGCTGAAAGTGATACGCTAATCAATTCAGAAATATTATGAAACACATCAGTGACACTGGCTGACCTGAGCATTATGGTTCCCTGATGCTAATTTTGTACATGTTGATTTGTGGCCAGATCTGGGTTTGCTTAAAAACAAAAGCCAAACACAGATTCCTATATCAGAATAGAAACAGAACAACCTCCCCTGCTACGTGCTTCTGTTACAGCTATTTCATCTGCCTATACAAAAGCCATCCTGGCTGGACTGCCATCACTCTTTTTAGTCACAATTTTTTAAAAGCTTCGGGAGGAAATAAACTTCCTCACTTAGATCTAAAGTATACCTCTTTTCAGCAGTAACAGAAAAAAGCTCCCCTTTACATCAGATATAGGTTAATAGACTCATAACAAGGTCCTGAAGACAATATGGAGCAACTCCAGTGAAATGAGTGGAGTTATTTTAGGAATTGTACAACTGTGATTCAAAGAAGAATATAGCTTTATTCCCATCTCATTTGTACCTTTAAACTGGCTGTAGATGACTCTTTGCTCGAATAAGGACCAATCCACTAACCAGCATTAAATGCAAAAGAAGTTAATGGCAAAACTTCCCAGTAATCTCCTCATTGTAAACTATGATTTCGGTTTCCCAGTCTACGTGTGCCATATTAGTATGTTGGCTCACTTACAAAAAGGGTATAATGTCAGTCACGGTAGTCCCTCCAATTTTCATAGAAATATTCTAGAATTAGAATAAATTTGTTCTTCTCTATGCAAAGGAAATATGTCCTTTTCTTTTTACATGCAGAAGCAATTCTTGTGTTTATCTCAAACAATTCTGTTTAATGGTCTTTACCAAAATACGCCATCCAATACTATAAGTAAATATTTAGCAAATACAGAAGAAAATCGTATTTTGGAGAGCCTGTGGAATACAGAAAACCCTCTTTAAACATGAGCAGGACTATAATGGGTGATGACAGTTTGTAGTTTGTATAGCTTTAAGCTGATATCTACTGTAGGTCCAGGTGTAGAGCAGAACCAGTGGAAAACTCAGATGAAGGAATGATTAATGCCATGATGATTTTGCTACATCATGCTCCTATGAAGTTAAAGGGACCATCTTCATAATTTTTATTTATTTACTTGTGCAAGGTATTTTTTTCACAATGATACAGTTATTCAAAATAGTGCTAAACAATTGTAACGCTAATGTGTTAGAGAGGGGAAACCACTTGGTGAGTTTGTTCTTGTAACCAATGAGATATGAAACTTCTTCACGATATTTCATCTGAGAAGCTGATCCTTTTTTTTTTTATTCAGCTAGGTGGGAACAAAGGAAAACTGTATTTTCAGATTCAGACAATACTTGGTTGGTTAAATCATCCTAGCAATTAAGTGTCTATTAGTGTTATAGAAATTGGGACAATACTGGTATTTGAAGTTACTCACAACTTGCAGGATTGAGTCATTACAAGGGTAACACTGAATACTTTAGGAACTTAATATTTCCTGAGGTAAAGATGTGCCCTTTGATATCTACCTTGTGGCCTTTTCTGGAGAACTGATCGGGGGGTGCTCTTTGGTGGCGCGTGACTGATGGCAAGGCAACATGCTCTCTGCAGGACGGGAGGATTTTCTGCCGGAGAACAGCCTGCGACTGTGAGAACCCCAGTGCTGATCTCTTCTGCTGCCCGGAGTGCGACACCAGGGTCACCAGCCAGTGCCTTGACCAGACTGGACACAAGCTCTACCGCAGTGGGGACAACTGGACCTACAGCTGCCAGCAGTGCCGTTGCTTGGTATGAGTAAAGTGTTTTGGAGAGGAGCAAGAACAATGAGCATGACTTTTAGCAAAGCATACCTGCAAGCAGGATATTAACTCTCTCTTCACCTGCTTTTCAAACTGAGAATGATGATAAAGCACTTAACAGAGTGTGCACCAGAAACCACACTCTCAGTTTTCTTCTTACCTCTGAAGACATAGGTCTAATGAACAAAATGAAATGCTTGACAAACACTTGGAAACCTTGACACTATATTAATTGTTTTTAAAGCATTAGTCCACTTTTTACACCGAGGGTCATCTGATTTTTAAGTGACTTTTATTAATTCTTTCACAAATGATGAATTTGGTTGGAGGCATTTCAGCTTATTACATTAGTGGGCTAATCTGTCTTACCAAAATGGGCAGTACAAAATAAAAAAATAAATACATTTTTTAAATCCAGCTCATGCTGGAAAAAAGGAGTGCCAGTGCCACATGGTAAAAAAAACAAAAATTAACCCTATCAAAAAGAAGGATACAGAACACTGAAACTGCTAGACAAACATGCAAAATAAAACCCACAAAATAAAGACCATTTCTTAGACACTACAGACAGACACTAAAGACACTCATTGGACACTGTACATCATTTCCCTAAAGCTTTAGTTTTTGCACAGATGTATACTTAGTGCAGCAATGAACTTCATTAAAATTACTATTTTTATTTCTGTTTATAGCTGTCTGCATAACAGTGTGTTTATAAATGACATTAATCCAGAGACCACAACAATGGCAAATATTAGGCATAATGTGTTTTACAAGGGATGCTGAAGCTATGGTTAGTGTTTCTTTGCCTAAATTTGTGACTTGAGTTGACAGACAGGGCTAAAAGACAGTGATGCACTGAATGAGTGCTGCCTCTTAGATTTGGAATCGCAGTGCTTGTCCAGTTGTTCCTGCTAAGCACTTCACCAAAGCGGATTCTGTTGCTGGTCTGTTTTCATTCTTTCCATTAATTTTATCGAGGATTCATAAAGGCCTGGTGGAAATGTCCAGTCTTTGATATACTGCTTATTTATACTGCTTATTAAATCTGAACTGTGAATTACTCGGAATCAAATGAAACTTGTGCATGTTTAAGCAATGAGAAACTACAAGATACGCTACAGAAATGACCTGATGATTCTTTCTTCTGGTTTCTATCTATTAAACTGCTTTTTAAAAAAGCTTAAAAAATCCCTCCGTGGAATGTAACTGGCATTGGTCTAGCAGTTCCTTTAGCAATGAACAGTAAAATCCATTTCGACTGTAGCAGGAGTCTAGTTAGATCAATATTCAATGTTTTTCAAACATACTGACCTACATCTATGTACAGTGTTAATTTGCTGTTTAAACAGTTGCTGTGGTTGCCACAGAGATGTTTGTGTGACCTTGAGGAGAAAGAGGGCTTGAGTCTGCAAGACCATCGCAACAAAAATTATACTTTATGGAAAATTATTAGAACCCAATGTTTAACATTGCCTTTAAAAACCCCGGAAACTCAGGTTCTGCTCCTACGATGATGACAGCTTTGTCATTTAGTCAGGAAACAACCAAATGATACTCTGTTATGTATAGGAAAGTTCAGCTCAGTATTGAAACATGCACTTACATGATCAGCTAGACCAAGAGCATTAAATCTGTTTCAGTTTTGTTAAAATAAAACTTTTCTGTTTAACAGGATGTAATGTTTCGTGGTAGCTAATAAATGGCAACAGATTCAGTGAGCTTTGTTTCAATTTTTTCAGGAAGGAGAGGTGGATTGCTGGCCTCTTCTGTGCCCAAATCTAAACTGCGAGTACACAGCCATCTCAGAAGGAGAGTGCTGTCCCCACTGTGTCAGTGACCCCTGTCTGGCTGATAACATCACGTATGACATCAGTAAAACCTGTCTAGATGGCTACGGAATCACAAGACTTAGTGGCTCCGTATGGACAATGGTTGGAGCTCCTTGTACAACCTGCAAATGCAAGGTACGATGAGTAGTGATGGAAATGTGTGTTGCTGCATAAAAACAGGGTCACCGTCTGCCCTTGGAAGCTCATGTCTAAATCCCAGGGAAGTAAATGAGACCTGAGGGCAGAGAAAGTAGTCTACAGAAAACCTGTGCCTTTTATGATCTGCAGAGTGGAAACATGGCAATTCTATGGTTATTTTCTTGGAAACAGCACAGATACATAGTACCCCAGTGCAACTTGGAAAGCTCCTCAGGCATTCTCAGTATGAATCTAGGATAATATCTTAATAATTGCTTAATGTGGATGTTTGTGAAAATGTATTTTACAGATATATTAGCTGGTAAGCAGAGGAAAAAAACACTAGTAAAAGTTTTGCCAGGAGGTGCACAAGTTGAAACCTATTGCAGCTCACAGATGAAGGCACTCCTATGGCAGCAGAGGGAGTGGGGGGCATCGCAGTTTCTACTCCCTGATCTTGTTATGGTTTATTTTATCCGGTGGCTCTAATGCAGAATAGTAGCCTATCTTCCGTGCAGTGACCATCCCGGGGCTGCTTTTGCATGCTCCCTCTTGCTTACTCTCTCGGGTCTCACAAATCTTGTAGGCCTTCCTAAACAGTGGAGCGGCATCAAGAGGGAGAGCAGAGAGTGTCCCTTCTTCTTTCTTTGCCCAGCTTACTACGGGCTTGGGACATTCCCCTGGCATGTGAGACGGTGGGTTATTCTCCCCTAGTGCAACGCAATACCCACTTTGGATTTGTCTCCTTTCAGTGGAGTACCTTAACCCTAACTATATACATGATGAAGGCTGCTATCACAGCCTTCACTGCTTCTGGAAGCAGTTTTCCAGAGACAATCATCTCTGCAGTTTAGAGACAATCTAAAGAAATTTGATTCAATCAATCTAAAGAAATCTGCGCTGTGTGTCCAGGCTTGCAAGCTCAGTCTTGTGCAAGTGCCCAGTTCAGGACTGCAGCAGGCTGCCCACGTGTAGGAGGGAGCAGGATTTCAGACCAATTGCTCTCCGTCATTTTCTGGGAGAAAGAAGTTATTCCTAAGCTGAGCTGAGGAACTTAGGGGCACTTCAAAGTTTTAGCTTTTCCGGCATCAAAGTCTGGTGCATTAGGGTCTTACCTGCTCCTGCCCTTTGTTGCCATTCACTACCCGATAAATATTTTGAGGCTGTGATATAAACAGAAATGACAAAATGGTCCAGATTAAGAGAACACTCTTTTCTTTAAAAGTATTTTTATACAAAGATGATGTTAGATCCAGCATACGATGTAACTCAAGACAAACAAAGTAAAAAGTGAGGAGCAGCAGCGAACTTCAGCAGAGAGGTGGGAATAAGTGGTTGGGAAAGGGGATATCTTAAGGCAGCTGTCACCAAAGCCGGGCCCTGTGGAATTATGGCTGTGGCCCATAAGTTTTACTTATAGATGAGGACTAATGAAAAACAGTTAAAAGTATCCCTTTTAGTGCTATTAAATCTGCCATTTTCAGACTCCATGGAAGTTAAACTGGGAATTCTGTTTTATATCACTTTCGGTAAAAACTGTTTTTCTCTTGCTTTTCACCAAAAAGTACCAAATGGGATTATGAAAATGTTGTTTTGTGTTATATAAAATCTTACACAGCCTTCTGTTCACTATGGGAAATGGAGCTATTGCTCCAGGGCTTTACATTTTTGAAGCTGGCTTTTCTGCCATTCTTCAGAGCTTTTCCTATTCGTTTGTGTTGGATTAAAAAACAAAAGAAGAAAAAACCCTGGTTTGGGGTTTTGGTGGTCATTGTAGTTTTTAATACATAAGAAAGTTCTGTAAATGACTGGACGTAACAGAAAGATGTTTTAAAGATGGAGTCAACTCCAAAGCCATCTGGTGCTTTTCCCCGTACGTCTCTGCCACGAATCAAGAATCTGAATAGTCTGCTTATTCCAGACCAACTGAAAGCTTCTCTGTATGTCAGATCTGATCAGAATTCTCTTTCCTTCTGTTCTTGCATGGAAGAAAACAAATCCAGTCATCTTTGTCGTGGATGTTCTGCTAGACTTTATTATGGGGGACCACTGAGCCTTCCATACCTGTGTATCTAGCTCCAGTGTAGTTCAGGTCGGTTGTGACTGCTGGTGAATACAGCCTGTACAGGGAGAAAAAGAGCAGATAAAGTCAGTGCTGTTTAGAACACCAGCTCCTCAAAAGCTACCAAAGTTGAGTACTGTGAAAACATGTGGTGGCATCTTATGGGATTATGGCTTAAGTAGACGCTTTTTGTACACAGTAGATGCATAAGAGCGAGATCTCTCTGTACCACCTGCCCGTTTGTGTGCCGATGAATAACGCCCGTTTGTTTGTTTGTGCAGAATGGGAATGTCTGCTGTTCGGTGGATTTAGAGTGTCTTCACAATAACTGAAGTAGTAAGACTGGACTGTTCTGGGTGAGGAAAACTGATGAAGTTAACATCTGAAATGAAGTCATATGAGTTGGTGTTTTATACAACAGACAATTACCAAAGTCTCCGCATGAGGAAGATGTTTGGGAGTTGCCTTTGGGACCTATCACTATGCTCATCCTTGCTAGCCTTGTCTGGGTGACTTACAGTACGACGCATATAAGTCAATGGTTGTCAAAAGTTTTCAGTGTTGTAAATTACACACTTTTCCTGTCAAGACATTTGCAAATATGTTTAAATTATTTCATGGGTATACTAATGCTGTATTTTTGTTTTAAGTTGTGTATTGACAACATGATAGAATTCAGCTTTTCTTACTTTGGATCTAGATTTTACAAATAAGACAGTCTGCTGTGATTTTGTCCCATGATATCACATACTTAGTTCCAAGGTCCCTGTCAGATGTATTTATGAAAATATGTATGTATGTACAGTCAAATTGCATAGTACTTATATTTCACAGCTGTCCAACATTTTAAAACATTCAGAGATATATTTGATTGGACAGACTGGAAATAACCATACTAAGTCTGTCTTAAAATTTATAAAATAAATGCCATGCAGCGGCAAAAAAGCACTTTCTTTTCCGAACATGTGAAGCAGCAACAAGACTCCTATAGTGAGAAACAGAATTAAAAACTCATTCCACCACCATTCAGAGAAGAGTCGCTAGCTCTTATCAGTGTTCTGTTTTGCAAGAGAAACTGCAAGTGTTGGAAAGGGATATAATTCCTCTGGGATGTGCAGTGATAAAAGAGTCAGAGAGCCTTAAAATGATATAATTTGAATATGATAGGTAAGATTTTGCTTTTAATTATAGCGACACTGATGAGTTCAGAATCTTTTTTTTTTTTGTATTTATGATAAACATTATATCTGCCATTGTCCGTCACTGATACTGTAATGACAAAGCGCAGGAGCGCCTGAACCCAGTGACGAGTGGGTCAGTAGTCCGTAACCCTTGGTAACTTTCATATTACCCAAGTAACATTTAAGAAACAGCTTTCCTCTTTTTATATATTGTGACATTCAAAAAGACTTGGTTTTAAATTTAGCCATTCACACAGTGTTGTTTAATACCTAAATTTAGACAGAAGTACTAATTAAAACTCTGAATCCTTTATGAAGGTTGGATTTTAGATTCCCTTCAACTTATGTCTAATTCATTTTTTCACGAGGCTAGAAAGTTTGTAGCATTAGAACAAGAACATATTTCTGCGATGCTAGCATCTACAGCTTAAATGTCACCTTTTTAATGTGCTGTTGTGTTTTGTTCTGCTCATTACTGTAGTGTTCTTTGCTTTTTGTTCATTTAATTAAAGACACTGAGTATTTGGAAAAGAGTGCAGAAATAAGTATAGTGGCTACAGTTTGGAAAGTATACATTTGTGACTTCTTCATAGTTTCATGCAGGAAATGTGAAATTGATTAATAAGAATGAAGTGTGACTATACAGTGGAAAAAAATAGAGTGTTCTTTTAAATAAAGTACTGTCATGTTTCTCATAAGGAGGAAGTGGCAAAACAATTTAAAAATGACTTGCAGTGACTCAGACAATTTTATTGCTGATTTTTTTTAACATGGTTTGTTTTACCTAACAGGTTTGTGTGGTAAAGTTAAGTTTATTTTCTTAATATGCCCCATCATTTTCAGCTACTCATATACTGACTATATTTGCATTGCCCTAATGATTGTATAATAAGGGAAGCAGTTGTGTTTTATATGATACTCAAAGGATGTTTGTAAATCATAAGGTCAGCTCATTTTGTATATCACATTGAAAAACCCAATGGTAATTCAGTTGGATGAGATATCCAGTGGGCTGAGATATAAAGGGGAATGATTTAAAACTCGTGGGCATCTAAATAAACTCCTATGTACAGATTGCTTCCCGTAGTTTTATTAGCAGAATCCTAAGACACGAATCACTGTCCTAAATCCCAAACTTTTGTTTTCCCTTTCCAGACTTGAACTCGTGAGGTTGCTAAAAGGAGAGAGAGTGTTTCCCTGGAGCGCTAGTGTCAAAGTTGTAAGAAAAGCTTCATTTATACATAAGCAGAGAAAACCATATATTCCAGACTGTCATGCACACCAATTTGGAATGTGCTTGGAAGCTGCAGACCTTGTTAGGAGTATGGTCAACCGGAGCAGAGAAGTTCATGTTTTCCCACTACTCAGACTGATTCCCTTCCAGAACTGAAATGCAGATTAGTTTAGTAGAACCCTTTCAGAGTGCTTTATACAGCATTAAGTGCTGTTATCCCCAGAGGGATACAGCTTGAATTGTTTACACAAAGTCAAAATATTGACAGACACTTGTTTATTTATGTTGCATTTTAAGCAGTTATCCTGACTATGATGAACTTTTCCTTATGAAGCAATTTGCTCACTAGTCACATCACATTTAGAAAATATCTTCAGTGCACTCAGAAGCTACAACCTCAGCTCAAACAGCAGATCAAGAAACAAAATTTAATGCGCTATGTTCCTTTGTGATTAAGGTAAGAACTTTCAAAACCTATTCCATTTGAGAGGACTTGATGAAGTTCCCTATTAACAGAAAAGCCTATGGGCATTACAGTGAAAATGCTGAAAAATAACAATGTTTATTATGATTGAGGTATAGCTAAAAAAAAAAAAAAAAAAGCTAATTTCTGAAAATCTCTTCTTTGTGAGATAGTCCTTCTTTCTGCTCGGAGTATAAGACTGATAGGATTAATGTGAGGAAGACTACCAGTATAACTTCTATGAAGGGAAACTTGCTGATAGTTAAGGAACTCGGTTCAAACTCTCACTATATGCAATTGGAATTTTATAGCTTTTTCTACTTATTTATCATGCAAATGAATATATTCTCTGCATATAACATATCTGATGTCAAAAAAAAAAAAAAGGTGAAAAAGGGTGAGAAACAGAAAAGCAAGTTTCCAGGTCTAGTAAAACATCTTTGCCTCCTCATTTTAGTAAAAAGCGCAGCCCAGGCACTAAATCAGTACCTTGTATCGTATCATGCCCCTCTTGTAAGCGAAGTGACTACTCATTTCTGCCCCCTGTGTGTTTGCAAACTCGCCCACTGAGCTGAAGCACATGCACCTTCCTGGTCCTTTGTGGTGGTGGCTCCTAGAAACTTGAACCACATGGAGCCAAGTAACCATATTAGTCTCTGTTCAAGGCCAAAGAAAATCCATCCTATTTGCCAGAAATACTGAATAATACCTGCCTAATTCACAGGAATGTGTGGGAGACTTATTAGTTTCTCTGTATTGCCTCAGAGACCTACATATCAACTGTCTTCCAGTAATATCTTCTCGCAAGCGCTGTCAGTGAATTTTCAAGTGTACCTGTGTACAGTATTTAATTAATAACATCTTTCTAATCAGATTGTGATGGTAAACAAAATAACAGCTGTTTTTTACTGGCAGACAATCACATTTTACAAAACAAAAGGTAAAATGTCAGAAGTGATTACACAAATGGTGGAATAGATTGTAATAGAATTAAATCACAACTCCTACGAGCAATGTGGGAATGTCTCACATGTAATGGTACTTACATAATCATCATTAATGAGAAGACTTTAAAAGGGCCCCATGATACAGTTCGATGTAACATTTTAAGTGAATGTTGTGATAAGGCATAATTGTTTGAGGAATATATTCTGCTATCAGAAGTATATACCTGCCAATGAGCTAGTGTCCTTATTATGACAGAAAATCTTTGGAGTTCCTCCAGATATAAACTGGTGTAAGGAAGATAAAAACCAGGTCCTGATCTTTTTCTTTCTGTACCAAAATACCTGTAGGCAAAAGACTTACACTGATGTAAATTAAAAGAAAAATAAAATTCAAGCTGGGGTGTCTGAATTCTTCATATTCAGTTTTCTTCTGTCATGAGTACAAATAAGCAATAATTATGTTTCAGTTGGTCATTGACTTCAAGAGAGGTTTTGGTGAAATACTGATACTGCTTGTAGTCTGCAAGTATTACTTGCATATGCTAACAATATTATTTCTTGCTAGTAGGTCACAACGAGCAGTCCTACTTAAGCAGGATTGGCTGTACATCAATAAACTGATTTAAAGGGCCAAATTCATTTTTTTAATGAAACAATTACCAGGAGATTCACAGCATGTGAGAACAGGATGTGGCCTTCCTTAGTCAAAAACTAGAACAAAACAACCCTTCCTCCCCCCAAATCAAGTGTGTGTCATTTAAATCCTTTACTGCTACTTCAGCTGCACAACGTGAGGGATGCACTGAATTCTGATGAGTGGATTTCAGACTGGTAACCCAATCTTTGCTTTGGCAGTATCCCACACTTGAATTATTTTTCTTCTTAAATTTGTACATGAGATTGTTTTATTTAAGTGAATTGAATGATCTTGAGTGGTGCTTGGAGGCAAGTCTTATCAGGTTCTCTTTGTGATGGAAGTAGTTACAACAGGATCTGAAACAATTGGTGTTTCTTTGTTGCACGTCTCCACCCAGCCTGGGAACAGCCACTTTGGGGAAAGCTGGTGAGGTACCTTGCCTGTTCCCCTCTCTTTGAGTGGCTCTGTAATTTACCTTGGATGCAGTAACAGATACATAAATTTTTCAATAGCAGCTTTTAGTTACCATTCTCTGTTCTGTAGTTTCTTTCAAAAGACTATTTAAAAGAGACACCGTAACATACCTACCTATCGCGAAGCTCTTTATTACTGTATTCCTATGTGGTTACATGTGCGCACATATAGATCTGCCAGGCACTTCATTGCAGAGGCTCAGATGTTTTGCAAGAGATCACACCACCACTCAAACACAAAGCAGAGGTCAGAAGTTTACCAGAAAATTGAAATGTAGTTGAAAAATACTGTTTTCTGATAATGCTGATTACTAATATTGATTACTGCTTGATGAACTGTAAATCTACTTTTTGCATCACAAGAATTGCAAAGATATTTGATTTAATACAGTGCCTCTTTGTACTAGTTTTGACAGATTTCCTTTTCACACACTTCAGTGTTAAATATGGAGATTTATTTTCCTGCATGAATATTATTTGGATACAAAATCCTCATCCAACATGCTACAATGTGAGGGCTTTGCTACTGTCATGCCTGTAGACTAGAACTTGGCATTTCTTTACTCAGTGTCTCTGAAGTAAGAATCATGATTTTACCTATGTATCTCAAGCTAAGCAGTAACTTTACTCTTTAAGGGTAAACTCTTACATCTTAATTTACGAGTAATGAAAAACTGAATATTATTTTAAAATAACACAAGTCTACAGACTTATTTTACTTCTACAGTCTTGTAGCTTCCTGAGGACAAAAAAAAGGTACATTTACAGCTGTAAAGGCAGATTTCTAGACTGACCACAGGTTTGGCTGTTTACTCACATTTGTATTAAATCATCAGCTGATTAAGTTCACTCTTTAGCCACACACATTTCTTCTGTGATTCGCAAGACAGAAGACAGCTTTCTGAGCTAGGCAACCACTGCATGAAGTCAATGAAGTCATCCCAATGAAAAGGTTTTCATGCAAAAACAGTATTTATTAGAGACCATCACATAAAAATCACAAGCACCTTCTCAAAATAAGAAGCGAATATCACCTGTGTGGTAATGGGCAGAGCACTTTTGCCAAAGTTTGGGTTTTTCTCCCCCCCACCCCATGGTATAACATAGTAACTCTTCAGAAAGAGTTGGAGCTGCTGAGACAAAATCCTGTTTAACTGCAGGTTGAGCTCTTCTCTTAAGCACACCAGGCAGGTAACGCTGGCTGCACGTGTGGCGGTGGGACGCGGTGGGTGTTGCGGGGCAGCTGTGCTTGGGGAGCACGGGGCGGTGGGAGGCGGTGGGTGTTGTGGGGCAGCTGTGCTTGGGGAGCGCAGGGCAGGGAGGCTGGACAGGGGAGTGCGGCCGCAGCCACCACGCACCGGTGGGGCTGGAGGAGGCCCATAGAAAGCTGTTTGCTGCAGCAGGGCAGTAATGGTGTGGTGTTTCTTCTTTATGCGTGAAGCAGAGATGAAAATAAACTTCACACATGTGCCCACACACAGGGAAAAAATCTTTGGAAAAGGTCTTCTGCTGGTGCCTTAGAAATGTCAGAAATGCCAAGAATGATCTGCTTCTCTTCTCTAGTGTGTAGGATGGTTAAGGAGAAGCTTCCCAGGTAAGATCTGGGACTGGATGGGAAGGAGGGAGGTTAACTCAATCCATAAGAAAGCATTCTTCACTTCAGTAAGCTAATTAGCCAGTGATGTCAAGAGGGTGTTTTTCTAAAGGGAGTGTCTTAATTCTACTAAAAACAAAAAATGACTGTTCCCTCTTTAACAGTCTCTCCTTTCCATCACTAGTCTTCCAACTGGAACAGAGACCGGAAAGATAATGTGGAAACTAAGCAAAAGAATATTTGCTTTCATGTCTATACAAGTGGAAAATGGAAAGCATAACTAGATTTTTGCTTTCAAAGGTCACTTCCTTCATACTAGTCAAAAAAAAGCTAGAATTATTGTCTAGTCTGAATCCTAATATCAAACAAACCATTAAAACTACAGGCAGCCACACCAGATCAATTACCTGATACCCTTTATTATTTCTTTATAACCTCTCATTTAAATATTTCCTCTCTCGGGGAGAGTCTCAAGGGAAGTCCATCTCTGCCCATTTGAAAGAATCGCTCCAGAACATGGTCTGCTCCACATCCTTTCTGCTTGTAGTTCACAGAACCATCTCATGGGCAACAGTCTGTGAAAAGGAATTTGGTAAAGCAAGAACACAGCTGTATCTGAAGCCGAATCCGTAGACCCATCTGCAGAAGGGAGAAAAGGTGCATCTGGGGTTGACAGCAGCCTCAGACCAACCCGTAACAAAAATTCTGGCATCACCAAAAAGTCTTTAGGGCCATGCAGAATGGTTTAAATCACAAATGTTGGCTGCAGTTCTAAATCCCTGCAAAGTTCAAAGGCATTAAGCTGAAGGTTTTCATTGTGTAAGTATTGCTCAGCAAGAAAGTTCAAAGCTATCTGTCTTCCTGAATTAAAGCATTATAGAAATGTAAGCTATATAGGATTATAGTATGCACATATATATCCTCTACAATCAGGAGAAGAGAAATTTATCCCTTAACAACCTTTTCACCTCTGTATAGCCATCTAATTCTATGTCACCTCTCAGTTTATGTGAAATTATTTGACAAATGATGTGGCAATTCCTGAACATTTTCCCTTATATCTGGAACAAAGCAAACTTCTGCCTGGTATAGGTAATATTACTTCAGGTGAAATTAAAGGTATGCCATCTATTTCAGCTGAGTTGATCCACTGAAAGGCTAGCAATGAGAAATTTCAGTCCCACATGTTCAAAAATTATACCTCAGAGACCCCAAAATTAAGAGATAACCTTCAGAAATGTATGTGATTTGAAAAAGTACATTTTTTCAGTGGTTTAGGCATTTTCCTCCTGAATTTCTGTGATTTCTGTTGTTAGGACTGTAGCCTGCCCTGGACAGTGGAGTCCCCTAGAAAGAAAGAAGGATGCCCTAGTAGCTAAAATTTCCGTAGTGAGGGGATAGGCCATAAACAAGGTGATGCGTGGCATATCCTTTCTCTGCGTGTCCACAGTGTAAACTGCAGAAAGGTCCCAGCCGGGCACCTATTATGCTTTAGGGGCAGCCTGAGCTCAGGCCATCCTTGGAGCAGTGCAGTGCTGGGGACCTTCAGGAAGGACCATGACCCCATCACCAGTTTAAATGGCTCTGGAACAGGCCAAGCCCAATGTGCTGAGCCTGAATATGCATCTAAGCCTTCATTGGAAATACAGGCGAGACATATCTAACCGCCTGTACGGGTTTGGGAGCTGTCAGGAGGAGTTCATGTTAGAGACTGGTCTGTGCGCAGAAAGGAGTGAAGTGTGGCGTTTGTGCTATCCTACTTTCCTTTCAGTGTTTTTACTCTGAATTTATGTCATGAGATGACCCACTCCTGTGTCTAAGCGTAAGCAGAAAAGAAACCTCTGAGAGAACACCCTACCAAAAAGAGAAAATCAAAAAGAGAGTCTAAGGAGAAGCACATTAAATCTTTGTCACTGAGCAGACAAATATAACAGTGTATATACATTTAGCAATTTTAGTTCATAATGGAAATGCGATATGGGATGCTACAGTAACAGCATCATATTAAAGGAAAACAAGAGAAGAGCATCCATAGTACTAGCTAAAATGAAGAAAAACTTCCCTGTAATCTAGTGCCATGGTCATAAGTCATGGTGTGGTCTAGCTGTGCACCATAGCAAATCATAAAAGTTCTGCAGAATCATTTTCAACCCAAAAAATGTGTTCTGTTCAAAAAGTTTCTTTCAACAAGTCTAATCCAAGTGAAAGAAATCGATCAGCAGAACATTAAATTAAAAAATGTGATACATGATTGGCTTGTGTGATTATCAGATCTTAATTTTTAAAGGTTAATTGATTTGTGATAGCTTAGTAATAAGAACAAGAAGGATGGAGCTTGACTAAAGCTGTTCAGATAAAAAGAGGCCAAAGAAATGCAAAGAGCAGTGTTGTAAAAAAAATCCTGGTTAATGGAATTTGTTGTGTGTATGGGGTGATATTAAGTAATCGAGGCAAAAGAAATCGTTATGCCAAAGCTTGCAAATGGAAGGGAGAGAAACTAAAGCAAAATAAAGCATTCTATCAAAGTGAGGAGTAACTCCAGAATGATATTTCTGCAATTTTTATGACATGAGGTTACTGCCTATAGCAAAAATAACTGGTTTGTGAAGCTCAGGCTAGCACCAAATGCAAAGAAAAGGCAACAGTACACAAATTGGAAAGTCATTATCAAATTTGTAATGGGATATCACTGCATATTCTAGATGACAAAGATTCTTTCAGCTTTGTGCATGAGAGAAAATTGGAACTGAAATCAAGCAAATCAAACTAATATTGTTTAATGTTGGAAATATGACGTCATCGGGCAATTTAAATTACAAGAAGAGTATGCAAGGGAAACACATGGGCTGAAGATTCAGGTAATATCAACACAGGCAATGATGCTTTTAGCAAAGACAAATGAATTCATGAACCTGGTGACACTAAATGTGGAAGTGATTTATAGAAAAGACTCCAACGCCAAACAAACCAAAAGAAGTAGTTCAGAATAGTCAATACACTGAAAGATTACTAGATTTTTGTCTTTGTCTTTAGAACTTGGGCACTCGAGGTTTGAATCTTTTCTTCAGCCTTCCGTGATGTATTTTTATTTAAAAATAAATCCTGACAGCTGGCACCTGGGTTGTGGTAAATGGTCACTTACGGTCATCGCTGTGAGATGGCCCAAATCTAGCAGCAGGGGTTTGGAGCTGTGGCTTTCCTGCATCTGCACGTACAGCTGCTCGCGGTGGGAGCAGAAGGCTGGAGCCAGGTGCTGAGGTGTGCCTGGAGCCTCGGTTGCTTTAATCTAGATGTGTGGGCAGAAATTATTTACAGAAGGGGGAGAAAACTTTGACAATTGGGTTATGAGGTTAACGGAGGTTGAAGCCTGGTTGTGTGGGATGAGTGTGGTCAGAGTGTGGCCGGTGCTGGGCCAGTGAGACAGGAGAGCAGAGCAGAAAGCCAGTAGCGCTGCGTTTTCTCACAGCAAAGGGCTGTGAGAAAAATAGGGCAGGACTGGGATCCTCATTTATTTTCTGCATCACTCATTTATTTTCTAATAAGCAGACAACTCACTGAAGAAACCAATGAATCAATTAGCAGCTAAAAGTGATTACTAGAGATTTGAAGCTTTGTAAACCTCCAAATTAGGTTTAGGTTGCAGTTCTCCTATCTCCATCCCACATCCTTGCTTTTATTCCTGGTATAACATATCTTAAATATTCTGTAGGATGCCTGAGACTTAACTGTGACTATGTAGTTGTTCATACATTAATTGGAAGACGTGGGTTGCACCTCTGGCATTGCCTAGATTTCTAGGGACTAGAGGTAGCTTAGGTCTAGCTTAAGGACCTAAGTTACTCGCAAATTTTAGATACTTAATAAAACAGTACCTTAAAATGAGTCCTCAGGCTCTGCAGATGATCAGTGAAAATCAGTAGATACTTCTGAGGACCCCTACAAGGGCCTCCAGGATGCCTAAGCTGAGGCCTGCAGCTGAGCTGAGCAGCGTTTCCTCTGGACAGAGCTGTCTGGAGGGGGAGCGTTCGGAGCAAGGTCTGCGCGCAGAGGGCTCTGTTCTTGGCTGCGCTTCCAGGGCCTGCTCAGAGCAAATAAAAAACGGTAATAATAAAATTGATCTGTACAGTCTAATAATGTAATATATTATATGATCACAAACTTCGAGTTTGAAAGGTAAACAAAATATTTTCTGGTGGGAACAAACTTGCACAGAGAGTTAGAATTTATCTCTCTCTGGAAAAATTCTGTATAGCCTAACCATTTCACTTATTTTAAAGGCAATTAGAAACCTTTTGATTCAACGTTGTCTTAGACTTTATAAAAGAAATTGGTTGTTAATATGGCAGTAGGGGCTTTGCTGCAGCAGAGCATGCTTTACAATGATAGAAGCAGATGGTTTACAAAGTTACTGAATAAGAACTGATTATTGATTTGCTATTGTCTAACAACATCAGTGTCGAGTGATAATGTACTGTACTGCTTGTTACAGAGTAAATAGCCATTTTTATATTACTTGCTTTCTTGCAAATTGGCTACTAGCAGGAAAAGTAAAATATATATCTGTCTAAGTTCTTGAAGCAGTGTACAAATCGCACCGGGGGAACATCAGTGAAGGACTGCAGAGCACTTGCTGGTATTTATAACTCTGCCTCTGTCAAAAACTGCAAAAGTTCACGATTCTCCTAATACCAGACATGGTCAAGGCCCTGTTGTTTTCTCATTTGCTTTCAACACATACAGTTAGTTTAGAAAAATAATAAATATGTTCTATTTTAACAGAACTCAAGAGGACAGTCGCAGGGTTTTAGCAGCCACAGAGCACGCAGTGATGTATTTGGTTCAGTATTGTTTCCCTGCCTAATTTATTCTTTTGACTTGAAGAAAAAAAAATTCTAGAAAGTTAACAATGCAACTAGAAGCAGAAGGGATATTATAATTCAAGGTGACCGTGCAGCATGTTTAAATAAACATGCAGTAAATATTTTGCCTCTTGTGTTCTGATGGTTTCTATTAGCTTCTCAGTTCAGGCTGGGGGAAGGGTGACCAATATCTCTTGACAGCGTTTTTTCCACTCAAACTACTGTTCCTCTAAGAGAACAGGCTCCTTGCAAGTCAGTGACTGCCAGGATTTCTATGCCCGAACTGTCCAGTGGACATGGGAACACCGATAGGTTTTGTCACTATCGATTTAGCTCAGTTTTTGACCGTTGCCTCTTTTGCAGATTGGACTCTTAAACTTGCTGGAAGCCAGTCAGTTTTCATCGAGAGCCTCCAGGTTGGCCTGCAGAGCATTTCTTTTGTCACATGGCTCCCGATGCAGAGGCAGCCGTGAGTGCTGGACCCGCGCCACTGCGGGGATGGCCCGGTTCCCCTCGCGCTGAGCTGGGCCGTCCAGGGGCAGCGTGGTCCGGGGGCTGCGGCTCAGCAGCTGGAGAGCTGGCGTCAATCCCTGCCCCTGCACACCCCGGCGGCCGGGTGGGCGTCCGCGCTTTGCCGCTGGCCGCTCTCGCCAACAGAGAGGCAGTTGGTCACCTTTGCGGGGCAGCCAGCCTGGAGCTGAGGGCAGTTTGCGTTTCTCCGTGAGTCTGCTGGGCAGCCGGGGCATCAAGGAGCTCTGCCAAGACCGCAGACCAGGAGTGCATGCTTCAGGGTGTCCGGCTGGGTGCTGTGCGCACGCAAAAGGTAATTCATTAAACCACTGAGTCTTCATACTTGCAACTCGTAGAACAACTCCGGTGGCCTCTGGATGTGGCTCCCAGGCCCAAGAGATAATAATTTGTTCTTCCTATTACATGCACTGCAAAGGGTTAATGTGGCACTGAGTAAATGCCGGGGGGAGGAGAAAAATTTTTTTTGCAAGAGAAGAAATAATCTGTCTTTTCATGAGCTGATCTAGGATGGGGACCCATGGTCTTTTGATCTTGCTGTGTGATTTCTCCTCCAGTTTTTAAAAGGGTGTTTTTATTTACAGCTAGCTCAGGAAAGCACGGTAACCTATCCTCTACTCGCACATTAACTGAACTCATACAAGTTATTAGAACAGAATATACTTGCTGATTAGGTAATAACATGGCAAGGCAAATAAAAGATTTTATGAGAAATTTAAATAGCAGTGGATTAAAGTTCAGGAGGACTGGAGATTAAGAAAAGGGACTTCATCTGGTCATGGTAGATAGTGGCCATTAAACTGTCCTCTGGGAGATTTGCTGAGCCTTGAATAATAGGAGTATGTTTGTACATGTGTGAATTGCCGTACTCTTTTTCCCTTAATCAAATGCAGTCTCAAGCACTTCCTAAATTGTGCCTCCCCTCTAGCCCCCCCTTGCTGGCTTCCTTTATTCTACTGGTGGGCTTATAAGTGGGAAATATAACTTAATTGACTGCTTATGCTATATTTCACATGGTGATGTACCTAAAACCAGTTACGCAGGGGAAAATAATGAATGCCACTTCATCAGTAAGGTGCTTTGCCCTCAGCAGTGTCCATCCTTTTTTTGCCTTTCTTTGTGTTTCCTGTGGTGACTGCAGTACAGGCAGGTGAGAAGAAAACTGTTCCACAATAAATACTGTAAAAATGCTTTGTGCATGAAAGCCGTGTCTCCCTATTGTGGTAAATTTGGAGTGTTGGTGTTTATAGACGATCTGGTTGTGCTAATTAGAATGCTGCTGCAAAACCGTCTCTACTGCTGATAACACTTGGATAAAATCCCACTGTAGGTTTTAAAAAATGTTGATTCATTTTTTAAGTGGATCTTTTCTAAGCCGTGCAATTTTTTGAAAGTGCATTGGGATTATTTTGAAGCACATCTTGACTTTTAATAAATATATCAAAAGTGCTTTAAAATGTATTCTGGCTAATTTTGCACTCCCGGAAATCCATCGTTTTTCATTATCTTTTAACTAACTCACTGTTTTCCAGAATAGGGAGGAAATGGTTCAAATGTCTCTGTGGTATGTTTTTCTTTCTTTTTTCCTGGCTGTCAATGTTTGTGGGAAAAAAGAAATTACCCAGAAAAAAAACCTCTCATTATATCAACCTCAAAGTAAAGAAACAGAGAAATGTGTTCCCTCATGAGGACTAGACCAACTGGAGTATAACACACCTAAAGATACCAGGTAAAACGGTAGTAAAATTGATAATGGGGGACTTATTGTGCACAGTGTCAATGGAGGAAAACACCTTTGTATGGCTGGTTGATTCCTGTGATTGAAAAGTCTAAACATTCAGAAAAAACATTTCTGAAAAAAACCTGGGATTCGTTTGCATATCAGCCTCTTGCATTTGTGCTGTTGCCTGTGGGCACCTCAGCGCTCTTTGCGTATAAAGAGAAATACCTGCAATTCCAACTCAAATGCTTGGGCCTTTAATGACATTCAGTTAGTGCTTGGCAAGTATGATATGATTTGTAAAAATGATCGTGTTGCTTAATCCTTTCCAGTGCTAAGGGTTATTACGTAGGGACTGCAAACAAGATGAGAAACAGAGACATTTCTGTGTGGTGGACTGCATAAGGGAATCTTCACGTGGCTCAAAATTTTGTGGCTGTTTTTCCTGGTGATATGTTTTGGATTATCAAAACAAACAAGAATCACTGACCAAAAAACAGTGCAAACTGACTGTTGCCTATTGCTGCAGCACTAAGCTAGACATGCAGAGTTGTGGAGGGACTTAAGAAATAATCTGAATAAATTTCTTTCCCCACATGTCCACCTAAGAAATATCTCCAAGGCACATATGTGGAATTTCCCACTTCTTTCCCCCTGAAAGCTTTGTACTCTGTCACATAGTTCAAAAGAGAAGGAGAAAAGCTTTACTTTATGGAAAGGAATGAGGAAATGAGTTAGGAGCTGTCCGTTTGGGCTTGTCCTCTTCAGTCTTCCTGTCCTGGCTGTAAGGCTGAAGGCTTTCAGAGCTGCCAGCTGCTGCAGCCATGGCAAGCAATATTTGCAGCTACAAATATGGACTATGGCAGCAACACGATAGGTATGTCAGGAATGAACTGCTTCTGCACAGTGCTTTTCCTGATGCCATCTCTGGAAACCCAGTGCCACTGTATGGGGGCTTGCGTGCGAGAAAGAAAGGGAAAATGTCAGAGAGAGTGCTGCTAGGAAGCTGGATGCGCATGTTAATTTGCACTAAGCAGTTTGGCAGGAGCCCTGTCTGCAGCTATGAAGTCTGGATCCACAATGAGAGAACTGCTTTATCAGGCATTGAGCCACACGCTGTCTGGCAATATTTCAGTGTCGTCTCACTGATGAGATAGTGGTTCCCACATATGAAACAGACAGCAATTTTAATGGAAGATATTTTGTGACAGGGCACTTTAAAAGCTATTCCGTTATCCTGCAGTTACACAATTATGATATTCTGGAGCATACTGCATGGTGCAGTTGTGATGACTGTAATGCACTCTCTCTTCACTTAGATGAGATCTGGCAGGTGCTGATATTTCCAGGTTTCAGGCATGCTTCTGAAATACCCATGGATTACCAAAGTTGCTTGGTATATGAGGAAGTCAGAGTAAAGTGCTGGATACCTGTACTAATTACCTGGAAATGGCAGCCTGAGGCTGGCTCAGGCCTGATCTGATTAGCATTCAATGTCAGCGCTAGCGAATGATGAAGAACAGAAACTAATGGAGCAGCAGAAAGATGAAAGGGAAGTGCTTCCTACCTGTCCTTAGATTTCTTTCCCTAATGAATCCCCTCTACAGTGCTTGCAGCCTGTTCAGGAGGTGGCTCCATAATGAGATAGGTAGTTTGGCTATTGGGCAAACATACGCTGGAGTCTGTGTCTGCAAGCTTGCTGATGCGCCAGACGCCCGTCGTGTCAGAGCCACGCACCCGCTAGACTCCGATGCCCGACCCCTTCTTCTGGAGGTAAGCGCAGAAGCTCCTGGGGCAGTGGGGAGACCTCCCTGGCCGGCTCAGCAGCTGGGTCACCAGCCAGCAGCCAGGGCTTTGCCTGGGCAGCAGTCGGGGACCTCGGTCCTGGCGTGCCTGGCTCAGGCGGTGGGAGAAGTGGAAGAAGCAGAGTGCCAAGTGCGTGGCTGGTAAATCAGTGTGGAGCTGTTGAAGCAATGGGGCTTCCCCAGTGAGTGTGGTGGCTCTGGTCTGCCTGGATGGGGGTATGTTGAGGAACACAAGGGCTTTGTGTCCTAAATGTGAAGGTGAAAATGCAGAGGCTTCCCTGGACTGTAACACTGTTTCTCACCTAATTAGTTTTTAAATCTAACAAATGAAACTTTGACTTGCTGGTGGCAAACAGAGGCCTGTGCTTTGTACAAAATGATTATTAATTTATTTAAAAAACAAAATCAAGGCTCTCTGTGATTTGGGTCTAATTTCACATTTATTTTTCATAGTTTGTTTGCTTAGTAGCTGTGCAGTAAGACAGTGATTAGTTAAATCAGTTATACATGAATTCAAAGACTCGTTCTTCATTTTAGATGTTCAGACTTAATTGGATTTAAATCAGATTAAAAAGTGACTTCTGAGGGAAAAATACCCCCAAGCATGAAAAGACTTTTTTTTAACTTATCACTTAAATGGCAATAGAGATTTCTATCTTTATAACATTTATTCCCTGTTACAACTTGCAATTCTATTTAACATTTAAACAAAATACTTACATATTAAAGTGTTAGCAGTGCAGAGTAGGAGGAAGCTGCTAACTTAACTTCTTCAAAATAAAGTGTTTGGTGGTCTGGAGTATTTTCTTCAGATTGTAATGAAATTTTAAACTTATATGTTATGAAAAGAAGTCATTCTACAAGTTTATTGAAAAGTTTTAATTGCTGTGAAAATTATATAACACAAGCTGTACTAAAAACATGGAAGAGATTCTCTTTCTCTCTCAAGGGATGCCCTGCAAGATCCGGTTCTATATCAGTCTGGGACTGAAATCGATAGCTTCTCCACTGAGGCCATCAGAGATTTATTTGCAGGCTTGGGCCAAATATGTGTATATGGATTACTGAATAATGAAAAACATGACTGGAAGAGTTTGGATAAAGAGGGAGTAGTTTTCAGTGTTACAAAGATGGTAGTAGTTGGGGATCTCCAGAAACAACCTCCGCAAACGGAGCGGAGAAAAGTCCTCCTAAAGGAGTAGAACCTGACTCTGTCCTGACTGTCAGGGCACAGAGCCTGCACCGGGCAGTGGCATTTCCTTACCCGGCCTTTTGCGTCGCTTGCTCACTTAGAGCTTTGTAGAGAGGCGTTTAGACAGGCAGGCCAGTTGCAGAATCAGCCGCGTAGCCTTTTGGGTTTCTCACGATGCAGCAGACTGAGGGCTTTGTGCAAGATCAGGTACTTACCAAATGTGAGGCAGGATGAACTTACAGATTTTGGAGGGCAGAGCAGAGATTTGTATTCAGCTAACTGCACATCTGGAGTGATAGGAGGCTGGGGAATTCAAGCCATCTCCCCCAGAAACGCATTTTCTCTAGGGGGCTTGGCAGAGAGTACTACTAAGATAAGAAAAGGAAGAAGGAATAACAACTGCTGACTCCAAATGTTCATCGTTCCCATCAATTATTCAGACAAGAAAGATTTACATTAAAATTAATCATTAAATTTTGAATTGCTTCTTTACATCAATAATGAAACAGTGGCACCAAATACAAACAGATAAAGAGACTAGGATAAGAAATCATCCTTAATACACAAAAGAAGTAATATTTTAATGAAACTAAAGCTCATTACTGCTTTACAATGGAGGGTTACTGTCAGTGACCTAGAATAGAGAGCTTTATAAGCTGAACATGAAACCTCTTGTTTAATCTATCATATTTGAAGTTAGCATATTAAAAATTGTGGGTTGGATTCTGTCATGTTACATGTAAGTGTAATTTTTGGTACAAAAGAATTTTCTTATAATCAAGGGGTTGTGTGTTTCAAATGCGTGTACCCAAAAGTATCATGGGTAACATTAAATTTCAACATTTTAACTTTTCTAACTGTTCGAAACTATTTCTGTCAAGTATATTTCAGTCTGAGAATATGCCTACAAAAAATATATTTTTGATAACAAGTTAATGTCAAGTCCCGTGATTTTACCATTAACCTAAAAATGCTAGGAGGAGGGACTGGCAGGCTTCTTTATATTCCAGCTGAAGCACAGCTAAGATTTTATCTTCCTTTCCCCCTGCCTCCCAAAGTAAATTTCTAATGCTCCTGGCTGTCCAGAAAAAAATCTGGAAAACATGAAGAATACACAGTCTGTATGCACCAAAATCTCAAAGTAAATAAAATGGACCCATTATTTATGTAAATAACATAATATTGGTGTTACATTTAGGATTTTTGAAGGCTTAGTGTTGAGAGAACAGCAAACTAAGTCAGATACAGCATTGACCTAGATAGCATTGAGGTCCTATAGTATGTTTGGTAGGTACAAATGCATTTCTGAATTCAATTGTAACTTGCTGGTGGATCTTTTAAGAGACTTCTGTGTGATAGAATCACCTCCAAAGGCATCCTGTGTCCTACATCTGTGAGTTTAAAACACTAAAGAAACAGTAAGCACTGCTATGACAAAACAACTCACATAATACGCACAACATGGCTAACGAGTAATGTGCATTAATAAGTCAGGTGCTGCTGAGGCCCTGAATGAAATGCACACTGCTGTGGCGTTAAGTCCTGTTCATATGTGGAAGAAAGTGGACATGAGGTCTGGTAGCTCTGTACATCCCTGCCAGCTGCTTCCTTGGCCATGAAACTCTGTGAATCCCATCATCCACAAGGACGACCCTGTGAAATCACAGAGGTATGGCTAGATGTTTTGATATGGTAGCACCCCACACCTGCCCTGCACTGAGGCTTTCAGCCATCCTTCCTGCCTTCTCCTCCTCCCTGCCTCCTCCCCTTCCGGGCATTTTCTGGGTATTGGAGTATTTCTGTGCTCTTTAGGCATTGCTATGGACCTGCAGTTTAGTAACCACAGCAGCCAGCAGCACTTGAATTTTTGCTCTCAGCAGATGTTCTTGCTGGGCTGCTCAGGAAGAGCATCTGCAGCCTGTCCTTGTTTGCATGGGGAACAACAATGTTCATTTGTCCTGGGTCCTCCTTGCAGCAAGCTTATTAGGAAAATTACAGTCTTACTACAGTAAAGGCAGTATAGTAACCCACTTCATTTAACAGTTCTTCTTCCCTTTAGCCGTATGGGGGTCCTGCTTTGTTGTCACTACAGGCCCGCCACAGAATAGCTGTCAGAGTGCTCTTACACAGCACGTAAAGGTTTGATGCACCGATGCACAACAAATCAGGCAAGTTCAGGAAGGCGAGCACCTGTCCCTGACCTGCCCCAGTGCCTTTGGTTTATGTTGATTTTATTTCAGTATTAGTTTGTCTTGCCATTTCTCTTCTATCTTTCAGCAGATTTCTACCCATATTGAATAAGGGAAGACAAGCATAAAGTCAACTGTGCTTGCTGTAATTCCCCAGATCTTAAAAGGGAAAGACATTTATTTAATTTGCTTTTCAGCCTATGAGCTCTTGTGGTTCATTAGGTTCTTAGGAAATAAATAAGTTCCAGTGTTTTGTTCCAGAATTTATGACTTTTTTTCTATCTCTTTTTTTGGCTAGTAATTCAACCTCTGCTTCCTGCTTGAGTAAACTCTGTAATAGACCACATCTGGGCTTTTTCAGCTAGAAGCACACTTGTGGAGAAAATAGAGGTATTTGCTGCCTAGTTGGTATTGCAATTGGCACCACATGCATTCATGGACACAGGTGGCACACGCGTCGGGGGTTGTGTTTGAGGGCACCTCACTGAGCATAGTGCTAACACAAAGCAATATATGCTTTTTTACTGACACCAGTGTGGGCTTCTTGAGCATGGATGTTACTGGCCTTGCAGTACTTGCTTCTCTTACTGAGCTGGCATGAGAAGTGTTAATGGGCCTGTCAGCCAGCCATAAAATCCTAGCCACAAAGAAAAAACTGTAGCATACTTGTTTTCTCCTTTCTAGCAGGAAGGAAGCACAGTTAGGTGAGGAAGTTTCATTAAAGAGAATAGAAGTTTTCTTGAGGCGACTTTATTAGAAAGTTGGGGCGGGGGGGGAAGTTAGATTTAGAAGATAATCAGCCTGAGTTTTTATCTCTACTCAAAGTAGTAGAATGGAAAATTATCTTATCGCCATAAAATACTCTCTTTCATTTAGTAAATTATTCCACCCAAAGCTGATGCCACACAAAGAGTCGTTGTTGGGAGGCATGTAGTTATTTATCTCGGTCAAAATGTCTCAGCTAAAAAGCTATCAGTAGGAGATAATAATAGTAAATACATATGCCATTTGGCTAGATGAATACAAGATTATACCACATAGAACACATTTCTGAAAAGAATAATTGGAACTAATTAGAAATTTCCAGTTATGCTTACAGTTGTAAGAAAGTGAAATCAGATTTAATTATGCAAGGTCCCAGTTGTGCTGAAGGTGTTATAAAGAATACCTTTATGAAGACAATCAGTCTAAGAAACTGATTGGTGCTATTATTAGCATGCTCAATTGCACATTTTCTTTATATTAGTTTAAAGTTTAATGATGATATTTGTAGGGCTAATTACCAAGAAGCCACACATCAGTCATTGGGATAGTCATCCAAAAGGCATCCGTTTTTGCGATGATAAGCTAGTTATAACTTTATGTTACTTTTTTGCATTTCCAAAGTGAGCTTTGACTAAATTATTTGTGTTAAATTTGTATACAAACAGTGCAAAAGTGGAAGTATCTGCGATCATGCCCATGGCTGTCTTGGAGGCATAAACTGTGAGCACTCGTCTTTCATTCCTGCATCGTAGCCAAGGACAGCTGGACGATGTCAGGATTTAGTACGGTGAGTCCAGCGATGTGCTATGAAAGGCATCCCTGAGGGTTATTGTGGGTGATAGGAGTGGTCCAGAGGCTGGGAGCAGGGAAATGTGAACAGAAAGGAAGGCAAAGAGACAATAGCCATATACGTTCCCTGACAGCCAGTTTTCTAGGAGTGCTGAGAAGGAAAGCTAAAGTGCCAGGTAGGTATTATGCATAATAACCCAAAATAAAATCTTAGCACAGCAAAAAAATATCATGCATTTCATGCTAGAGGAAGAGGAGTTGGGGCAGGCAACCCAAAGTATGAACCTAGTGCTTCTCAAGTATATCCATCTCATGTGGTGAAAGCAGAACTTACAGGACGCTACTTATCAGTGTAGCCTTGGAAGGGAACTGGTCATGAGGAAATATGCTCTGATATTACAGGAATCCTGGAAGAAGATTTGATCAAAACCAGTTATTTTGGGGTTGACACAGAAGTTAGATGTGGCTTCTGGGTAAGGCTGTGCTGCCCAAACCATTTCCCTGCCTTCTCCTTGCTGTTCAGCTGCACACAGTGAATACTGTCCCCCCTACCGCCACAGGCTCTCTGGACACGATGCTTACAATGTGGACAAAAGATGCTTTTAGATTCACACGAGTCTTCCCACTGATAATGATGACTTTCCCTGCTTTCTTCTTAGTTATGGGAGTTTTCCTTTCAAAGAGCGCTACTTGATTTGTTTCTCAGTCCCAAAGACTACTGTTTCCTGCCAGTAACGATCCCTGCAGGCCACGGCAATGCAGTTCTGTCTGTAAATCATCCTGGCCTGACGCAGAGGGACCCTCTCTCTTCTTTAACACCTCCCTTGAAGATAATCACAAGACAACCATCTCTCCCCTGTCACTCCTCTCCCCTGCTTTGCTGGATCACATTAAAGCTTTAGCCCTGGGAGATGACTGCAGGGCTGATTCTTGATTAACCGCAGGAAGGCTGCCCATTGCATCAGGAGGTGGCTGGCTTGCACAACTGGCAGCCCAGTGTACCGTGGCCACAGAGTGATTTATCCCACTCATCTGATACATCGTACTTAGCTGTTCTGTGTTGTTGTGGATACAGAGGCAGAACCGCAAGCCCTCAGTTTTTGGTATGTCTGACCTCCAGGAATGGCATATTCCTCAAACACAGCTTAGAAGAGAGAGTAGCTGTGCTGCAGATCTCAACTTTAACTGGCGTGTTCCTGGGCTTTGCACTCAAGTATTTTGGGGGCCAGCCAAAGGCCATAAAACCCAGCACAAGAATTTCTCCCAGATGATCTTCGGGCTGTCTTGACATGGAAGGGAAGCTCTGCAGGGTCAAGTCAGCTGGCTCAAGGTATTGTTTCTGCTACTGAGGATGACTGCCAGGAACCTGGGATGGGATTCACTTTGCATCACTTCAGAAAACTATAGTGTATGCATCTACAGCTGAGCTGCACATGCTAGGCTTCCTTTGTTAGTTAATGGAGGGGATTAGAAATTTTTAGGCATGACTCACCTGTCCTATTTCAGCTCTCAATTTTACCGCATGATGAATTCTACCATGTACTTTGAAGAAAGTCTAATCCAATGAGCTCAGATGTGGACCTCTTAATTGATTTATTTGGATGAATTCTACCTGTGCATGCCAAGGTCTTTCAAAGCATCAGGTAACTTCAAGGGCTAGAACTGAGACAAAGCGTGAGAGAGAAGCATTGCAGAAAGCTGCCTTTTGCTTTGCCTTTTCTCAGATAGCAGCATCTCTTCTTCACTATAGGTGTGACTTTGGCAGCATAGTGCTTGAGTTGGCTTCAGCCATTTTGGACTGTGAAAGGTCTTGGTACTCTTAGTCCAGGAGCAATGCAGCAATGCAGTCTTCACCCGTATGCCTCCCTCCAGTGGCAGGGAGAAGAGGTTTTTAGTTGCTTTCCATTTTGAACACCTGCTTTCCTGCTGATAAATCCTTCCTCCTCTCTTGCTCCATCTCTGCCCGCCTTTTGCTCACAGATATCCATCCTGACTCCTCACGATGCTGCCAAAGCTGTCAGTTTTCTGTAGCTCCTCAGAGGCCGCTGATTGTCTTTACCTTTTTCTCTTACCAAGCGAAGAGGTTCCCTGGCTTAGCAGCAAGAATAATAGCTGCACCTCAGTAGCACAGCCACTGCAGGACCTGCGACAACACTCCCCCAAACCTGTTCCATCTGACATAACCCCTTCTGCCTCCTCCCCCATACACAGAGCATGCTGTGCCCTGGAAAAGACAGCAGGATGGAATGCTGGGTCATGCCAAGCACCTCTACTCAAGGGCTCTGCTGATGACTACCACAGGAATTTCCCAGTGGTGACCCATGTGCTGGGACCAGACATAGTGAAACATGTCCCCAGGAATGAAGTACAGAGATTGATGAAATACTAGTATGTCTCACACATCATCATCTCGTAGCAGGTACAATCTGCCTACTGATATGAAAAAGCTCCATCAGCTTTCTGACCACCACAATTTCCACATGGGCAGAATTCACATATGGCACATCTCTGAGTCTCTGGCTACACGGGAAACTGCATAAATTCCTTGACGACACTGCAGGCTGTCTGCTATGGGCTGCTGCTGCCCATAGCCTGCCTTGCAAAGCACTGAAGTGATCAGCTGACCAGAATGGCAATTGGGGCTCTCCATTGGGTCACCATTATGATGTTCTTGGAGTGAGCTGGAACTGTTAGCAGCTTATTTTGAGATTGAAAAATGAGGCATTCTTGATAAATTCAGGTGACTAATAGAAGGAAGATTGAAATCCTCATTACCAAGTTTCGCTTGTAGCCTGAGTGTTGGTACATCTCTTCCTTCTCTTGCTCCAAAATCTGAAGGATCTACCTGTGATATCTTTTCTCACCCTTTCTCATACCATGTACTATGTCAGTGGCCTAGCAGTCTACTTGATATTCCTCTGATCTCCTTCCTGGCCTATGTGTCCATACTAGCTGTGTAATGATGGCATAATCATGAGCCCTGAGAAGTGTCATCCCCAAACTCAGTCTTCTTGAATCCAATATCTGCTCTAACTTGGAATATCTGTGTACTCACACACACACACATGCTTACACAATGGGTTTCCACTTGCTGTCATCCTGGCTAACACAATGTGGGACTGAGCACAATGAATCCTCCTTTTTTTTGCTCCCCATTCTGTTTTCAAGCCATCGTTCCAAGGTACCTGAAGAACACAGCCTGTACAAGCTCTTTCAAGGTGGTGGCCTGCATTTTGATGAATTGCAAAGTCTTTGGGTAAAGAATAAATGTTGATCTGGATGGAAGGGATTTCTTCTCTACAGGAGAAGCAGGATAGATGTCCAGGGACCTGTAGCATGCAAGGAATTCACCTTCTGCAACTGAGGCTATATAAATCTGCGTTCAGCATGCATATCCGGCTGTTGGTCACAGAGCACAGCAGGCGTTGTCTCTCTTCTACCTGTGTCTTTCCCCAACAGGTGAACTTTTGCTTCCACATCAGCTTTAGGAGGGAGCCTTAGGCTCCCTATTCCAGTGCACAATGTTCCTGCAGGATGTCTGCTAATATGCAGTGCTAAGATGTGTCAATGTACTGATTCCTAGTAATCTTCCTTAGCATAAGCAAACACGTGGCAGGTCCTAGTTATATCAGTTACTCTACATCTGAAAGGGGACCAGATGACAGAAGAACTGTAAAATAGCATAAAATACAAGTCATCTGGCACACTTAGAGAGCTCTTGTCCTACAATTATTTCTCCTGCTGCTTCTCTCATTCCTCGTGAAACAGCTGCTCTTTGGTTTCAGGCTCTAGCCTATTTTTAGATTTCTTTTATGCTGTTGGCCCTTTGAAATGCATGAATTGCTATGAAAGCCAGTGCAATTGCTGTGAGGCAAAAGGAAGGCCTATAGGTGAAGCATGTGAGAGACTGAGTCTCACCTATTAATCTCCTCCCTTCCTTTATTCTCCTATAAAGCAGCTCTGTTCCCTTGGGCACATGGTTGCATATCATTTCTGCCTTTATTTAAGCATTAGAATGAAGAGGAGCTTGGATTTTGAAAATGGAAGTTGGAGAACAGTACAAGAGGAGGTAGGCATTAGAGGAATCTGTAGATGAAATAGGAGGCAAGTGGGACATAGAATTTATTTATTGGAGGAGCAGAAAGACCATATTTCTTTGAGCTGATGGATTTTTAACTGGGATATCAGAATTTGCATTTGTGCCCTAGGGTTTCACAAAAAGGGATGTGGGTAGGCAGCAGAGTATAATGGTCTAAATAATTAAGTATCCCAATGATTGTGGATGCCAATAAATACCAGCTCCGGAATCACTGAATCACCATATATAATTCCTGTTTATACTATGGTCTGAGCAATATGAGCATAGATGTTATGATTGCTGTTATCATTGATGTGATGTAAATCATTGCATAACTTCATTAGTTATTTACCATCTACAAATACTTTGTTCAGCACTAAGCTTCAGCAGCACTTCTTTATGGATTTACAGCTTGTAGGCTGAAGGCCCAGTTATGTCTCAGGTGGCTTGAATGAGCATGCATTAATTAATTGAAGTGGAAAGAGTCATACCTAATGTCTTGGTTGAGTCAGTGAACTGACTCAGTATTGTCAACTTACTCATTTTTTTAAAAATACAAACCAAGTTCACCAAATTTTTGTTTGGTTGGTTGTTTTATTGAATCTGTTTTGCTTTGCTTGAGTGATGGTGGGGTTGGAGATTTTGTTTATTTAAAACATTTTATTTTTATTCCCTGGCTTTTCAGTCTTAGGCTCCTGAAAAATGCTCCTAAACTGACCAACTCTGTCCTTCCAGACCAGATTTTTGTTGTTGCCGCAAGAATTGCTGTCTTGAGGAGAAACAGGATTTTTATGCACTCAGCATCCCTGCACTGACAAACAGTTTCACTGGGATCTGAGTCCTCTCCCAAGTACCAGCCAAGTTCTAGCTAGAGACAAGGTCGCCTCTGTGGAGCAGGGTTTAGCTTTCTTTTTTGTAGTTGAAAAAATGTGGTTGGAGTCTGTGCTACACAGTGGGTCGAGCAATAAGATATGTGTCTCTGAGCCATAATGATAGATGCTATTGCAGTTTCATGCTAGGTAGGTTACATATGGGAGAGTTGGTACAAAAGGGAAATTATGAATAATCTGTATGCCTCTTGCCTTTTCTGTTCACTCTGCACGACACTGAGTTTTAAGTTGCATTTTTCAAGATGTGTATATGTACTACTACATACATTGCAAATATCTGTCATGATTTCCTCTGTCAAGAATTATAGTCTGACACCTGTATGAGTATGCTTATTTGCATAGTAGACTTCATAGAAAGCAATAATTTGTTTAAATTATGGCTTGTTAATGAGTTAAATGGTTGTGAACAATCATCCTTTATTGTTGTTATTATTATTGATTATTAGTACTAATTCTCATCTCCTTTTCTAGCCCTCGTGCTCAGTGTGTTACGAAAACAGCTGGCATTTGTTTTCATCCCACAATGCAGTTGAAAAATACATATATAGTATTAAAACAGTGTTGGTAGCAAAGCACTTGGATGAATGGAATGGAAGGCTTAATAAAAATGATTGATTGGAGCAGCTGTAGAGATAGTGAATATATCTGTGAATTTTTGAAATAAATAACAGCAGAATAGAATAAATTTTTGATTTTATAATCTCCTGTTTGACACTGTCCCAGCACTAAGTCTGTATTATGTCCTTGTATAACAGTCAAGAGAGGCCCTCATTTTTATAAATTAAGCTAGAGTTTAGTGCCTTGCATTTAGTGAAGATGAGTTAGGAGTGTGAGAGGAAATATTAATAAAATTTTTTTAGTTAGCATCATTGCTGCAGCTGTGAAGGGGTCTTCAGTGTCCTTTTGCCGGTGAAATACGCTGCTTGATTTCATTAATCTGTCTGCCCTGTGTAAAAGTAATTCTGCTCAGGCTTTTCTAAAGGCAGGCCATCAGTGGCCTGTTTGTGACTGAGTCTGATTGGCTTTGTTCTGTTTTTTTTTTTTTTTCTTTTTCCCCATAGGCACAATACCAATATCTATGCATGTTAAATAGTGAAATAATGGATGGGAATTGAAGACAGAGGGCAAAAGCCCGATGATAACACAAACTAGAGAAAACAAAAGATGAGCTAAACCCACTGTTGAAAGGTAGGAGACTTTGAGGCCCGCATGGACGGGAGGGAGTCTGCCAGGGGCTGCTGCTTTGACAGGCACCTTCTTGAGGGAGTGCAAGAAGCAGCATCTTGGCTGAAGGTTTTGTGTTGCCACTGATTAACAAGGCACTGGGGAGACACCAAGAACAGTGCATGCAGGAAGCGCAGGAACAAAACACTGCAGATCATCTTTTCCCTCCAGCTCGGCCCATCCCCACGTCTAGTTACTGCTCGAGGACGATGCATCTGTCCTGATAAAATCCTGGAAGCAAGCAGCACAGCTGAACTTGAAGGATATACATAAGGATGTTCCCTGAAGAGAGTTAAAATCCTGAGGACCCAGCTGGGGAGCTAATTAAGCAGGTCTCAGAGGGCCCAGAGGGGCACCCAGCCGAGGCATTAATTGGTGTGCGCCAGTCTCTAAGCAGGAGCAGAGGCAGAATTACAGTACAGAGGGACAATCTCCCCGAGAGGATACTCTGTACTTCACGTGTCCTGAAGCAGCAGAGGCGATCCATGTTTGGGGTCAGATATGCACTAAATTGGGTCGAGACTGAACTCAGGTGACACCTTAGTGTCAAACTGAAAAAGAGTGTGACCTTTGCTAAAGCCGGAGAAGAAAAGAGAGGCAGAGTTTTGTAGTCAGGCAGCTTCAACCCCCAAAACTGAGCCACCCCTTGTGCTCCTAGCAGCCCAGGGCTGCAAGCAGAGGGCCCAGCTGGATTCATATGCACAATGGGGGAGCCCCAGTGGAGCACCTGCGCCAACCCAGAGGCCACTGAGCCATCCCGCAGGGTCTGTCCCCGAGGGTTATGGCACAGCATGGGCCCCGTCTTAGTGAGCAACATGCCAGCAGCAGCGCCTGGGCTGACACCAGGAGGTGCCTCAGTAAACCTGGGTGCCATCTGCAGGCTCTAGAGGAGCAACCTAAGGCACAGGCTGACTTCAGATAACCCCTTGCAATACACTAGGGGAGGCTTGGCCTGCAGATAACTCCAAAGGGGACAAGTTGGGGGAGTCTTAGATCACTGATGAACCCCCCTCCCCCCATACACACACAAAAGGCAAATCAGGTGAACTGAGCTGTGCCCTTGACACCCCCCCACCCACCCACCCACCAAAATCCACAAGCTCAGGCAGGGCTGACTTCAAGGGCCAAATGTGTAGCCTAGGTGACCTCAGATGATGCTCAAGGACTAACTGGGTGACCTCAGATGACCCAGAGAGGCATATGCAATGCCTAAGTGACCTCAGATGATGCCCAGGGGAAGACAAGGTGACCTCAAAAGATCCCAAAATGCACTTGTATTGCCTAGGTGACCTGGTATGACTCCATATGCTAATTGGATGAAATCAGACACCCCCCCCCACCATGAAAGGCCCTTTTTTTTTTTTTTTTGGCCATTGTGATCTCAAGAGAATGCCCCCCCCACCCCAGCCAACTGGCAAAAGAACTCCTCTGGCCTCCCAAAGCCCTAATTGACTGAGGCCAAAAGGCTTACTTGGTGTTGTACTGATCACAGATCCCCCTAACAGGCTTCAATGACCTTGGGGGATAATTAGGTGACCTCAGATGACCCCCTTCTCCAGGCATATTTCAGGCTACCATGCCCTCAGAAAACCCTTGGCTAATTAAGTGACCTCAGATGACCCGCCCCCCCAAAGAGGAATCTTTGGTGCTGCAGTAACCCCTTGATGACCCCCTTACCAGGCACATTTGGGGCTGGGGTGACCTCAGATGACTCCAGGCTAATTAGGTGACCTCAGAGGAACCCCAAGAGGCCTAAATGAGGCTGTGACGACCTCAGATGACCCCCTAGAGAAGTCTGTGTGGGGCTGCGGTGACCTCAGATGACCCCAGGGCTAATTAGGTGACCTCAGATGACCCCTTACCAGGCACATTTGGGGCTGCGGTGACCTCAGATGACCCCAGGGCTAATTAGGTGACCTCAGATGACCCCTTACCAGGCACATTTGGGGCTGCAGTGACCTCAAATGACCCCAGGGCTAATTAGGTGACCTCAGATGACCCCTTACCAGGCACATTTGGGGCTGCAGTGACCTCAGATGACCCCAGGGCTAATTAGGTGACCTCAGATGACCCCTTACCAGGCACATTTGGGGCTGCAGTGACCTCAAATGACCCCAGGGCTAATTAGGTGACCTCAGATGACCCCTTACCAGGCACATTTGGGGCTGCGGTGACCTCAGATGACCCCAGGGCTAATTAGGTGACCTCAGATGACCCCAAGAGGCGTACATGGGGTTGCGACGACCTCAGATGACCCCTAGAGAAGTCTGTGTGGGGCTGCGGTGACCTCAAATGACCCCAGGGCTAATTAGGTGACCTCAGATGACCCCTTACCAGGCACATTTGGGGCCTCAATGACCTCCAATGACCCCATTGCTAATTAGATGACCTCAGATGACCCCAAGAGGCCTGCATGGGGCTGCGGTGACTTCAGATGACTCCCTAGAGAAGACTGTGTGGGGCTGTGGTGACCTCAGATGACCCCCAGGGCTAATTAGGTGACCTCAGATGACCCCTTACCAGGCACATTTGGGGCTGCGGTGACCTCAGGTTACCCCCTAGAGAAGTCTGTGTGGGGTAGTGGTGACCTCAGGTGACCCCAGGCTAATTAGGTGACCTCAGATGACCCCCTTACCAGGCCTACATGGGGCTGCAGTGACCTCAGGTGACCCCAGGCTAATTAGGTGACCTCAGAGGAACCCCAAGAGGCCTGCATGAGGTTGTGACGACCTCAGATGACCCCCAGGGCTAATTAGGTGACCTCAGATGACCCCTTACCAGGCACATTTGGGGCTGCAGTGACCTCAGATGACCCCCAGGCTTATTAGGTGACCTCAGATGACCCCTTACCAGGCACATTTGGGGCTGCAGTGACCTCAGATGACCCCCAGGCTTATTAGGTGACCTCAGATGACCCCTTACCAGGCACATTTGGGGCTGTGGTGACCTCAGATGACCCCCAGGGCTAATTAGGTGACCTCAGATGACCCCTTACCAGGCACATTTGGGGCTGCGGTGACCTCAGGTTACCCCCTAGAGAAGTCTGTGTGGGGTAGTGGTGACCTCAGGTGACCCCAGGCTAATTAGGTGACCTCAGAGGAACTCCAAGAGGCCTACATGAGGTTGTGACGACCTCAGGTGACCCCCAGGCTAATTAGGTGACCTCAGATGACCCCCTTACCAGGCACATTTGGGGCTGCAGTGACCTCAGATGACCCCCAGGCTTATTAGGTGACCTCAGATGACCCCTTACCAGGCACATTTGGGGCTGCAGTGACCTCAGATGACCCCAGGGCTAATTAGGTGACCTCAGATGACCCCTTACCAGGCACATTTGGGGCTGCAGTGACCTCAGATGACCCCAGGGCTAATTAGGTGACCTCAGATGACCCCTTACCAGGCACATTTGGGGCTGCAGTGACCTCAAATGACCCCAGGGCTAATTAGGTGACCTCAGATGACCCCTTACCAGGCACATTTGGGGCTGCGGTGACCTCAGATGACCCCAGGGCTAATTAGGTGACCTCAGATGACCCCAAGAGGCGTACATGGGGTTGCGACGACCTCAGATGACCCCTAGAGAAGTCTGTGTGGGGCTGCGGTGACCTCAAATGACCCCAGGGCTAATTAGGTGACCTCAGATGACCCCTTACCAGGCACATTTGGGGCCTCAATGACCTCCAATGACCCCATTGCTAATTAGATGACCTCAGATGACCCCAAGAGGCCTGCATGGGGCTGCGGTGACTTCAGATGACTCCCTAGAGAAGACTGTGTGGGGCTGTGGTGACCTCAGATGACCCCCAGGGCTAATTAGGTGACCTCAGATGACCCCTTACCAGGCACATTTGGGGCTGCGGTGACCTCAGGTTACCCCCTAGAGAAGTCTGTGTGGGGTAGTGGTGACCTCAGGTGACCCCAGGCTAATTAGGTGACCTCAGAGGAACTCCAAGAGGCCTACATGAGGTTGTGACGACCTCAGATGACCCCCAGGCTTATTAGGTGACCTCAGATGACCCCTTACCAGGCACATTTGGGGCTGCAGTGACCTCAGGTGACCCCAGGCTTATTAGGTGACCTCAGATGACCCCTTACCAGGCACATTTGGGGCTGCAGTGACCTCAGATGACCCCAGGGCTAATTAGGTGACCTCAGATGACCCCTTACCAGGCACATTTGGGGCTGCAGTGACCTCAGATGACCCCAGGGCTAATTAGGTGACCTCAGATGACCCCTTACCAGGCACATTTGGGGCTGCAGTGACCTCAGATGACCCCAGGGCTAATTAGATGACCTCAGATGACCCCTTACCAGGCACATTTGGGGCTGCAGTGATCTCAGATGACCCCCAGGCTTATTAGGTGACCTCAGATGACCCCTTACCAGGCACATTTGGGGCTGCAGTGACCTCAGATGACCCCAGGGCTAATTAGGTGACCTCAGATGACCCCTTACCAGGCACATTTGGGGCTGCAGTGACCTCAGATGACCCCAGGGCTAATTAGGTGACCTCAGATGACCCCTTACCAGGCACATTTGGGGCTGCGGTGACCTCAGATGACCCCAGGGCTAATTAGGTGACCTCAGATGACCCCTTACCAGGCACATTTGGGGCTGCGACGACCTCAGATGACCCCTAGAGAAGTCTGTGTGGGGCTGCGGTGACCTCAAATGACCCCAGGGCTAATTAGGTGACCTCAGATGACCCCTTACCAGGCACATTTGGGGCTGCAGTGACCTCCAATGACCCCAGGGCTAATTAGATGACCTCAGATGACCCCAAGAGGCCTGCATGGGGCTGCGGTGACTTCAGATGACTCCCTAGAGAAGACTGTGTGGGGCTGTGGTGACCTCAGATGACCCCCAGGGCTAATTAGGTGACCTCAGATGACCCCTTACCAGGCACATTTGGGGCTGCGGTGACCTCAGGTTACCCCCTAGAGAAGTCTGTGTGGGGTAGTGGTGACCTCAGGTGACCCCAGGCTAATTAGGTGACCTCAGATGACCCCTTACCAGGCCTACATGGGGCTGCAGTGACCTCAGGTGACCCCAGGACTAATTAGGTGACCTCAGAGGAACCCCAAGAGGCATACATGAGGTTGTGACGACCTCAGATGACCCCCAGGCTAATTAGGTGACCTCAGATGACCCCTTACCAGGCACATTTGGGGCTGCAGTGACCTCAGATGACCCCCAGGCTTATTAGGTGACCTCAGATGACCCCTTACCAGGCACATTTGGGGCTGCAGTGACCTCAGATGACCCCAGGGCTAATTAGGTGACCTCAGATGACCCCTTACCAGGCACATTTGGGGCTGCAGTGACCTCAAATGACCCCAGGGCTAATTAGGTGACCTCAGATGACCCCTTACCAGGCACATTTGGGGCTGCAGTGACCTCCAATGACCCCATTGCTAATTAGATGACCTCAGATGACCCCAAGAGGCCTGCATGGGGCTGCGGTGACTTCAGATGACTCCCTAGAGAAGACTGTGTGGGGCTGTGGTGACCTCAGATGACCCCCAGGGCTAATTAGGTGACCTCAGATGACCCCTTACCAGGCACATTTGGGGCTGCGGTGACCTCAGGTTACCCCCTAGAGAAGTCTGTGTGGGGTAGTGGTGACCTCAGGTGACCCCAGGCTAATTAGGTGACCTCAGAGGAACTCCAAGAGGCCTACATGAGGTTGTGACGACCTCAGATGACCCCCAGGCTTATTAGGTGACCTCAGATGACCCCTTACCAGGCACATTTGGGGCTGCAGTGACCTCAGGTGACCCCAGGCTTATTAGGTGACCTCAGATGACCCCTTACCAGGCACATTTGGGGCTGCAGTGACCTCAGATGACCCCAGGGCTAATTAGGTGACCTCAGATGACCCCTTACCAGGCACATTTGGGGCTGCAGTGACCTCAGATGACCCCAGGGCTAATTAGGTGACCTCAGATGACCCCTTACCAGGCACATTTGGGGCTGCAGTGACCTCAAATGACCCCAGGGCTAATTAGGTGACCTCAGATGACCCCTTACCAGGCACATTTGGGGCTGCGGTGACCTCAGATGACCCCAGGGCTAATTAGGTGACCTCAGATGACCCCAAGAGGCGTACATGGGGTTGCGACGACCTCAGATGACCCCTAGAGAAGTCTGTGTGGGGCTGCGGTGACCTCAAATGACCCCAGGGCTAATTAGGTGACCTCAGATGACCCCTTACCAGGCACATTTGGGGCTGCAGTGACCTCCAATGACCCCAGGGCTAATTAGATGACCTCAGATGACCCCAAGAGGCCTGCATGGGGCTGCGGTGACTTCAGATGACTCCCTAGAGAAGACTGTGTGGGGCTGTGGTGACCTCAGATGACCCCCAGGGCTAATTAGGTGACCTCAGATGACCCCTTACCAGGCACATTTGGGGCTGCGGTGACCTCAGGTTACCCCCTAGAGAAGTCTGTGTGGGGTAGTGGTGACCTCAGGTGACCCCAGGCTAATTAGGTGACCTCAGATGACCCCCTTACCAGGCCTACATGGGGCTGCAGTGACCTCAGGTGACCCCAGGCTAATTAGGTGACCTCAGATGACCCCTTATCAGGCACATTTGGGGCTGCAGTGACCTCAGATGACCCCCAGGCTTATTAGGTGACCTCAGATGACCCCTTACCAGGCACATTTGGGGCTGCAGTGACCTCAGATGACCCCCAGGCTTATTAGGTGACCTCAGATGACCCCTTACCAGGCACATTTGGGGCTGCAGTGACCTCAGATGACCCCCCAGGCTTATTAGGTGACCTCAGATGACCCCTTACCAGGCACATTTGGGGCTGCAGTGACCTCAGATGACCCCAGGGCTAATTAGGTGACCTCAGATGACCCCTTACCAGGCACATTTGGGGCTGCAGTGACCTCAGATGACCCCAGGGCTAATTAGGTGACCTCAGATGACCCCTTACCAGGCACATTTGGGGCTGCGGTGACCTCAAATGACCCCAGGGCTAATTAGGTGACCTCAGATGACCCCTTACCAGGCACATTTGGGGCTGCGGTGACCTCAGATGACCCCTAGAGAAGTCTGTGTGGGGCTGCGGTGACCTCAAATGACCCCAGGGCTAATTAGGTGACCTCAGATGACCCCTTACCAGGCACATTTGGGGCCTCAATGACCTCCAATGACCCCATTGCTAATTAGATGACCTCAGATGACCCCAAGAGGCCTGCATGGGGCTGCGGTGACTTCAGATGACTCCCTAGAGAAGACTGTGTGGGGCTGTGGTGACCTCAGATGACCCCCAGGGCTAATTAGGTGACCTCAGATGACCCCTTACCAGGCACATTTGGGGCTGCGGTGACCTCAGGTTACCCCCTAGAGAAATCTGTGTGGGGTAGTGGTGACCTCAGGTGACCCCAGGCTAATTAGGTGACCTCAGATGACCCCCTTACCAGGCCTACATGGGGCTGCAGTGACCTCAGGTGACCCCAGGCTAATTAGGTGACCTCAGATGACCCCTTACCAGGCACATTTGGGGCTGCAGTGACCTCAGATGACCCCAGGGCTAATTAGGTGACCTCAGATGACCCCTTACCAGGCACATTTGGGGCTGCAGTGACCTCAGATGACCCCCAGGCTTATTAGGTGACCTCAGATGACCCCTTACCAGGCACATTTGGGGCTGCAGTGACCTCAGATGACCCCAGGGCTAATTAGGTGACCTCAGATGACCCCTTACCAGGCACATTTGGGGCTGCAGTGACCTCAAATGACCCCAGGGCTAATTAGGTGACCTCAGATGACCCCTTACCAGGCACATTTGGGGCTGCAGTGACCTCAGATGACCCCAGGGCTAATTAGGTGACCTCAGATGACCCCTTACCAGGCACATTTGGGGCTGCAGTGACCTCAAATGACCCCAGGGCTAATTAGGTGACCTCAGATGACCCCTTACCAGGCACATTTGGGGCTGCGGTGACCTCAGATGACCCCAGGGCTAATTAGGTGACCTCAGATGACCCCAAGAGGCGTACATGGGGTTGCGACGACCTCAGATGACCCCTAGAGAAGTCTGTGTGGGGCTGCGGTGACCTCAAATGACCCCATTGCTAATTAGGTGACCTCAGATGACCCCTTACCAGGCACATTTGGGGCTGCAGTGACCTCCAATGACCCCATTGCTAATTAGATGACCTCAGATGACCCCAAGAGGCCTGCATGGGGCTGCGGTGACTTCAGATGACTCCCTAGAGAAGACTGTGTGGGGCTGTGGTGACCTCAGATGACCCCCAGGGCTAATTAGGTGACCTCAGATGACCCCTTACCAGGCACATTTGGGGCTGCGGTGACCTCAGGTTACCCCCTAGAGAAGTCTGTGTGGGGTAGTGGTGACCTCAGGTGACCCCAGGCTAATTAGGTGACCTCAGATGACCCCCTTACCAGGCCTACATGGGTCTGCAGTGACCTCAGGTGACTCCAGGCTAATTAGGTGACCTCAGAGGAACCCCAAGAGGCATACATGGGGTTGTGACGACCTCAGATGACCCCCAGGCTTATTAGGTGACCTCAGATGACCCCTTACCAGGCACATTTGGGGCTGCAGTGACCTCAGATGACCCCCAGGCTTATTAGGTGACCTCAGATGACCCCTTACCAGGCACATTTGGGGCCTCAATGACCTCCAATGACCCCATTGCTAATTAGATGACCTCAGATGACCCCAAGAGGCCTGCATGGGGCTGCGGTGACTTCAGATGACTCCCTAGAGAAGACTGTGTGGGGCTGTGGTGACCTCAGATGACCCCCAGGGCTAATTAGGTGACCTCAGATGACCCCTTACCAGGCACATTTGGGGCTGCGGTGACCTCAGGTTACCCCCTAGAGAAGTCTGTGTGGGGTAGTGGTGACCTCAGGTGACCCCAGGCTAATTAGGTGACCTCAGATGACCCCTTACCAGGCACATTTGGGGCTGCAGTGACCTCAGATGACCCCAGGGCTAATTAGGTGACCTCAGATAACCCCTTACCAGGCACATTTGGGGCTGCAGTGACCTCAAATGACCCCAGGGCTAATTAGGTGACCTCAGATGACCCCTTACCAGGCACATTTGGGGCTGCGGTGACCTCAGATGACCCCAGGGCTAATTAGGTGACCTCAGATGACCCCTTACCAGGCACATTTGGGGCTGCGGTGACCTCAAATGACCCCAGGGCTAATTAGGTGACCTCAGATGACCCCCTTACCAGGCACATTTGGGGCTGCGGTGACCTCAGATGACCCCAGGGCTAATTAGGTGACCTCAGATGACCCCAAGAGGCGTACATGGGGTTGCGACGACCTCAGATGACCCCTAGAGAAGTCTGTGTGGGGCTGCGGTGACCTCAAATGACCCCAGGGCTAATTAGGTGACCTCAGATGACCCCTTACCAGGCACATTTGGGGCCTCAATGACCTCCAATGACCCCATTGCTAATTAGATGACCTCAGATGACCCCAAGAGGCCTGCATGGGGCTGCGGTAACTTCAGATGACTCCCTAGAGAAGACTGTGTGGGGCTGTGGTGACCTCAGATGACCCCCAGGGCTAATTAGGTGACCTCAGATGACCCCCTTACCAGGCCTACATGGGGCTGCAGTGACCTCAGGTGACCCCAGGCTAATTAGGTGACCTCAGAGGAACCCCAAGAGGCCTGCATGAGGTTGTGATGACCTCAGATGACCCCCAGGCTAATTAGGTGACCTCAGATGACCCCTTACCAGGCACATTTGGGGCTGCAGTGACCTCAGATGACCCCCAGGCTTATTAGGTGACCTCAGATGACCCCTTACCAGGCACATTTGGGGCTGCAGTGACCTCAGATGACCCCCAGGCTTATTAGGTGACCTCAGATGACCCCTTACCAGGCACATTTGGGGCTGCGGTGACCTCAGATGACCCCCAGGCTTATTAGGTGACCTCAGATGACCCCTTACCAGGCACATTTGGGGCTGCGGTGACCTCAGGTTACCCCCTAGAGAAGTCTGTGTGGGGTAGTGGTGACCTCAGGTGACCCCAGGCTAATTAGGTGACCTCAGATGACCCCCTTACCAGGCACATTTGGGGCTGCGGTGACCTCAGATGACCCCAGGGCTAATTAGGTGACCTCAGATGACCCCTTACCAGGCACATTTGGGGCTGCAGTGACCTCAGATGACCCCAGGGCTAATTAGGTGACCTCAGATGACCCCTTACCAGGCACATTTGGGGCTGCAGTGACCTCAGATGACCCCCAGGCTTATTAGGTGACCTCAGATGACCCCTTACCAGGCACATTTGGGGCTGCAGTGACCTCAGATGACCCCAGGGCTAATTAGGTGACCTCAGATGACCCCTTACCAGGCACATTTGGGGCTGCGGTGACCTCAGATGACCCCTTACCAGGCACATTTGGGGCTGCAGTGACCTCAGATGACCCCAGGGCTAATTAGGTGACCTCAGATGACCCCTTACCAGGCACATTTGGGGCTGCGGTGACCTCAGATGACCCCAGGGCTAATTAGGTGACCTCAGATGACCCCTTACCAGGCACATTTGGGGCTGCAGTGACCTCAGATGACCCCCAGGGCTAATTAGGTGACCTCAGATGACCCCAAGAGGCGTACATGGGGTTGCGACGACCTCAGATGACCCCTAGAGAAGTCTGTGTGGGGCTGCGGTGACCTCAAATGACCCCAGGGCTAATTGGGTGACCTCAGATGACCCCTTACCAGGCACATTTGGGGCCTCAATGACCTCCAATGACCCCATTGCTAATTAGATGACCTCAGATGACCCCAAGAGGCCTGCATGGGGCTGCGGTGACTTCAGATGACTCCCTAGAGAAGACTGTGTGGGGCTGTGGTGACCTCAGATGACCCCCAGGGCTAATTAGGTGACCTCAGATGACCCCTTACCAGGCACATTTGGGGCTGCGGTGACCTCAGGTGACCCCTTAGAGAAGACTGTGTGGGGTAGTGGTGACCTCAGGTGACCCCAGGGCTAATTAGGTGACCTCAGATGACCCCCTTACCAGGCCTACATGGGGCTGCAGTGACCTCAGGTGACTCCAGGCTAATTAGGTGACCTCAGAGGAACCCCAAGAGGCATACATGGGGTTGTGACGACCTCAGATGACCCCCCGGGCTAATTAGGTGACCTCAGATGACCCCTTACCAGGCACATTTGGGGCTGCAGTGACCTCAGATGACCCCCAGGCTTATTAGGTGACCTCAGATGACCCCTTACCAGGCACATTTGGGGCCTCAATGACCTCCAATGACCCCATTGCTAATTAGATGACCTCAGATGACCCCGAAGAGGCCTGCAAGTGGCTGCGGTGACCTCATATGACTCCCTAGAGAAGACTGTGTGGGGCTGTGGTGACCTCAGATGCCCTCCGAGCTTATTAGGTGACCTCAGATGACCCCTTACCAGGCACATTTGGGGCTGCGGTATCCTCAGATGACCCCAGGGCTAATTAGGTGACCTCAGATGACTCCCTAGAGAAGACTGTGTGGGGCTGTGGTGACCTCAGATGACCCCCAGTGCTAATTGGGTGACCTCACATCACGCCTTACCACGCATATTTTGAGCTGCCATGACCTCAGATGAACCCCCCAAGAGGCATATTTGAGACTGTGGTGACCTCAGATTACCCCAAGAGGCCAATTTTGAGCTGCCATGAGCTCAGATGACCCTGGGGCTAATTTTACATCCTCAGATAACCCCCCCCCCCCGACGTATATTTGATTCTACTATGACCTCAGATGACCCCTCCAGCCAATTAATGTCTTGGTTACCCTTAGATGATCTCCAGCTGCACTGGCAATTGAATAGTGCTGGACTATGATGAATTCTTTCAGATTGTGTTTTTTTGGGTTCAGTTTTCATACTCCTCCTGAGTGCAGTGTTCCAGCAAGATCTTTTGAGAGCAGTATACAATGAGAAAGTGGGGTGTCTTCCACTGTCCTTCTCCACTACTTTATCCAATGGAAAATACAGTTAAATGAAGGGGTAAAATCAAAAATAGGCACCAGCTTTTCTTTATTTAAGAAGAGAGTAATTTCCAGGTTAGGACACTGTATATTTTGCTAAGAATAATATTATGAGGTAGATACGAAGCATTTTCCACCTGCACAAGCTCTTTACATCATACAGATTCTATTAAGCTTTTGCAGAGTATCCCTCTGTGAACACCTCCGAAACCATCTACTTCATCCAAAACAGGATGCATGCCTCACACCATGTCACCCTTGTTTTATGTGCATAGTATAATTTGTTACTTGAGGTAAGTATTTCATTCAACTTTCCTTCAGTCATCATTCACTTTACATTTTTGGTTAAGAAAAAGATAACGTTTACTGACCTCAACCCAAGCAGAAAACTATTTGCTTTGCAATTATCTTGATAGTACCTTATTATAATACAAAATAAATGGGGTTTCAGGCTAGGCCATGCTTGGGAGAAAAGGGTATGGTACCTCAGCTGGATTATAGTACTCTTGTATGTATTATTACATTTGCTATCTAACTAACTGACACAGATTAGCAGACTGGAATACAAGGCAAATGCACCTTACTTAATGGTTGCCTTTTAAGAGGAAGCTACAAATGGAATACATTTCTTGATATTAATGCATATTGCCTGAGGAATAGCAACACCTGCTTAGAGGGGCTGAGCCTTTCACAAACACTTGGGCCCCCATGGCAGACCCCAGTGAGTTCTTTAAGGCTAGATTCATCTTTGCTTCAAGTATTTTGAGCTAACTGCACCAGTTCTCATAGACAATCAAACAAGTAAGCAAAAACAGGGAGGGGACTGGATAGGAAGAAAGACCATAACATTTTCTAGTGGAACTTCACCCAAATTATTCCAAGAGGGGAGAGGAAGGATCAGCTACAGGGAAGAACAATCAAACAATGCAAAATCCAAATTTTCAGTTCTGAATATCCAACTTTTAAACAACTCTAACTGAAGTCAAAACAGCTGTGTTTCCAGCTTCTCCCTCCTTGCTTTGTTGCTGGTCATGTCCTGGCTGTAGAGTTATTCAGAGCACAGAGACAACAAAATTCATAACCCTGAGACAACCCAGCTTCTATTCAGTACCAAAATAGAGATGAAGATTCTTCCATTTTGTTTTAACCTGTTGAAAAATCTGAATAAGACCATAAACTTCCAGCAAACTCTCAGGGAGCGCCAGGGGCTGTCCCGCAGGGCCAGGGTGGCCCAGAGCAGGCCAAGCTCATACCCTCCCCAAGCAGGCACCATCCCCCAGCCCTGACCAGGGTGAGTGGCGCAGGGCAATTGTGTTTGGCAGTTTCCTAAATTGAAGGGTACCGCAGGCCACATTCTGGACCCATTCAAATGGGTGGCAAAATCCACACAGACACACATATGACCAATATGTGGCTGTTTGGTAAAACACTATTAACTTCCAGTTTCAGATGCAGTCTCAATTTTGTGTTTAATAGGCTTTGCTCCCCCTGTTGGAAAATTTTCAGCCTAAGTGCGATTCCAACAAAACCAGTGGTCAGACCAGTGTATCAGAGGTCATCCATGGGATTTCATGAGTTTGCCAGACACTTCTTCAGAAAGTAATATCATAGTGGACCCTCTGTAAAACTCTGGAAAAGCTACGTAATACCAGTGATGTTGGTGTGATTGAAAAACGTTGTTTGGGTCTTTATTTAGTAGTTTAGTTACAGAGCAGACTGCTTTTCATTACCATTTGAAATAGCCATTACTGCTATAGTTAATAACTTTCATGTTATTTTTACCTTCCAGCAACATTATTATTTATCCCTAAATTATAAATGTGCTGTTTTTCTCAGGCTTCTTATTCATATTTATTTTTTGCTAGAACTTGATAATAAATTATCCAAGAGAATCATGTACTTGTAAAAGAAAAAAGCAATGGCGCTGAAACTGAGCACCTACCCAGTCAGCAGGAAATCAGAAGTCATGTTCACTTCCCAGTTCCTCAGCTGTCAATCTACAATACTGCTGTAAAATTTGTGTAATTATGCTACATTAACAGAAAGCACGCCCTGATGCTTCAAGCCTGATGAATTGTGTGTGTTGGGGGGAATACCTGGAATTCTGGAGTTGCGGAATCCTCTCCAGCAGGACAAGTTTACTTGTTGCTTGAATAACTAGCGTTTAAGATTAAATTTCTCTTCAAATTGTCCTGCTGACTCACTAAAGCCACAAACCAAGAAAGTCTTTTGTGGTCTGGAGATTAGCAGTGCTGTTCTATACATGTTTATATAGGTGAACACCTACATAAGCTGGAAATGAAATAAGACAACAGATCCCCTAAACATAATATTTTCCTTGCTGATCTATGTTTATTTAAAAGATGATGTGACCTACATACCCTGTTTATAGAATTCCCATCTTCTTATTGAAAACTCATATTTTGATACTCCAAGCTGCTCCTTAGGGACTTTGGGCTTAGTCTGTACAGATACTTCAGCCTGTGGGAGATGGGGCCTATAATTAGTTCCTCAGATAAAACCCTGTGGAATTTGGAAGCCTGAAGTAAGAAGCCTGGAAATAAGCAGTGCAGAAAGAGACACTGAAGAGCAAATTCAGCTGGTCTTTGTAGTGTTATTTGTAGGAAATTCATAGCTACTTTGTCTGGTGAATGGAAGACCATTTCTTGAACAAGTACAGTGTCACTATCTTTAATTTAAAAGTATTGGTTGACTGAAGTGGGAATATTCAAATCAGATTTTTCTCCTAGTGAGTGATTACCAGCTGCTGCATCAGAAAGAAATGAGGGAGAGCTGATACAGTCCCTGAATCCATAGCTGGTTCCCTTCCCTACTATGGCCTCAAGGCTGCTCTAGACTGTCATCTGATAAAAGATCCCAAAGGACGAGAATTGTTGATGACAACTGCAGTAACACAGATAACACATATCTCCTTTCCTGCCCTGATATGGCTTCAGAACAAGTTTCTTATGGATGTGGGATGCCTGTCAGACCTATCAAGCGTATTTTAGTGTGTGCGAAATTCAGTCACACCATGGGATCTCCAAGTAGAAAAACAGCTAGTTTTCCTCTGCTACTTCTGCATCAATAAAACTATTACCCAACCAGTCAATCCACCTGTTGATGTTTGTCCAAAGAGCAGCAGAAGCTGTTGGGAACCAGAAATTATTGAATGATAGAGGGCTGAACAGAATGAACATGGCTAAGTACGATCTAAATGTGACATTAGTGGCTAAAAATACAAACATAAAAGAGAGAAGGCTAGAAACAACTGAATGATGTTAAAAAAACAGTGAAGCAATTGGCTTCATAGCAGCAAACCTTTCTGATAAAAAAAAGTATCAGTATACAGAACCGATTCTTAAAGGAAAAGTTGGAAGCCCATTGACCGAGCAGTCAAACACACAGGCTTATGAAACCATGAGAAATGCAATGCAGGATAGAAAAAATGTTCAATAAAAGACATCTAAGAAGTGCTCGCCATTTCTAACTGTTGTAAATGATGAGTTTCTTGGGACTACAAGTTCTGAGCAAGCTATAATTAGAAAGCAACACAGTCCCTCAGAAGTTATTCGTATTTCAGCTTAGGGCATTTCTTAATTGGCATTATTCAAACACAAACTCCTCCAGATATGCGTAAAGACATAGTCTTTATGTAGTCTTCAACCCTCTCCTAAATTATTCAGTAAAGTATCTCAGTGAAAGAGTTTTCTAGTATGAGCTAGTTACCACTTGTTGGCCATTTAAAATAATAAAATAGAACAAATTCAATAGATTCTGGAAAAAAAAAAAAACTTCTTGAATCTGGTTTCCAAAGAAAAAGAGAGAGAAATAGCTCAGGAAGGGAATGTGTAAATCTGCAACAGAAAGACTGTTAGAAGGGAAATCCTCAACACGTTCCAAATACTTGGATACATGTACCAAGGAAGAGAGTGAAGAACCACCTTTAGGGCTGGTGGTCTACTTGAAGAAATGGTTTGAGCAGAGGAGTGTTCTTTGGATCCCTCTCATATTTGAAACAGCACATTCTTGTGACTGAACATAATTCATTAAAGATGTCTGATGCTATCAACAATTTCTACACTTAATCAGAATAATATACCATTCTTTTGTTAGCCACTATCACCAAAAGGGTAACAATATTTAAAAGAAATTCCTTATTTTCTATAGAACTCACTACTATGTAGAGAATTCTTTAGGATGCAGTGACTTTGGGCAATGGCTTTCTCTTATCATAAATATATGTATTTGTGAAGCAAAATTGTTTCCTGTTGTAAATTAAGCAGTCACTTGCAGGAAGCACAAAACCTATGCACGTACACTACTATGAAACACGCTAGCAATGCATTTTATTTTATGAAGTTAAAAAAAAAGATTCTGTAAGATGCATTGAATGACTAACATAACAAGCTAAAAAAAAAAAAAGTACATCTCCTAATCAGCTCAGCAAGTATGACAACACAGAAATTTTACCCTCAGTAGTAATACATACTCTTGAAATGTATCATTTTACACAGAGCTACTGTGGAGGAAACAAAGATGTACAAGGTAGGCAAGAATTAAGTTCTAATTCATACTTCTTTGGTATTTAAATTGAGGATTGGTTGCTATTTTCCTATTATCTGAAACAGCCACATACTAGTTTGCACCAGTGTGGATGATACAAGTTCCAAATAGGGATGTATTACCAAAGGACATTTATCTATTTGTGTTAATAATAGAAATTTGAATCTCCAGCAGCTTGAAATAAAGGGCCCCCTTCTGGCTTTACTGGCTGTAGACAAAGTTCTTGTACTTTCAAAGCAGGCTATGAAATTTTTGACAGTGAGGAATTGGTGCTGTCAGACCTGCTTCTGCCATCAAGGAAAACTGAAGGCCATACTTCTCCTACTTCACACATTTATCAGCACAACTGGGTCACAAAGACTGAAATGCAGTTCTTTAAGCTGTTTTTCCTTTCCCCTTGGGATATGGCCTCTGTGAACACTGTTCAAGACCACAGTTTTTTTCTGAAATGGACATCTGAAGCAAACTAAAATCAATCTCCTGCAATGACTTCATATTATCTTAGTATAGTATTTATAATATGGTATTTATAGTATAGATAGTATTTCCTTCTAAAGGCTGAAGAAACAAGTATAATTTCTATGAAAAATGTACAGCCCTTGCATTAGGTTATGAAAACATTTTTAGGAAATCTCCTAATTGTTACAGAAAAAAAAGTGATGTCTTAAATTGTCATTTAGTGTGGACTTGCAGCTCTTTGAGCAATTTAGAAATTATATCTGAATATGCAGCTAGGAGTCTCACCTCCTAGCAGCAGGCAGGAGATGCATCATCCATGACCGACATGCTTTTGCCTTCCTTTTCATGGAAAGACTTCACAACTCATGGAAATATAGAAGGATTTTTTCCTGAAGACACTGCTTTGTGATACCTTGTTAACAGTCATAAATAGCTCTTACAGAAAGAATACTAATTTGATTACAATGCACCACACAGACCCAGGAATATGAATCAGCTTGGTTCATTCATCTGCAACAAAGTACCTCATGATGGGAACCACAAGGGGAATTTAGGAATAGTGACTCTAACTGGGGCTCCAGATTTAAAAATTCTCTAAGTTTCAAGGGAACTAAGGCTGAACTTTAGGTTTAACTCATCAGTGAGGCAGTTATTACATGCAAAGATTGCTTTCAAATCCAGACCTAAGTATCTCCAAAATGTCTGAATCTGTTATTTTGGTTAAGGTATACTTTTAATAACAATTTATGCATTGTAAAACTAAAGGATTACAAAATCATGAGAGAAATAAGCACCTATGAGATAGGTGTTTATTCTCAGTATGCGTCTCACTGTAATGAGGTACAGTATTCTCATATCAAAGTTAGCTCTTCTGTTCAGTGGTGTCAAGTGCCTTAGAAATGCCACTAACTAGACACACACATCAATAAAAATCATACATTTGTATCAAGGACTTTTGTAGTATAGTGCTTTCAGAATCCAACGTGAGGTCAAAGCTAACAGAGTGGCAGTGATCCCCTTGTTAATGTCCTCCACTCATTTAAAAGATCATTGCATTTCCATTTCATCACATTTAAAATACAAATGGCTTTCACAAATTAGGTTCAAATCCATGGGCAATTAAAAAAAAATTATGAGCCACACACCATTATCACTATATTAGAAAACTGGAGTAACGTCACTTACGGTAACATAGCAGAAACGGTCCAGTAATTGACACAGGCTTGGACAGGAAAATAATGAAGTTTTTGCTCAGGGTGAATTTGAAGCAGCAAAGTCTTTTAACTAAGGACAAAATAATTGGAAAGTTTTAGCTAAGAAATAATGGGGAAAATGAACAAAAGACTACCAGAGCTTGTGTAGCCTTAGATAAAAAATAGAGCAATTGAAACTTGAAGACAGCATAGGCAAGGATTAGAAAAGTAGAGATAAAGAATTAGAGAAAATGACAAAATATTATGCATAGATGCCACCCTCTTCTAAGTCATAGTTTTGTATGGAGTTGTCCGGGAAGTATGGCATGCATATATTGCTGCCAAAAACCTGATGAGCCTGTTGCATAGGTGTAGTTCAATGGAGCAGTTGATATGGGTATGGAGAATAGCTATTTGTCTACAATCCTCACTTGAAACTACTGTCTCAAGTGAGTTGCCTAACATTCAGAAGAGCTGGGTGCACTACTAAATGCATCTTTTCTTTTTTTGCCTGGAAAAATTTCTGAGAAAGTAAAAGAACACCTCTGAGGCAACGTGTATGGCATCTCTAAGCCTGTCACCAGGATCTATAGGATTCATTCACTCTCTGCATCACCATTATTTACTTACTACACCTCACTCTTCCAGCCAGTAAATAAGATGGCTTCAGGCTATGGATGAGAAACAGAATCACGTAAGCAAAATATTGTTCTGTGCTCTGCAAGCTGGCTCTTACGATCTTGCAAACAATTCATACTGATTTCAGTGGCAAACTTGTGTGAGCATTTAACAGGGCTGGCTTGGCTATAGCCTAACTTGGGATGTGAACCGTTCAGGCAGAGCCCTCATGCTCGGTTCAGCTTCACCCAGCCTGTGAGCTCAGCAGGATGCAGAGGTGACTTCGTTTTCTCTTTAAGTGTTCCTTATTCAGGAGTGAACCACCATCTGCAACAAGACAAAACCGCTTCAGAGAGTCCGTGCTCTTTGTCTACCTCCTCAGTGGTCCCTTGGCAGGTGGAGACACTCTGGGCACCCCTATTTCTGGGTATACCACTCACTACAGAGGAGTAAGAATGATGTGACCTGGAGCTATAGCTCTGTCCTATATCCACAACATTATATGTTCCATGGGAAGCTATACTACATTTTCATTTTTGCAGTCATGCTAGGAGTGGTGCACGTGTATATGTGTGTGTTTAGGGGGGAAGATACCTGAAGCTCTAACTTCAGTAGAATAAAGCAGGCAAACTTCCACATGCTGCTATTTTGCTGAAGCTCTTTCTTAGTACATCAGATAAGGAAAAAAAACCTCCATGCTGCTATCACCTCCCTTGTGCCCCTTCGCAAGGGCAATCTATAATCTGGAACGATATAAAGGGCAACACTTAGAAGAATGTAAATAGAGTTGGCACATTATGAGTGATGAGTAACAATACACCTAACCTCCTTGTGAGAAATAGAGTACTAACTTTTTTAATCAGCTAGTGTTGCCAGCAGGTTGAGGGAGGTGATCCTGCCCCTCTACTCAGCCCTGGGGAGGCCTCACCTGGAGTACTGTGTCCAGCTCTGGGCTCCCCAGTAAAAGAGAGACATGGCACTACTGGAGAGAGTCCAGCGGAGGGCTACAAAGATGATGAGGGGACTGGAGCACCTCTCCTCTGAAGAAAGGCTGCGAGAACTGGGCCTGTTCAGTCTGGAGAAGAGAAGACTGAGAGGGGATCTCATCAATGTAGACAAATATCTGAAGGGAGGGTGTCAAGAGGTTGGGGATAGACTCTTCTCTGTGGTGCCCAGGGATAGGACAAGAGGACAACGGGCAGAAACTGAACCACAGGAAGTTCCACCTAAACCTGAGAAAAAGCTTCTTCACTGTGAGGGTGACAGAGCACTGGCACAGGTTGCCCAGAGGGGTAGTGAAGTCTCCTTCACTGGAGATATTCAAAACCCGTCTGGATGTGATCCTGGGCAATGTGCTCTAGAGGACCCTGCTTGAGCAGGGAGGTTGGACTAGATGATCTCCAGAGGTCCCTTCCAACCTCAACCATTCTGTGATTCTGTAATTCCACTGGTTCCAGTTTTCTGCAGATTATCAGTCACTGCTTAGATTTTAATTTGCTCCACATTTTATTTTCAATGACTTGGTACAGATGGGCTTTTAGAAGGGCTTTTGGTCCATATACTCTGCTAACTCACAACTAAAAAGCTGTCAGGAGCACTGTACTCTTTTTAATAGATAATTGTTTCTAACAATATGTATTTGTATTTGTTTCTAACAAATACATTTAAAACTATCAGCTGTACCTATGAACAAATATATATACTTTATATACATATATATATATGCACACACACACATACGTATAGTATAAATATATTTCCTGAAAAAGATAGAGAAATCTCAAATGAAAGATCCTGAACCTTTTGCTTGATAATATGCATATGCATCTGCATCTTACAGTATCCGTTTATTCAGTGCTAAAACGGATTGAAAATGGTTACTAAGAACCACTTCATTTGCTCCTCCACCTTCGCTCCACTGTTGTGAATGTCCATTAAAATACTTTATGTAGGATTTTTCCTTCACTCTTTCTACACCAAGGTTAAAGCTTTTTATTTCCACTCAATAGCTGAAAATGGAGTTTTGAAATAAGCAGCCATGGTTGCAAGGATTGCAGCAAGGTTGGACGAACAATTAAGGTAATGGTTGAATTATCCAGCTGAATAATCATTTTGATAATGATTGCTGTCTTGGAGAATTTTATGAGGTATGGAATAATAGGAAAAATCAAAAGAAATTCCCTTTGAATAGATGCTTGCCATGGCTGAGTGCTGCAGCAGCATATCTGAATGATAAAGGACGTTTGCTAAGACAAAAGCAGTATTCTTTGCTAGAGAAGAGGAGGATTTAATTTGTGGCTTTTTTCCCCTTTCAGCGTCATATTTCAAATGCAAAGTACTGCTTTTCTGGTTATTGTTTGAAAGTAAATGCTCCAAAAGAAAAGTTAAGGGCCACACTGTGCCTTTACCTTTGCTGTGCCTGAGCATGGAGGTAGGCACAAGCTGCAAAGAGGACGCGTGTGGGAATCCTGCATAGGAAACAATCTTTGTGCTGATTCTCTCCACGGCAACAAATAATGCCTCGAGGTGGAAAGAACATGAGCTATAAGCTGTGTTTGATTACTTGGCTGTCTGGGTCTACAGCCTTCTTGGGGCAGCTATAATACTATTGCAACCCTTGATTTGAATTCATTAATTCACTAGTCTTTCACTCCCTGAGAACTGTAACTCCAGATCCGTTAACCACAGTTTTTCTTAGGGATTCAAATTTTAACCTTTGTGTTTCACTTACTCATCTACTGTGAGTTCACTGAGGTGTCACAGTCATGAGTTATCTGGAATCCTTAAGTACTTATTACTGTGGCATCTAATTGCAAATCAATAGTTTTCTCAATTAAATTAGTAGGTATTTTATTACTGGGAATAGGTTCTGACCTGTACTGTTGACTGAACTGGTGTTAATTTGTCTTTTATTTTAATAATAGTTTAAGTTTAGTTTTTATAAACAAATTCCTGGAGTATGTTTGTTAATATAGTAGATTCAAACTTTGTACGTTTTAAAAATCTGGTATTTTAGACTGGAGGAAAGAAATCCATACTTTTGCTTTGGTCTCCAGAAGAATGCAGCATTCCCTTTGAGCTAGCTTTAATGAGGCAGCAGTCTATCCCCAAAGCCCAAACAGTGTTTTCCTGAAAAAGTTCTGGCAGAATGTATTGAACACGCATCCTTTGCAATATTGTTGCTACCAAAAATAAATATGTCAAATGACCTTTGCCAGGCCCTGTGTTTACCAGGGGTATTAATTAAATGTCCATGGAAAATTCCACAAGGATTACGTGAGAACTAGGAATAACATCCCTCTGACAAACCTGGCCTATTTTGGGTGTCCTTTGACAATACAAGCTATTTGTGACCCTTTGTCCTTGTCATTACTCCATCTAGAAACTCTGAATTCTTAGCTTAAAACTAGAAAGAATTACAGACCTCTACTTTAGCAGTAGCAATTTTCCATTTCACTCAGCATGATGTAAACCATCAGATGCTCTGAAGCTGCTGAGATGTCTGCTTTACCAGATTGACATTGTGTTCTTTGTGGTCCTGGACCAGATTAAAAGAAAAATCACTTATCCCAAATTATTTCACTATCAAGCTAAGTAAAATTGATTTTTCAACATGGACGGCTTCATAAGAACAATCTTTAGCACTTATCTACAACCTTATGATTTTGTATGGGAGATGTAACCCCTAAAATGCCTTAAAGCTTGCAATCCTTTTGACTGTAATAGGTATATTCTTTTTTTCTACAAATTCTTATGAGGTCAGCATCGTATCTTTCTCATACCAGTTGGTCTGAATAAGGAAAATAGAAAACAGTGCCAGCTGTGTGTCTTTGGGTCTTCATGCTCAGATTAGAATATATTAGGATATACTTTTCTCTCCTTGGGAAGTAGCCTGTTTTGGAAATGGCAAAGTAAGGAAATGTAGCTCACCATAAGCCATAGGTTCTTTACGTCCATGAAAATAAACTCAAGATGAGTGAAATTTTCTTGGTCTGTAAAGGCAGTAAAACATACACAACATTAGCTTCCTCATTCCTTCCACTGAGGAGCCTTTCTTAGCTAGAAGGACCAGTGACTGTTGATGTAGCTATGAGAGTTAGCATTAGATGATGCTCCATCCTGGAAGTCATGCAAGCAAGATTGTTTTGTCATGCTACCTGTAATCCCACTCTAATTGCATCAATATTTGCCTACAAAGTTTGGGAATTTCAGGTACAGAAAAGTGTACATCTGTCACTGCTGGAATCTGAAATGAAACCTGCCTTGGGTAAGGCTCTTGTTCATATCACATTGCAGACTTTGCCCACCAGACCTTACAGAGCAGGTCATGGAAGAAGAAGGGATGATTCTGTAAAAATTGCTGTTAATTTGCCATTGCCAATGAAGTTCTAAACTCGCAACAGGCAAGAGCAGAGAGTAAGCTGAACACTTCATCCAATTCATTAATCAAATGTTTTACATTTCTGTTTGAAAAGGAGTGTCAAAGCACACTAAAATTGGACATAAAGAAAACAGAGAGTGAAAACAAAAAGCTTAGAGAGAAAGATAAGCAGTTCCAAGATAGGAAGAAATACAAATCTCCCGTGAATACACTGGAAGGAAAATCATACTGAGGAGTTTAAATGACTAACTGAACCTAATTTCTTTTGTTATCACTCTCAATAAACAGAGAGGGCTTTTCTGTTTTTCTCTCCCTTCATGTATTTATGGAATATTCTTTGTGGCAATTTGGAGATACTTATATGTTCTTCTGAGATGTCTGAATCATTGGCCTTTTTACAATTATCCAGTTTGTAGGAAAAAAGCAGATTGAATCAGACTTCCACAGTTGTGAGCAACGAATAGAGTTTTCTCCTAAAATGATTCCTTGTTGAATCTTATTGCAATGAAATTAAAATTAAACACTAGCAAAGCGGAGGTATATGTGAATAGGGATTACTATTTCACATAAACAAAACTATAACACACTGTATTTTATTTTGATCACAACTGTAATACAATATACTCCTGGATGACAGCTTGGATACAATAGGGAGATAATTAGGTATAGGTGCTAATGTCTTGTCAAAGTTATATAGATTATTTTTGATAGAGACATCTGGTTTCAGTGCTCAATGCCAACTGAATCCTTATAACCAAAGGCGATAATTGCTTGTTGCTGATATGTATCCATGAATAATTGAAGGAACTTGCCTGTCTCTAGCCTTATATTGGCTCCTGGGACTGAAGGGGCCCAGGCTTTGCATTTATTAAATAGATCTAATCTTGTTTTTATTTAATTTCCATTTTTATTGCATTTCTGTTCTCTGTTCTCATTCATGTTAACATTCTTCCCCTATTGCTATACACAGAGCTGTGTATGTAACACCACCAAAACAAAAAGGTGCTTGAAAGCACCTCTTGTGCTTGCATTTCTTTAAAAAATATTGGTGGGTTTCTATAGGTTTCTATCCCCCATATTGGTGGGTTTCTAGGGGGATCTGTGTACTGTGAAAGATCTACAGAAGAGCTCTTCAAATGAGAAAAAGGCATTTACAATAGATCACACCAGCTGGTAGGGTTTCCTTTCCTTCTAATTGAAGAAAGTCCTTATAAGTCCTTGTGTTGCATTTCACAGTATGTTTTTTAAGTTAAGAAACTGCAGTTATGATAATAAGTTAAGTTTCTTTTTTTAATGTAGACTTAGAATGTAAGACAGTCTAGCAAGCTAATGCTGTCCTTATGTACATTAAATCCAATGGCCAAAGAGGTGTGTTTAGTCTTGAGAGATATCCTTATCAAAACCTCTGCATGTGATTTTTAAAACAGCATTTTTATCTTATCAGTAGAGCAACACAGACACTTTAGTATTCAAGATAAAAGAAAGAGCCTGAAGATTACTTTCTTTACACACACACACACACATGTATTTATATGCAAAATATATGAATGCTACCTTTTATATCTGTTTAGGCTCAAATGAGGATTGTTAACAGGTATTCTTCATGGCATGTGTAGACCAACTATGAAAGCCAGTACTGGAACAAATTTCATCTTTTACACACAGAACTAAACAAATGACTGTTTATATGGGGCCTGCTCCACAGTGTCAAGAAGTAGAATACGAGAGCCATTACACTCTTTAAAAAATATGTAAAGTGCTGTATGCTTCAACCATTGGCCACTGCTATGTGTAACTTAATAGGCTAAATGAATGCAGTATGCAAAATGTATATATGTCCTTACAGTTCTTTAAGAATGTGCTACCCTTTATTTAAATAAAAGTAATGCTAGACCCTCTGTAGCCATTCAGAATGAAGGATTAATTACCCGGAACTAGAAAGTAGCTAAATATGCCAATATGGCTTGTTCAGTCTTTTTGAGCATCAGTTTAAAAAAAGTTTTTCATATTTAGTTTTGAAACCAAAGTGTACTTTTTTTATCAGTATTCAGCAGTCCCATGGAAATATAACGTATAAATTGATTAACACTGAAATAATGTTTCTTTCTCCAACTCCAGTCTCCTTTTTATCTTACAAATTATCAGTTCCATATACAAGAAACAGATGCACAATTCCTAGGTAAAGAGGGATGAAATAAATATTTGAGCTTTTTTCTCTGTTCAGCTGCAATTTGCTGGTGAACACAGAAGTGACCTCACTGGATCTGGATGTGGCAGTCAGTTTCCAGGGATTACTTGATTACATTTTCAGTAGAGTCATTTCTGTAGGAGACACTGAAAAGCACTCTCTCCTCAAAATCATCCATAATGTTCTGGTTGGGACTTTCACTTTTAGGACTGGACTACTTGGTTCAAACCTCTGCCCCAATAGGTAGAAAAGTGATACCAAAATCAGTGTTCTGGCATGTAGGTAGAGGGGTAACACTAGCTTCTCTCTCATTTTTTAGGAGAGATGGGTGCTGCTTATGCACCTAGCTGCATGCAGGAGAGGAATCCCAAGACAGTAAAATGGCAGACAATAAACACCTGCATAACAGCAGAAGAGATTAAATACCTTGGTTTCACCAACTTTCTCACAGGAGAATAGCACAGGGGTGGAAGACTACCACAAAACCAGCTGGCTTTTCCTCTCCTTAGTATGTACAGAGGCTATATTAGACACCGCTCTGCTCAATGTGACTGATCTTTTTTATTAGGTATGCCAAACCTGCATGTACAATTTTCATCATGCTTTGTATAGGGGAGTCCAGCTACCTCGTACACAGGCACGCTGGCTGGACAGCACAATCACTAAAAGGCAGGCCTGACCCACGGTGGAAATAGCACAGGGGGACTTCTGAAAGTTTCCTCTGTCATACAAAAATCAAACAGCCCATTCGCACTGTGCACGCCATGGCTACACAGACATTCAGTAACCTGCTTTTAAGATGTTGAGTGTAAATACATTACACTAGCAAAAGTAGAAAATAATTTTTAATGGAGCTTGTTTTGATCTGGGCTACTGCTTTGCCTTACAGATCTGTAGCCTATTGATAAGAGCAGTCTGTCCTTGGGCTTAGAACAGAAGACATGACATTTTTGTTAACGCTGTTAATATCTCGTTAGATATCTACCCAGAAGTTTTTCCACAGCAAAATGACTCAGAGAATAGTATGGGTATGGACTATTTCTTAACACACGAGACTCTTTTCTGGCTTTGGATCATTCACAATTACCAAAATTAAACAGCTTATGCTCTGTTAAGGCAATTCCAACTGATTCAGCTAAGTGAAGGCTACTTTCAATTTATTTGAATGACACATATACCACTTTCTATAGAAGAATAGCTTGACAGTTTAGGTTATTACAATGGACTGTTCACATTAAACTAAGTTGTCACCATCTGTTCCACCTTACATTTACAAATGCAAGCAAAATTGTTCACAGTTTCAGCTGGGGCATATTCCTTGTCCTGCACCGTGCACAACATATTTCTGTTTTTTAGGAGGAATTTAGACTCAGACTGGGAAAAAATTTCCTCTTCTGATATAACAAATTCTTTGATAAGACTACAGTAGTTTTCAGACGATAATGCAATGTTTGTGAAGTACACAAACACTGTACAGAGTACAAAGTAAGTGATGTCTGAGAGCACAAGTCCCCTTTCACATTCTTCCATATGTTCCTGGCTCTGGTTGCGTTCCTGATATATCATAAAATCCACTACGAAGAAAAACAACTCTAATGTAAAAAGTCTCAGTGGAGATACTGTGATGACATTTTCTCCTTGCCTGTTCTAACATTATAAAATTACCCTAAACATGGAAAATGACTATGTCGCATCATGCTGAGAAGCAAAACAGTTCTCATTCACTTTCTGAGACTATGTTCCTTAAAGAATTAATTCCAAACCACAAGTCCAAGTAGATCCTAGCCCTTTTGTACCAAGGAAGCTGCTGTAACAGAATCAGCCTTTGTGCAAACTGATACACTTTCCTCTCTAAAGTTCTCTTTCAGGTCCTTTTAAAAACTCAATGCTAATTCTCATAAGAAAACCCAAGGAGGTTTTCCATTTTTTATCTTTTTTTCCCCCCCCCTTTCATTGCAAATGTACACAAATTTCTAGCCCTTCATGCTTGCAAAAGGCAGTCTTGCAAAATGGTAGGCACACAGTAGTTACACTTACTGAGTCGTCAATATTCAACCGTTAATTAGTTTGCTAATGGTACAGGCCTGATAGTACCTCAGCAAAAGAAATTCTCCTGTTTCAACATTCTTGCCTATCTTATTTTCTTGACATATTAAGACCAGAGCAATGAAGTCTGTTATTATTTCTGTCTTTATTTCTTCATCCAAAGATTTCCTTTGAGACAGTGAGGTGATTGGTAATAGCAGACAAAGTCTCTTGTCTGTAGGATTCCAGCTTGAACTCAGAAAGGGAAGGCAGTAACCAGAAACTCATTATTTTCCATCACCAGATATCAGTGTCTCGTAGTACATAAACATTCTCCAGTAGGAATATCTATCACAAAAAAACACTACTACAGTTGCTGCCTAGCCTAGGCGGCCTACATATGTAAGGCTATAGAATTTACATACTCTGTTAGCCTTAAAGGTCAAGTCGAAAACCTATCTGGAAGGCCTTTTTTCTGTTACACTTCAGCCTATTTCTAGAAAGTAAAAATTGCAGCTCACTAGCAAATATAAGTGGCATCAATAGAACAATTTTTCTCTTGAAATATGCAATTTTGATTACGAAAACTAAAGTACCATTCTGTGGCAAAGTTTTTATTGACTGCAGCAACATTCTCATTGGGAAAAAAATTGAAATACTCATTTTAATTCATTTAGGCTTTTCTATTTGCTTTCATTTAGGATTTTCTATTTGCTCTCCTTAAAAGCTCTTGTTTGGACACTAGGGAGGTGAGGCACAGCGTTGTCTAGACCTGAAAAAAACAGCACTGCAGTTTTGCGTTACTTACTTAGGTTGCTAAACCAAGTCATCTTGCATTATCCCATAAGACATATCACACACCTGGTGAATGTAGAGACAATGATTCCTGGAGCAGACAAGCTCCACATAGCTCTCTGGAGTAAATCAAAGAAAACCAAAACATTTAAGGATACTTCAGTCTCCTCTGGTAGAACACAAGGACCACCAACTAACGATGAACTTTATCAAAGGCTTCTGAGAGAGTTAACAGAATAGATTAAGTCATGAATTAGTCATTTTGGCACGTATGTGAAACAGATAAGTATTATTAACTCTAGCTAGTGGGGAAATTAGACGTGGATAAGTGGAAGTGCCAAATTTCCATGATTTAGTTTTCAGGTGTCCACATTTCATAGCCAGGTCTTGATTTGCAGAGCAGCTGAGTACACACAACGCAACTGAAGTTCTTTAGGAGCTGCAGGAGGTTGATATTTCTGCATACTGTTCAGCTAAAGGCTGGACAGCTGTATGTAAAGTTATAGGCTATTTCTTAAAAATTTGAACAAGTATCTTGCCCAAAATGAAACAGAAAATATCTTTCTACATACATTTTTAACTAAATAAAAACAACACATATGAAATAAAATATGCAAAGTATATTATGGACTCTAAAGTAAAAAGAGGTATGAGTTATTTAAGGCATATTATAGCATCTTGATAATGTGTGTAAATGGACATGGATACAAAGGAAATTATATCACATTTCTTTGGCCATTATAAAGACATTATCTGGCCTGATACTACAAATAGTACAAACATTTCTTAGGTGATCAAAATTAAACCCTATTCATAGTTAGATATACTATCCGATATATCAGGCAGCAGGACTCCAGTTGCTTATGGACCCCGTGGAATTAATTTTGTCCCTTGCTCAGGAAACTCCAAAGACCTTCCTCATTATAAAGAAATGAAGGAGAAGGAAGTCTTTGTAACAAATAGATTTGTTAAAACACAGGCTATTTCAAATATCTAATTTCAGTCTTAATCAAAAAGTTAACATGACAGCCAGGTAGGATCTGGCTCTCATCCCTAACAATGATCGGGAGCCAAATATACTCTAATACTAGATATCATGAAATTTCTGCAGCACAAATTGTAAATATAATTGGATCTCACACAAGGAATTTTTGGCTTCTGGATCTACTAAACAACAGTGGGCTAATTCCTTTTCCCTAATATATATGCATATTACCCAATTTTGATTACTATCTTATGCTTAATTACAGATTCTCTTTAAAGGTTCATTTTTTTTCCCTCTATTTAATACAGGAAATAAGCATACAGTCTTGTTGCATCCTCTTGGCCCCACCATTTGAAGCAGATTCAAATCCAGAGCTAAGCAGAAAAAGGCCATGTGAGTACACAAATTCAGAAGCTGACTGCTCTTCCATCTTAAACAGAAATGAATCAGTTCTTAGGCCGCTGCGACAGCAGCCTCTTTTCAGATGACATCATATGCTCACAACATCCTGATTCCCATAATCATCAAGAGACAAAATTTATGCATTAATAGCTGTGCTTGCCACTGCATCCCCCAAATTTCATTTTGTATTTTGTTTGCCCTCCTTCAGCCTTCAATCTATATTGGAAACATTTTTCTAAAGTTCCTACTCCAAAGTGCTGCATAAGTTAAATGCTTTGAATCACTCACCGGGGATCAAAACAATCTCAATGGCTAGATCCGCATAAAATAATCTCAATGGCTAGATCCACATAAGCATCAAAGAACCAGACATAGCTTCACCATACTTAACCCTTATGTACCCTGTATTGTCCACAGCCATAATCTTCCTTATACAAGAGCTAAACATCTCCGAATCCAGAGAAGATAGTATTCTTCATTACTTAAACTCCTTGGCAGGGAATCCTAAGGAGATGGCCATAAGTTTCACCTCCTAAGAAGGAAAGGGCTGCAAAAAGGTTTCAGTAGCAGAAATGTTAAGAACTTTATCTCAGTCATGCAAGCACACACTCCTAGAAGAGGCAGATTCCTGCTTTAAACAAACAGTAGGAGGATTTAAAGCTCAGTTTCTCATCCTCTAACTGGAAGCTATAAACACCACGTTGTAAGGAAAAAGGAAGGGAAATACACAGCATGTTTCCTCTTCCTTTCCCCTGTGATTTGTATGAAATTTCACCTGGCCTTATGTTCTAAGAGTATCCATTTCTTTAGTTTTTGCAGGTGTTATGGGGAAGGGAAAATTTCATTTCTGAATCCTGCTGGAGATTAAGCACCACACTGCTCACTGCAAAAGAGCCTTACAGCAGACAGGTACTGCAGTATCGTAGCTAGTAGATAAGAAAGCTTCTGCAGGTTTAAGTAGTCACCAAGAAGGCGGTTCAGAATCTATATTTTGGATGTAGTCATTTGAAACATAAGTTAAGCTTTGTCTGTTCTGCGGTTACAAGAAAACTCATTAGCCATAATTACAGGCAGTGGTTTCTGCAATAGAAACCTACAGTTTTCCTCGTGCGTGTGCATCAAGAGGAGTCAGTGGTGGTTTACTGTAATTTGGATCTATCCGCTGTTGATTGTCGAAAAGGTCATTCCCCACGCACTGAGAAAGACTTTCTCTGTGTTGTTAGACTGGCTTAAAATGATAACGGAAAGTGATAGGGAGTCCTGCATAGTGAAGTGTATGTATGAAATACATTTCATATGTCATAACATGTTTTGATAAATGCTATAAAATGTACCTTAATAATATGATAATAGATGCTTTAGAAAAAGAATGCAGGTGATTGTAGTGGTCCAGAGTGCCCACACCCAGACGGAAAGTGAGGAAAGAAGTTACTTGCTGGTGGTTGTTCAGTAACTTTGTAGTGTTGCTTGGTTTTACCCTAGTTCCTGTGAAGTGCTCTGCGTATCTCAGAAACTCTTCCACTAACTAGCACTATTTATTAACTTTTTGACTATTTCTTTGCAAATTCATTTTGCAAAGACATTAAGGAATGTTCACATTGTGGTCTGAGTAGCCCCATTGGCATTTTTGTGCACAAATGAAAAATGTAGGTCTGTCCAGGAACACAACAGAAGTGAATAGAGATGTCAAAGCCTGAATTAAAGATTCTCAAAGTCACAGAAGGGGAAGTCAATAGGTGATTAACTTTCTTTTTTCCCTTGAAAATTCCCTTCTTTATCGCTAGCCTTCATGCGAACAAAAATCTCAACATCCATCTGTGACCAAGGACCAATAACTTTCAAAAGACCTCACCAACTTTACAATCAATACATTCCTTGCATACATATGTAAATTATTGTAGCCATATATACGTTAAGAAGAGAAAAGAAGACAAAAAGGAAGTTTGAGATTCATTTTTTCATCTGCTACAACTTGGCATAAAGACTTTACTTCTTTTGGCCTGTCCATAGTCTGAGCTTTCCAAATGTTAACATAGCTCCTTTTTAGTTCAGCATTCCATGTCCTTTTCTGGTTGCTAGGAGCAGTCTGGATGTAGTATTTCTGATTTCAGACCAGTTATCTCTTTCTTTACTTCTCATTTATAGCTTTGATTACTTTTTAAAGTATTGGAACTAGAGTATATTTTCAACAACTTAACTTATGTTAACTAAGGCCATTTTAAAGAGTGTCTTACTATATCTTACCAAGTAACATTTTAATTTTTTGTCTGTATTTTCTACCAAAATATCTTTCTGTACAGTCACTGAACTGTAACTCTAAAATAATCTGTGTTTTTTTAATGCAAAACTGACTCTTTGTTCACTAACTGACTCTTTGTTCACTTGAGGAGAAAGGTAAAGTTTTGGCATGCGGCTTCGTTACATACTTCCTATAACTCCGTTATTGGTAAATCAGAAAAGATATAAATTTTAAGAGGGAAAATGGCTTTTGAGGGCATGAAAGATCTGATCAAATATTTATGTGCTGTGACTCAGGGTTATCTGAAGCTCAGAGCTTAACATATTGCTGTGAGTAAAGCAAAAATCCCAGCTACTACTAAAACCTACCCCAAACTTTTATGTTCAATCTCCTCTCCCCGTTCTTTATGTGAAATCTTTCCCATAAAACAAGATTTCTTAAACTGACTTCTCTCTTGTTTTATTCATTCTCTAACTGATTTCCCTTCTTGAAGGGAAACCAGCACATATCTAATGGGTCTGATTCCACCACCATTAGTTAGATGTTATTTTGTCTGCATATATACACAAGCCTCCAATACATCTGTGTGAGACAATTAAATTAGAGATATGAATTTATAGAGTTAGATTTTTGAAAAATGTGCGCATAGTGTCAATGAGTAGTAATTGCAATATGTAAAATGTAATTAGACACAGATATTTGAATGCATAAATATTCCACTTGCTTATTCAGGAAGGGATGCTCTAAATGCACATTAGTCATATAATCGCACATTTGTTTTGCAAATGCAATTATACAATGAATTTTGCCTAACTCATAAATACTAGGTTATGTTAAATGTAGCAAGCCAAATAGCACGCATACCTACTCTTGTTCTAACACTGAACATATGATTAACTGAGGCACTTTAAAACACTGTGATTTATCAACTGGCAACCTTTTTTTTTTATTTTTATCCTTTTGTTTGCACTAGTTGTTACATGAGAAAACTTGACATCCCATGCACTAGAGGACACATTAATTCTGTGTCTGTTCTTCTTCTGTATACAGAAAACTAGCTCTTTCTGTCCCAGGGGTAATGACCTCTGTTTTGCATTGGGGGGCAAACGTTCACTATTTTATTGTGAACATAAAGTCCCCCGTACCTACAGATGAGATGTTGGGGGTCAGGATTTGCAGTGCTCTATGTCACTGATTGCAATGCGCCTGTCAGCCTTTATTATACCAACGGGGAAGCAAAGAATTCCCATTGATTTTTACCTTCCTTATTTTCACCATGTTCCTGATTTCAAAACCACTGACTGTCAGGCATTACATTAAAACCAACTGAACTAGTGTCATAACCACACCATCACAGGCATGTGGCCACCATTTAGAAAACATCAACAATTAAATACCAAATTCAGTTAGTGAGAAGAAGGAAGAAAAATGCTGCTTGGCTTTGCAAGATATTTAAAAATCAAATTAGCTGCTTCAGTACAATTGCCTTTTGCCAGCAAAGGAAATGGGTCGTCCATGTGAATATTAAATTAAATTAGAAGGAGTTTAAAAATATGTTCCCTGGAACAGTAACGCCAACAAAGCATCTGTACCTTATTCTTTTTTTTAATGCATAATATACTAAATTAGAGAAAATCTGTCCATCCCATGCCACAATAATCTTAGAAAGGTCAAGGGTTTTATTCAGACTGGACTCAGGACTAATGTAAATCCAGTTTGGGAGCAAAGGATAATTTTAAATGGAAAACTAGCTGAACTAGCTCACTCTCTCTTGTCATTTCTGTAGAACTGGCATTTTGCTGCTTTCAGTCACTGACTTAAATCGAAAGTTTTGGAAGAATAAAGTCTAAAAATGGGGCCAGACACAAATGTAAAATGAGTCTAACAAACTCGGAATGTCATTAAGGCAACACCTTCCCTTTGCTGCCTCCCATCTTCCAAAATGTTTAGAAAAGAGAACAGCTGGATAAGCTTGAGCAGTTTCTCTGACCTTGAAAAAGTCTATGTCCTGGATGTCACCTGGAAAAAGATAATTTTTTTCTGAATTAAAAGATAACCTAGCATGCTGGGCAGGATTCAAGTAGCCTACAGTTCTGCTGACTTTGGTTTTCATTGTGGGCTTTTATTCCTTGAAATGAATCACTCACACATTTCTTCAATCTTTTAGTAGCAATAGGCCTCAGCTGTGAAGTCAGAACTCAGAATAAGAGCTGAATCTCATCTCATGTTCATTTAAAATAGTAGTCTTACCACTGCATTCAGAGTTATCAAACAGATGTGAAATTACTGTAAGAAAGATCAGAACTAAGTGCTGCCTGGGCTTATCTTGACTGATTAAACATATACAGCCAGTAACCTTGAACCAATGTACTTCCCAGCTCTACCTCATTATTTTCTTGCTCTAGCCTTTTTTTAGGCCAAGTACAAAACAATTTTATTTCTCTTTGCAAAATACCTCGTCCACTGAAAACTGTGGAGCTAAATTATGCCAGCAGAGGAAATCACACTGCTTTTCTCCTTGTGAATATCTTCTGATCTACATTGTCACAAAACAGCTAGCAGAACTTGCTTTCACACTGTAGCTTTCCCTCCCTCGTAGCACCTTTTGGGAAAGCAATAACATTTTGCACATCGGAATGAAAGGCACTAGGAACACCCATATGAAAGGAGTAGACAACTGGCTTTTCTCCTTCGGTGTGATGGAAACAATCATTTCCTATGTACAACATCTCGATGGGACTGAACTGTGCAGTGAAGCAATATATCGTGAAATACAAACACCTTCTTGCATTGTTCTCTGAGGAGAGGAGAACTTCCGCATCTCTGTCCTTCCTGCAATGACATGCATTGCAGGCACAGTCACTGCAACGAGGACGGTATTTTGTCAGATTCAGCTCCATGGGAAAACAAACTGTATGTAAGAGATTTTGAGATCTGTTTGACAAAACGCAGGGGAACAGTCATGCAGTTACTGTAGGTCAAAGCTACGTTTGAGTTACACAGTGTTACAGTCAATTGCCATTCTAGAGTCTGTTGCATGGCTGTTCAAAGAATTTGGGCTGGAAAGGCAGCCAACGCACGAGCCTTCATCTGCCAAAGATCAGTGAGAATAACGAGAGCGGAAAATGAAGAATCAGAATAGATGCCTGAATCTGCTGACTACTGCTCTCCCCAGACTGGTTTTCACTGAACGCTTGTTCTTACCTTCTATTATTATTTGAAAGGGAAAAGCAAAAGAAGTACCTTCCCAGTTAAATTCAAATATTTAGGCTGCCCTCGTACATTGCATATGAGAGCTGATATTTAAAAAATAGATTAGAGAGATCTGACAGATTCACTCAAATATGCTACAGCCTAGTATAGAATAAAAAGTAACCCTGAAATAGTACGAGATTGAGATGTATCACAAAAGCAACCAAAGGAGCAAATGGGAGGCTACTATGGCAACCAGCTCTCTTGTGTTTTTCAGCACTGCAACACTCATGTCTCGTGGGAGCCCCACCACACTGGATGCAACAATTACATCTGATTTGCAAGTTCATATGTGATTTCAAGGCCAGTGTTTCAGTCCAGATGTTGCTCAGTAGGGTAAAATAGACTAAAAAATTGCAGTAGAAACTCTCTCCAGAACCTCAGGTGTCATTACACGTTTGATTTGAAACCGACTGATTTTAGCTGCTTTTCACTGTTATTTTTTAATTTTAGATTAGCCGCAGTGACAGTGTCGGAGCTGGGGAGGACCTTGAGAACACGAGATCTATTTCCTCTAACTTAGATGTCACTGCTGTGGCCATCTACATTTCAGCTGCTCAAGTAAACTCAGATGAGAGTCAGTGGACAGAAACGGGCATTTCTGGAGCTTTACATATTTACTCCAAGAAAAAATGGATCATGCTCTGTAAGCGGCTATTTCCTTCCTCTGACTAGAAAAGAAATTTAGATAATCACTTCAGACACTGTATCAGTGTATCAGTGTAGGTGAGATAAATCCTAACCGAGACCCTTTATTTTCATGTCTTCTCACCTGAAGGTTACTTGATTTTCCCCCCACTAACTCTGGCAGATTTTTTTTTTACCATTTTTCCTAAGCCTTCAGGTACTAGGCAGGAACACACTACTTGGTTCCCCCACCGCGCATAATTTCCAGCTCTGCTGCTTCTAGCCTCTGTTCACATTCACTTGCACCCTGTGTTCATCTCTCTCAATGTTATCTCTCGTTGTTGCCGCCTCTGCAATAGTTTATTCTGAAACATTTTGATTGTGGAAAAAATACAGGGTTCACTTTAAACAGCAAAGCTGAAAAGATTTTTAAGATTTTTATACCATCCAGAAATTTCCCGCACTACGGTCATCTCTGTGTTTCCTTTATGTTTCTTAAATCAAAATGAAGCGGCACTGGTTAGTATCTTTTGATTGTAGATAAAGATAACAACTGATGCATAAGATTAATGTATATTCATGAGTAGAATTATAGCTGTGCACGAAAGCACTACATTAGGGCTTGGTAATCAACATCTACTTTACTACTTTTTTTTTTTAAAGTTAGCATAGTCACTAATCAAAGATAATTACACCATTGCCATTTGAAATGTTTATCACGAGTTCTGTAGGAGGAAGAACAAGAAGCGCAATTTTTGCTCTACAGTGACATGCCATACTAACTAAAGCTGGGCCAACAATACTGTGATTTGATTTTGCAAAGCTCAATGGCAAAGTTTTGGCATAGAAATTATAATTGTAAAAAAAGTAATATTTTCTATCTGAATACAGCTTTCTATCTAAGAAGCACAAGGTGATAGTAAATGCTAGGAAACTAGTTCTCACTATGTGCAGCATGAAGTACAGAAGTACCAATATCCCTACTGAATGGTGAAACTGAGGCCCACAGTGGAGTAAGTTTCCAAGGAAGCACAATAAATCAGTGGCAAAACCAAGGATAACATTCAGATCTCCTTGTTCTCACTCCTGAGATTTAGACAATCTTATGAAAATAAGAATGAAAAGGAAGAACAGTTTCCATTCTATCCAAACCACAGAGGAATAGGATAGCAAGCTTTCATTTGGACAATTGCATATTGATTATGAAAGTAAGGTCTACAGAGGACAGCTAAATAATACTTTATTTTAAAACAGAAAATTCATAAGTTCTACAGAGCAGATGGTGAATTTAAACCATTTGCTAAGTTTGGATTTGTTTTAGATAAACATTCATGTCCACACAGACTACAGCCGTAATTTCTTTAGAAACTCACTCTTTCTCACATCGGTTCACTTATCTTGCAAACTTCATAACTCTTTCTGCAGAAGACTCTCCACCACCCAGAAGCTCCACAACATTTTACATACCATTATTTTTTACTGGAGGACCAGTAGTCCTTTCTGTTCCCACATCGAGCATTTTCATTAGCCTGCTATACTCTCTTTGGTTCTTTGAGAGGGAAGGTGGAAAGAAAGACTCAACCTTTCTACCCCAGTCCTTTCTCCTAATATTATGTGAGCTACAGGGAAACCAGTTTTATTGTGGCAGAACCCAGGATACGCAGGCAGAACTGGGGTCATACTTCATGTATGCAATACAATATTCATTCACATTGATTTTACGATGAAGCAAGGAGTATGTATGAAGTCCTGAAACCCTTGCTAGAAAAGAAATTTAGACAATCACTTCGATTCAGAGTCTTGTGGGCTGGGGGTAAGGGAGGAAGTGGAGAAGTGAAGTTATTAAAGAGAACAGAAGTTGAACACATTTCCATTCTTGGTTCCCAAAAGCTACAGAACAGTGATTTACCCAAGCATCTCAAGACTTCATCAATAATTTGTTTATTATTCATCAGCAAAGGTTAAAGTTTTCTGACTATCACAAAAATATTTCATAATAATTTAATTACTTAATCCCAGAGTCGGGTTCAAAAGTTTCCTGGGTTTCTTGGGTCTCAGGAGGGTACACAAAGATGGGAAACATGGTGCTCTGCTTTTTCAGATTTTAAACTCCCAGTTCCAGAATAAAGCAATGTTAGGCACTATACTGCACCTTAGTATGTTGAGAAATAATGATGCACAATAAAAATGCTATAAAATATTAATGTAGACATCATATGACACAAATTTTGTATATATGAAGAGGAGTCTGAGTTGCAAAAGATATTTAGCCTTTACCCCAAAGGCACTATCAGTTGTCTGTCCGGTAGTCCTAATTTCTCAGACCTGCTCAAGCATTTGTTCATTCTAATTGCAGAAGAAATTGCACTTGGAGACTGATTCTCAGAGGTGCTGAGCACCACCTGACCACTATTAATTCAGTTGGAATGACTGGTACTCAGCACTAATCAAAATTTGAATTGTCTACTGTTAACCATTACCACTTATCTTCATATTCAAAGCAGTCATTGTTTGCTAAATAGTTTTATAGACTACTTAGTTCATTTCAAGTGTTACGGTATGGTATTGTAGTATCAGTCTGTGAGCACAGAACTGTCTAATCACAACCATTATGTTGAACACACCAGCCACAGCAATGTCATACCATTTTGTCCTTTTAAAGGTTTTTAGGTATTGCAAATGTGTATCTGTTTGGTTGTGTATGTACATATTTTGGACTACAAAACAATATAAAAATTCTGTTGCAATCTAGTCAGCTGTTTAAATTGTTAGAACAATAGTTTTCCAGTTATGTGTGCAGAGAATCCTGAAATGGGAATGTATAATTATAATAGGTGAAAATGGTAAACTTCTAATATTGCCTATTAAACCTAGAAATCTTAATCATACAATAGCACTGAGCTGGGATATACTGCTTTTAAAAAACTCCCATCCCATCCATTACCACCGAAACAGCTTTGTCCCTCTAAAGTCATCAAATGAGTAGCTATTCACAAGAGGTGTACAGTAATGAAGAATGTTATTATGGCTCACTGGCATAACCCTGAGGCTTGCATTACCTAGGCTCCTACAGAAATTTGGTTTAAGCCCCGACAGAACCGATTTAGTCCTTTAGCCTTCTGGAGCAGATAAAATAAGTTCCATGCAATTTACTCAGGGAGGATTGTTCAGAATCAGTCTCTAAAACCAAGATGCTATCAACAATCTGTGAATGGTAATGATCTTCTGGCACTTTTCCTATAAGTCCTGTCTGAACATCTAACAGTAAAATTCATTTCTGAGAACTGTGCTCCAGCTCCAGTGCCCAGCTTCACTTCTCATTCTGTGATTCTTCATTTACTAACAATTCAAACTGCAATAAAATCCCAATGAAAGCCACAGCCTGAAATTTCTTCTAAAATCTAACATGCTCCTTAGTCTTCTTTTCAGATTTCTCTGTTACAGACCTTAGCTCTTTTTGTTTATCATCACAAGTGTTTATCATTAACAAGTGCAGGGTTGATACATTGCCTTGGATATCAATGTCTATATCTACTAAAAGATCAAGATCTGTTCGCAGGCACAACATGCCCAACAATTTGCCCAACGGCCATCCAGATGGTTGCCTCTGGAGCAGCTTGCACTCTACCTGCCCTGATGGATAACCGGCTGCCTTGCATGCTGGGAGCATGCCCCCGCCCCAACACTCTCCAAAGGCAATCCTTCAGCAATCCACAGATGGCTATACTACCAGAGGGGCTCTGCTCTGCAGGGCCCCCGTCTCTCCAGACGGCAGTCTGGCCTTAAGAGCAGCCCTTATGAATCAAGGTTAAGTGTCCTTCTGAGTCAACATTTTAAAGCAGATTTCCAATATGTGTTAATGTGGTAGATTGACAGAGGAGTCTGCCATCATATTGCAGCACAAAGTAAGAGGCATCTGTGTATCAACTGGTTGCCATATGGTAGCCATGGAGTGAGGCCAGGTTCCGCCAATGCCAGCAGAGAGATCTCTGCAGCAGAGAGACCCTAGCAGAAGGTGACGAAGTACTGCAGCAATTACAAAGCCCTATCCATCCAAGGCCTGCACAGAGCCCATGCTGGCTCAGAAGTGGCTAACGCTTACTGAGAAATGAACATAGCAAAACTAGTGAAGGATTACAAGGAAGAAAACATAATTCCCCTTCTCAGTGACTCACTGCATCATTTATTAGGACCGCTATCTTCTCTATCACATTTCAGAGAATACTTTGAGGTCTCAAGTCAGGGATACAACTGTACTATTTCCCAAAGAACCTACAATTAAAACATCACCATGAATCACTGTCTGAAACACAATAATCCTCAATAACGCTTAATATGAAGCTCAAAATCCATGACATAGTGTTTCCAACCTGAAAATGAGGGATGTGGCTCCTTGAAGAACTAGTAATAGAGAAAAGTTTTCCAAACAGCAGATTGATATCAACAGTTCTCTGGGCACCAGCTTCTTTGGGTCTTAGGTTGGGCCTTTGCTTTGTTAGTCTATAGCTATTGAGGTGGTGATGAGCACTGCAAAAGGATATGTGAAACAGCACTGAACTCAACTGCGAAGTAATAAACACATCAGCATGCCACTTATAAGCAGAAATTACTGCAATCTCAGTGCTTGAAAATTAATGATGGGGGGAGGTGACACATGCACAGCATTCACTGAGAGCAATGTAGGCTTTTTATTGGCAGTATCCACCCAGTTATGCTGGAAGTTCATATCCCTCATATGCATGATAATTACAGTCCATTAACAGGGAGGGGGATAGGAGAAGAATTTTCATGAATTGTGACAGCACACTATGTAGGGGGGAATATACAATTTATTTGTTTTCCAGGAACAAAATCTGCCATTTGCATGAAAATGAGCTTCATTTTTTAAAAACCTATGCGTTCAGAATCACACTATTCAGGATTTAATAGTACAGCTGCTTTGTGAATCTTCCTGTCTCAAAAAGGACTAATGCAGCTGCCTGTAAAAACTGGAGAGGCAACCCACAGATGGGAACATGCTGTTGATAGCCTCTGAGCAGGCTGGCTAATCTCACAGAGAGCTCTGAGACAGTATCAGACCACGGAGAACCATAGTCCTGTTTAACCTCAGACTGGTGTATAAGGTAATAGGACACTGTGCTGTGAGAGAAAAGTAGGAGAAGAGTGGCATGTAGTATACCTTGAATATAGAGCTGAGAACCAGCAAGTCTTGATTTCCGGGTACCCTGTGACTTAATCTGTCCCAGCTCCTCCAGCCTTAGCTTGTTGAGCTTCAAACTGGGGAGAAGTAAAAATATTTAATTACTTAAAGTAATTAATTACATATTTGATTTTCTTAATTAATACTGTATTATACATTGAAAATATGCTCCACAGATTGTTATTTCAAGATTAGAGTCTAACTTGCTTATGATCAGTAACACTGCTAAATTTCAGCTCCCAGGTTTCTATACGGTTCTAATTAATTAGAGCAGAAAAGCTTTTGCCTCTTCAGTGCCTTTATAGTTGGTTAGGATTTCGTGGGCTGGAGGAAACTCTAACTGACCACATGAATTTTCTCACATCACTACCATATATGTTTAGGCCTCAGTCAAAAATCAGATATCAGATATATGGGTCCAATAAATGTGAAACTTGCAAAAAAAGCCTGGAAGTACAGAATCAAATCCATATAGCTAAGTGCAGCTGTGAGCCAGAGAACAAAATGCAGACCCAGCCCAGTCTGCTTCTAAACTGAAAGGCTTGTTGCCAGATCTAATATGCCATTTATGATGATGCAGTAATACAACTCCTGTGTAATAATTACTGCTAAATTTATGCACCTCCTGGAGTAATTTAGGTTGCATTGTTATAAAACACTTCCAAAGTTTCCGCTGGCTCTTAGAAACCACATTCACTGATGAATTTCTGGTTAACTTAGTATGCATTTCAAAGTGCAGTGAGCTGTTTCCATTTAGCCATTTTAATTATGCAGGACCATAAGCTGCCTTATGAATTACATTATAAAAAGCATTTTCATTCTTACATTGCAATTATGCAGTGAATGTGGAATCAAATGACAATGCCGTGGTTTAAAGTCAGATTAGCAGAAATACATAAGTCATTACAAAGGATACCATCATCAGTCAATGGGCCAAAAGTAGCAGGTGGATGTAACTCCTTGGAGCTGACTTAATGCCAGTGGTAAATTTGGCCACTGTTTCAAAAGGCAGTTCCTCGCTTTGTAGGTGACGGACGAAAGTTTGTGGTTGCCTACGTGGCTACCTCCTTACTTACGCATCACAGAGAAAGCATCATTCACCGTCTTTTTCATGCATTGATTAAACATAATTGTGTCCTAGTCTCCTGAACTAAAGGTTTGCTGCCATCTGTGTGACAACCTCTACCTCGATTAAGAGTGAGAAGTGAGCAGAAATACCATGCTGCCTTGCTAGGCTTCAGAGAAGCACTGCAGAGAGAAAGATACCTTGAATGTAGAGCAGCAGTGATGACAAAATCTCTTAAAGCTTGTCTTGGGACTGAAAAATCTTACACAGAAAATCCCTAAGTCTTCCACAAGTGAAGCATGACACTCAGAATAAAATGGTTAATTTTTTTCTTTTATTATAAAAGGCTCAGATTGTCTGATTGTCTTAGATTCTCCACACCTGTCATCCTAGGTTTTGGCAGCAAAGTCCAAAACTCTCAGAATAGGACATCAGAACATACTAAAGCAAGGAAACAACGTTAAGAAAATGTCCTGCAATAACAATGTCTGAAAACTATGATTAAAAGAAAGTCAGCATGAAACACAAATGTACAATAGCACATTTTGATTCTCATGTCAAGTACCTGGAGATAGTCTGTACCCACCTATCAGGAAGACTGGGCCTGAAAGTTAGTAACTTGACACTATGAGAAGGGTGGGATATTCACAGAATTATATACACCATACTACTAACATCATTCAGAAATTAGAAACAGTTGCAAAAGAGAACTGTTTGGCCAAGGTGGAGAAGAGAGAGGGGAGAGGAAGAGCAGAGAAAGCCTCACTGAGGGCCATTCCCCTTCTTCAGCAATTAAGACTCTCTCTCTATTCCTTCTTCTATATATTTTAATCTCTTAAAGATACTTTAAAGAAGTAGCTCATATAGAGGCTGGAAATTAACAGGACTGTTAGCTGTGACTAAGATCACCTGATATGAATGAATATAGCCCATAGCGTTCCTGGGATTTAGTAATTACAGAGGAGGGCAGGATCAGGCCTGAGGACTCACTTCCACTCCTGCTTCATACTTTAATTCATGGAAGCACAAAATAATAATCCTAGTGCATGGAAGGATAAAAGAAAAATGAAGACAATTCTTTATTCCAATACACCAACTTTCTTCCACAAGCAGGTGCTATGCTAATCGATTCCCTGGGCTTTGACCTTTCTAGAGGAAATAGTCTTACTTTGCTACAACATTTATCACTGGGCCAAAATGTCAGCCCTGTGGATGGTATTCTTTGACAACACTTGGTACAATGGCTTGCACGTAATTCTGGAAATGTAGCTTCTGATGGGTTGCTAGATACGGTATCTCCTCCAGGAGGGGAACAAGCAAAGTGGAATATTGCAATCACTTTTCCCCTGTATGATGACTCACAACTTGATTAGAAAAAGGTCAGAAAAGAGTGTTATTGCAAAATATATTAGGTCTATGAAGGCAATAAAAGCAGCAGCAAGAAAGTCTAAATAGGTTTTCCATTCCAGTACTGCGGCTATGTAAGTACAGCTGAGAGTTTTCCCTGCCCTTGGTTTTTTCTTACCCATTGTATTGATCTGTATAATGCACTGAATGGCTATATCCATCTGAACCATTGTGCATTATTAAGACTGCCTTCTTCCTTTCTTGAGCCCCCCCCTCCACAATGCCACCTTTCAATTAATTTTAGAAAGTCAACACTAAAAACGAATCTATATACTGGGTGTTCTAACTATAATAATAAAGACCTCATCAACCAATAGAAGCTTCTTTCCCATGTTATCATTCGCCTTGCATAGCACTTGATGAAGCACAAATATTATTATGACAGTCAAAACACTTAGCATTTCTAATTTAGCTTGACAAAGACTATTTACTACAGATAGGGTTAGGTGTGTTCTGTAGAGCTGTTACCAACAAAAGCCTTGCTAATATCCTGCTCATGTGCGGTGTTTTGCTTAAAAGTCACTAGCAAAGAAGCAAAAAAATCTGCAAAGATTTAAAATATGTAAAAATCATTTGTTTCATTCCAGATGACAAAATAACACACGAGAAGAGGTACAGAAGCTGGAGACAGTGAAGGAGATATCAACTGGGCCGCTGATTTCCTCGCATGAATTAATAACCATGGTTAGGATTGTTCTCAAGAGGTTTTCTATGAATTTGGTGAATTACTCTAAATTTATAATCCTGTAATGAATTACTATTTCTTGAGGCAAGAGTAACATTGGAGTCCACTTATACTGACCTGACCCCAGTTTGACTAAAGTAGTCAGACGAGTCAGGTTTACTACTTTCAGTCAGTTCCTCACGTTTGAACGTTTGACTGAACCTAGTGGCTTACAGACCCATTGACAGGGTCCATCTGCAGTCACATCTTTCCAACATTAAGTACAATGAAAGCTGTGCCAAAAGTTATGTCCTATAAGATTAAGCCTATAAAATGGAAATGCTCATATTTTCAAGTTTCCTGAATCTAGTCTCTTCCTTGAGTATAGCATTCCGTCTTTAATGTATAGAGTCCTTAAAAAAAAAACAAACTAGTTTCTGCCTCCTAGGTGCTTGATCTGTAGACTGACTGAGGAAAAAAGGAATGAAAATAGCTAAAGTTTGTATCACAGTTTGTCACTTCTCAGCTCATAGAGGAACAACATAGAAATTAAAGTTATTTAAATACATTTGCCTGTGCAAGGAAAATCTTTCTGTTTTGCTGTCATTGACAGGTTACATTCTCAGTAGGAACATATTTTAATCAATAAAGCCGCACATTTACCAGGTAGGATGATAAGATTCTACAGTATCTGCTTTCCTCAGTGTCCATGAACATGCTAAACAACGTGTCTCTGCGCAACCACTATGCGGAGAACGGATTCTCTCCCTTTGCATCTCCACACCCTTTTGTGGTGCTATGACTTTATTAAGATGCCAGCAACACACTTTGGCTAGCAAGGTGTTCAAAGCGGGGCTGGAGCTTCTTTGCAGAAGTTAATAGTTTAGATCATGCATGCTAATGGTTCTTAGTAAATTGATATGTTGTTATTGCTTAATTTTGGTAAACATTCTTACTGAAAAGTAGTCTCTCAATTGCAGCCCATCTAAAATAAGCTCATTTATGCTAATGTCTTTCTCCTTGACACTCAGTAAATTCTTCCTAATGCATTAATTATGACTCCAGATAGACCAATGATTATTTCATATATGCTAATTAGGAATCATTTTATTCAGTCTGCCACACACATCAGTAAACAAGTGGAATGAATTCCCCACAGAGAGGATAAAAGGACAATGATTTTCCTTCCAATGCAGCTTAAGAGAATTTACCCCACAATCAAAAAGTAATTAGAGAAGAAATGAGAGTTAGAAAATACACTTACAGGTGTAAGAGACCAAGAACACGTTCCTTCTCAGCAATACTATAAAAGCGGATGGCTTCCTAGCTAATGAGTTTTTACCATATATGATTAGAAACTGTAATCTCCTTCCATAAAAATAAATAAAAAATACAATTAAATTAGTTCCATTTGTAGCAGAACAAATTAATATGAAAAAAGTCTCATTTCAGCGCCGGGATTGAAAAAGATCTGAGGTTGAAAGAGATCATGTGATACATTACCCTCATTTCTACTAAGTGCCAAGGTTAAGATTTAGTAGAGAAAATTTTTTGCTCCTGATAGTTAAAGTGCTTACTTAAATGGTAATGAAGCCTCAATTCTAAAATTAGATCATGTGCACCACTTGTTGGTGACTTCTGTATGACTGCTAAGGATATCTCTGTAAAAACATAATTTTAAGACTGGAAGTAAAGCTAAATGAAAAATGAATGTTAAAAATAGGGACATATATATTAAGCACAAACTCTTAGATCCTCAGGATGCAAATAATAATATACTTCAGTATAAAAGCTGTCAACATTTATGTGCACATCAGGTCCCCATATATACACTTAGGTTTGTACTCAGAAAAAACTTACCTGTGTGTGGATATGAGAATTTGTACTTTATTTTTCTATTCATGTCTTTCAAATCAAGTTTACTCATTTTACAAGTTTACACACTCAGTCCTTCAGTCTTACTGGATACTTTCTGAAAACATTAATACATTAAACAGAAGATTCTGAAATCTGAATTTAACTATTAATTTTGATGTGTGAGCCAATCTACGAACCAGTCTGGCCTCCGCAAATCAGATACTTCAGTGTTTGAAGGTTTACTGGCTAAAATGGATGAACTGATCCAAAAGTAACCTGCATATTTAAAAAAAAAAAAGCATAAACTCATTACTGAGTCAAATTTGGTTAAGAGTCAAAGAATTACTCTGAATGTAAATACAGCTAGGGATATGTCATTTTTTGTATGACCTCTCTTTCAATCATCATTGTAGGACTAGGCTTTTTAAAAAAGGCAGGCATACAACTGTTTTTAAGAAATGCACACAGAACTTGTACACAACGTTGTCTTGAAGCCTAATCACCACAAAAATGGGGTGAATGGCTGCAGGTATACAATTATGTCTGCACTGTCCTAAGGGAGACGCTTTATGGTGCCTGAAATAAAGTATGATTTTTGACCCAAACTCTTCTAAAGCCCAGGAGCATTGAGGTGAAGTCTGAGACAATTTCTGGAATCTAATGAACTGAATTTCAGGCTAAAAAGATCCTAAGGAATATCAATCTTACAACTAATTGAAGTTGTCAGAAGTACTTTCGTATGTTATTTAGGCTCAAAAAAAGGAAATTACTGTTAAGTAGATGAATATAAACTTATGATCGACTGCAAATGAATGTAGTTCATGTTCTGAAGAATGAGCTGGTTCTGGGTCACATGTTCCTCGGCAGTGACATGAGTTTAGGAGTTTCAAATTTACCTCACATACCAAACTGTAGCGTAAAAATTGTCTGTGTTTTTAAATTTAAACTTAGGGAATCTTAAGAACGTTTTTGATCAACTAGGAAACAAATCATACTGAATTGTACTGACAATACACCACTAAGCGTGAAAAGTACTTTTGTGAAATCATTTCTATACATTTACACTACTGTCATCATATCCTTTTTTCACACTAGGCAGCTCTCTGCCCTAAGGGTCAGCAGGTGTACAGAGTTATTCCTAGTGTGGAAACAAACAGGTGAACTGTGCTAAGGACTCCATGAAATAATAAAGGAAATAAAACTAGGATAATTAAAATTAACATCAATCAGTTTAGACAGAAAATCTGTAACTTCACAGTTAGATTACTCAGTCACTCAAACTCCTTGGAGATAAGGGTTGCTAATAGACTGTTTTAACTATACTACAGTTCTAATGAATGCAGGATAGATAATTTTGGAAAGCACCTTGTAAAAAAATACTAGAAAATTTGAATTTTAATTCATGCACTTCTTTGTGAATGGGAGCTGCTATTTGGCTGGGTGGCTGTTGGAGCTTATGAAAAAGGTAATGAAAGTTTAGACAGAGACTATTCAAGAGCATTAGCCATAATGATCAGATTGTAAGCTATTAGCGGTTTTAAATATATAGCTACTAATGGGATATGTGTTTATGACACCATAGCAAGATTATTTTGCCACTAATGATGATTTAAAGAGGAGAAATTGAGATTCCAAGTTATCTGCATGCTGCATTATTTAAAGGCGAGGCCATTCCCTTAAAATTCATTTCAACAAAGCTACAAACAGCCAAGTTACTTTAGCTTACAGACAACATAAAACCGATTAAAAAATAATAATGATCCCTTGCTGGTGGCACAGCAGGAGCACTCTTCACTTGTCTTTCAATACACTGCCCTAATTTTGAGATATATGTGTCTCAAAAAATATTAAATGAAGCTATATGGAAACCAAAATTCCAGCTGAGTTCTAGTATGCAAAAATAGGGAAAATTTCAATAAACTAATGCTTTCTTTGTCCTACACAGAAATCAAAAGCTACAGGAAACCTTCATAATTCCATTTGCATCTTTAACATTCATCTTGTCACTAGCACATAGTTTCCATAGTTTTAGAGTTTCACAGAATCACAGAATGGTTGAGGTAGGAGGGGACCTCTGGAGATCCTCTAGTCCAACCCTCAGCTCAAGCAGGTCACCTATAGCACATTGCACAGGACCGTGTCCAGATGGCTTTTGAATATCTCCAAGGAAGGAGACTCCACAATCTCTCTGGGCAACCTGTTCCAGTGCTCCATTACCCTTACAGTAAAGAAGTTTTTCCTCACGTTCAGATGGAACTTCCTGTGTTTCAGTTTGTGCCTGTCGCCTCTTGTCCTATCACTGGGCACCACCAAGAAGAGCTGTTGAACTTCATGAGGTTCCCCTCCGCCCAAATCTCCAGCCTGTCTAGGTTCCTCTGAATGGCAGCACAGCCCTCTGGTGCATCAGCCACTCCTCCCAGCTTGGTATCATCAGCAAACTTGCTGAGAGTGCACTCTGTCCCTTCCTCCAGGTCACTGACGAATACATTGAACAAGACTGGACCCAGTACTGTTTAAATTTTTGTGCTTTTTTTGAAACACAAAATTTAAAGTAAATAACTGAAAGTAGGTAATCATATTGTTAACACCTATTTAATGCTATACATGCAAGCTATTGACTTCAAGGCAGGCTGGAACGTCCCAGGAGGCTTCTTCATAATGCCATATGGGCATCAAATTTCAACTTACACAGTGGGTACTGCAAGTGCTGTGGAGGCATCTGCCTGGAGGAACTATAAGTGGATAGAAGACAGAGATAATACACTACAAACTCCTTTATACTCTGTAGAGCTGAAGTGCCCTCATATTTTAGGGGGGGGGGTATCATTATTCATTTGGGTTTTGAATTTTATTTTCACATATAAGCTAAGTAAATTAAAATAGGCCTGTATAGTACAATGCCATATAAGGAGAGTTGAAAGCAGGTGGATCTCCTCAGTTAGGCAAGGAATACACAAAGACACAACATGTTTATAAAAACCAGTAACAAAAGCTTTCTGAATGCAAGGCCTCTGAAAAGTCAACATGAATCCAGGTTCCACCCTCAAATGGCAACTTTTAGAGCACTGACAAAACATGATCTCAGCCTTTCACAGCTCAGTGTTGTATTCACAAAACCAATTTTTGTCATCAGTGTTTCTCTGTTTGCAACCGGTATTGAGCACCTTTCTACCATGATATGTTTCATGTGAATAAAAATGTAAAAGAAATGGATTTCTCCACCAAAAGTCATATTTATATTCAGATACTCAAACTAGCTTCTTTCACTTGTTTATGCAAATTTCTGTCCCCTACTGTTAGTTTTTTCAATAAAATGGTATTATTGTGCTCTTTATAACATCATATAGGATATAGGATCTGAGAAACATGTTTTGAAAATGCTTTGCTACATTTCAAGCTATATATATTTTTTGAAAGACAGAAGTTATTTTCAAGTCACTGAGGGTTTGCTTTTTTTGTTTGTCTGTTTCTAAGGGCTGAGGGAGGAAGAGGGTGTAGTAAAAGCCAGGCACTTAATCTTCAAATCTAGGAATAATATTCCTTTTCATTGGAGACAAAGTAAAGTTAAGAATTCTCAATAAACAGCACACAATGCAATTACCAATTGAACATACTTGTTTTTTTTAAAAAATAAACAATTATACTTGAATGATCATTTTGTAAGTGTCTAGTACAGATTAAAAAAAAAAAAGAACACAATCATGATTGAGATTAGTTGTCAGGCAATTATGTATTTAAGTAATTAAAACTATCATCCATTACACTGAATGCTCTAAAAATTCTCACATAATTGATGTCAGTCTTGTCCAGAGAGTAAGCAAAGCCAAAACTGGTGCTTCTCCATGAAATTTCAGATGTTATAAACTGTGAAATTATGACATTGTAAGCAAAAGATCTTGCAGTCAGCTCACAAAAGGTCTGAGTACTTGAAATGCAAGTTCAGAAAAAGATAGCAGAGGTAACAATGGAAACCTCTGAGTAAAATTCTGCTCATTTCATTCCCCATATTTAGCTCATACTACATACTTCCGATGTTGGGCACTAGTACTGGTGTTCCTCATGACATAGATAAGTTATCCAGCACCTACAGGATTGCTCGAGTTACTAATCTTACAATCACATTGTAACACTGCCTGAAATTGCACATTGGTCAGTAAATATTAAACTATTTTTCCAATCCACCGAGGGCACAGATGCAATTCAGAGGGACTTCAACAAGCGGGAGGAATGGGCCAAGAGGATCATCATGAGATTCAGCAAAGACAAATGCAAAGTCCTTCACCTCAGTTAGCAAGGTACCTTTTTGGTGATGAAGACTAGCTCCTACTGGGCTGCACTAGCAGAAGCCTGGCTAGCAGGTCAAGGGAAATGAAGTTTGCCCTTTGTGCTGCACCTGTGATAACACAACTGGTGCATATGTCCAGTCTTGAGCCTTGCAGTATAAGCAAAACATGGTCAAATTGAAAGATTCCACAGAAGGTCATGAGGACGCTTAGGTGGCTGGATCCACCAGGTGGCTTAGGTAAAATAAGAGGCTGGATTTGCTTGGTGTCAGGAAGAACTAAGAGGGGATCTAAATGCAGTCTTCTGCTGGCTGAAGAAGGATTATAGAGAGAAGCAAGGTCAGGCTCTTTTCAGATGCACCCAGTAAAAAGAGAAGAGGCAGTGACCACAAGTTATAGCATAGGAAATTCCAGCTAGATATAAGGCAAAATATTTTCATCTCTGTCCTTGGAGATATTCAAAGCCTGACTGGACACGGCCCTGAGCAACCTGCTATAACATCAGCGTTGGTCCTGCTTTGATCAAAAGGTTGGACAAGATAACCTTCAGAGATGCCTTCCAAATTAAGTTATTTAATGATCAGTAAGGAAATACAAATTCACGAAATATTGCTATACATCAATAATGCAGTATAAGGGCAAAGAAAAAATAAATAAATTGGTAAGATAATTTGGACTAGATTCTCTTTTGTTCCTAAGCTCCATTAAATTGTGGGAAAGGCAGGATTACCAGAGCTGATCTTTATTTGTCTGAGCATAAGTTTAGAGTAAGGAAGGAAAGATTGACAGAACACAGACATTATTGGAGGACCCACGGAGCACAGTACCGCTCTGTCAACTAAGCTAACTCCCAATATAGCTCCTGCACCAGGGTGTTACACCAAGAAAACCTTCTGCTACCTTCTTCAGGAGACTACGAACTGAATCCAAGACTCTCTTCAGCTATAATTTTTTATTGCATGAACAGCACTCACAGACTTTGATATGAAGTGAGAGTTTGACTTCTGGATATAAAAATGCTTAGATGATCTGTTGAGGCTTGTCTCTCTAAGGAAGGAGTGTGAATCTGGAGAAGTATCCAGAAACCAAAGTCATTGACCAAAATTCTATTATGCTAGGAGCTGTACAAACACAAAATAAAAGATTGTTCCTTATCTAAAAAATCAGCTGCAAATATATATAAGTAATGCTAGAGGAAATGCATTTTTAGCATTTAGCATAGATTTAGCAAGATTTTGGTAAGGTATGGCTTTACAAGTAAAGCATTTTGGTTTCAGTTATGTCAAAAAGAGATTACCAAGGGATGAAGAATGCAAAAAAGTGGACCTAAGCATGGGATTGTAGGAAGAATGATCTCTTTACCTCCACACTTAGAGCTGACTACAGATCAGTCTGGCTTAGTAAACTGCAGAATAGGCTAAAAAAATAGATTAACGGTTAGTCTAACATGCTTGGAAACAGGCTGACAAATTGAATAGGCCCATCTACTATGTTTATAAGAAAATGGCTTACATTAGTGGTTATGTAATCTAAGATGACTCTACCCTGGAGCAGTGTTTCTGGTATGTGTGTCTCACATGTGGCATACGAGTTCCAACTCATATCCATGCTGAAGTGCAAGACGTATCCATCTGCAGGTGCAGGGACACTGTCATTTCCTTGCAGCTTACCACTCAGTCAACCACCTATTAGTGCTTCTCAACATCCTAAAACATTCAGTATTAGGAATCTCCTGCTCCATTAAGTTCATAGTTATATCATTTATATAGTTCTTTAACGCAATACCTATTTTCATTAGTCTGCTGCATTTAATGATTACTTCAGTAAAGTTCTTTTAAAATTTTTTCTTTCGAATACTACTTTTTCCCCTGGAAACCGGTTGCCCCACTCTCATTTGGGGGTCAAGAGGACATTCCCTGGCTATAAAAGTTGACTTTTGAGGTCTTTCTCAGATGAATAGTCTCACTGGAAAAGAAATCTAAACAAAAATGACATGAAAGTTAGCCAAATGAGTAAGAATCGAGTTCCATGCTATCCATATGTGGCAGTAAGAGAAAAGTCTTCATACCGAAAAGTATGAATATGAGTGTATGAAAGGATGAATATCACTGAAAAGTAAAGTAAGTATTCAGCAATCTATTATATGCCATGAAGAGTAAAATCAAAAGCACACTGATTGGAAAGACAGTTTGCAGCAAACTGTAATCAAAGTTTTAATTTGGGGTTTGCTTCTTTGGCTGTTTCAAAGGCTTCTTCATTCTCCAACATAATATTAGAAAATGTAACATAAGGAAGCTGAATGGGCACAAGGAATTTTGGAGTTGCTCTTTACCTTCTGTCATTACAATTGCTAGAATTTCAGGGAAATTGTACCCTGCCTGAATACATCTTTAAATTGCTTAGCTGAAATGCTGTGTGTCTACAGATCATCAAAATCTACTTCTCTGAACAGAACATCTTTGAAAAAAAAAAAAAAAGAAATATAAATTCTCCTACTTTCCATACAGACTGGAAAATCCAAAAGAAAATTAATAACAACATACCAGACTAATTTCAGTCATTTATGCTTTTCATACATGTTAGTAGAGTATTCCCTTTGCTCCACACCTGCCTCTATAATCACCGCAAAGAATGACTGGAACATCAGACTGTGTTCTTTTGTGATTAGAAGAGAATTAGTTTTAATTTGTTGTTAATGATAAAAGAACTAGCAATGGGGATTTGCTTAAAACTCTTGACCTTTTTTACCATGATTTTTGGCAAGCCCCATTTTTTTGGGGATGATATAAGACTACTGCTTCTGATTATATTACCCCTTCTTGTTCATGTGGACATTAATCTTTCACAGAAAGTGTGGCTTGTTTCTAATGAAAGTCTTCAACTATAAAATAAAAGCACTCAATTTAGGTGCTTTAGAAATAGTATCTCATTCAAACTGCATAGGAGACTGGTTAAATACCTTGCTGTCCAAATGACTTAGGAAAATTAATGGACCAAATTGAAGTAAAGACTTCTGTATTCTTTTCTTGTAACAAAATAAGGACAATCTAAATGTAAAAAATTGCCAAGGAGATCATATATGCAATCAGCTCCTAACAATGCTTTTCTAAGTGTGCCAATACATCAACATTATTCAGAATTCGAGCTTTATTCAGGCTTCATTGGGAAGAGCAATTACATCAGAGAAAAACACTAGAGTTTTCTCTCTTGTTAACTAAAGGACATTAGTAGATTTTTTGGAGGTTACTATAAGGTTCCTGAGATATTAAGTTTAGGCGTCTTCAGAATTGGAAATGAAAAACCAAGAAAATGAAGATCTAACACTTCCTCATATCTCAAACATCTGAGCGTTGGTATCAAGACTGCTGGAGTAGTATCAACATTACTATCAGTTTCTGAATTCTATTTTGTTCTGCATGCTAAGTATGTATCTAAATATACTTGTGGGGAGATTATTTTACTGAATTTCACATTGCTTTCCAGCCAGAAAAGGTATCCATCCCCTTACTGAAAAATCACTGAAAAAAATATCAGGATAGCAATCCAGGGCTAGGGGATGATGAGGCAGAGAAACTGAGAGCTTACACTAAAGTTACAGGATAGATGAACATTTCCTAGAAAGATATTCCTTCAAGATAAGTTGAAAGATTTCCTAGAAGATATACCTGAAGATATTCCTATTTATTGAAGGACTTTAGGAAAAACATACAAGAAGCTGACTAAATGTCGCTATAAATAGAAGATCTCCACACACACAGACTGAGAATTTACAGTTTAAAAACTCAGAGCCTTAGGTTTCTGGCCTTGGTCTCGCCACCCTAGACCAATCTGGACAGAGAAATAAATGGAGTGGCTTTCATGCAAAAAGTTCCTGAAGCACAGGCAGTACACAGAGAGGTACGCTACTGCAGAGGCAGAGGCACTCTGCAAAGCAGGGCAAACTCTAGGACTGCTCCCTCATCACCTGTTACTGCTTAAACTATCAATTTTTTCCTGGTTGCTAAAATTAAAAATCAGGCTTCCACTTCCACAGTTCAATGGACGGCTGTGTTTAAATGAAGTCCTTAAATTTCAGCAATCTGAATCAGGACTCCAGTCTGTAGGATCACAACCTGACTCAGTAAAAGAATTTGCTTTAACTTTTCAAATTTCTTAAGGAAACAAAACAGAGGACAAAGTTTTGAAGTTTCCCACAAATTTTCAATAATGACTTCAGGAAAAAATAATTTCATCCTTAAGTTTTCCTATATTGAAATGTGTTAAGAATATAACTTTTAAAGTAACCTAACCTTATGTCAAGAAAAAATTCTGAAGTCTCTCATTCCTTGAATTAAAACAGTGTTAAAGTTAAAATGTTACATTTTCTATAACAGTCAGGCTCTAATGTGAAAATTAATGTGCCCTGCCTGAGAACCTCTGTAATAATATTAAATGCATTAGAAATTACTGCATCTATTCAATAGTGAGAAGTTGGCTTTTAAAGCTATGAAAACAGCTATCCACAATTGCATTTTATTGATTTACATTTTTAGTTACACTTTGCACAACATAAAATAAATTTGCAAATGATTATCTAGTTAGCAAACATTTCGGCTAATTACAAAATTGGAAAAATCTTTCATATGAAGTGAGAAAGAAAAAGTGAAGGAAGGAATTCTGAACTCCACAGTTGTGTTAGCTGCTAGAATCATTTCAGTAGTGTGAGAATATTGATGATTTGAGTCTAAAAACACCATTCAAACTATGCACCAAAGCACCACAGCACCACTATGGTTAAACTAACTACACAAATCTCTGCCTTTTATCAAATTTTTTTTCTTAGGCAAAATAATATTTTGGCTTAAGTTAATGTATGTTTTTTCCAGATGAAGGGAAAGTATCATTCTAGAAGGACTTATTGTGACTTTATTCTAAATTTTATTTGGAAAAAAGACTAGGAAAAATAGCAATGTGAAAAAATTACTAGCTGGAAGGTGTTAGGGAGAAGGGACAATCATCTCTCTCCAAATCTTTCTATTAATCTGGCATTATTTTTAATGCAACCAATTTTTACAAAAAAGCAATTAAGAATAATAAGAATATTGCACCTTCAAATACATTTCTCCTCCTTATCCCTTGCAAATAAAAAGGGTGAAATACAAAGTGAAACTGAATAGACCTGACGCCTCTGAATCCTTTTTAATTTGTTAGAACTAATTATTATTGAAATTTAGTTTCCAGTTTTTGTATTTACTTGCATTACCAATTTTTACAGCCCTCTGCCACCTATATTCATTCTGTGACGTATATTCTACCCCAACAGCTCCAGCCTCGCAGAGCATTTCCTTGGTGCAGAGGGAAACCACTGCTGAGAGAATGGGCAGCAGTCTGGGTCAAACAGGTATCATTACAAAGGCCAAACTGCACAAGATCTCCTGCTCTGGGCAGGGGATGTCTAGCATCAGCCAGCAGGGCTGAGCCAAACCCTTTTAGGTAATACTGACACCGAGGTCTAGCTGCATTTGAACTCATCTCAGTGAAAATTCAGCTTCTTGCTTCATCTGAGCAGAACATAGTTTGTGAAAAGAAATGGGAAGTTATATATTAGTATATGTAATATATTAATAATTAATATAAAAATTATAGTATATTTATATATAGTATATTACCTATTAACTGCCTCACTGTTCTCATAATTGTGGACTGTATAGACTTATATATGGACTGGTATCATTACATAACTACTGTGTTAATACAAGTCAAATGCAAGACATGATCTAGTGCCTAAGACAATTACAGTAGCTTCTGTTGAACTCTCTTAACTTTAAAGTAAACTTTAAATTAAATGCAAAAATTTGTATATTATCAGGGCCAACTGGCTGGGCCTGAAGAAGTTCATAGTGAACCTTGTCAAACAGGCTGTTTGTTGAATGGTGCCTCATTCCCCTTAAAACTAAGGAAAAGTAATGGGTAAAGAATAATTCATTCTTTTATCATTACTACTAAATCTCTGAAAGAAACTGTTGGCATGAAGGTTTGAAAACAGTACTAGGAACTATTTTCCATCTTAAAATCATTGAGCAGTTTGAATAGATGAACAACATAACTGGATTGCATACGTGGAAAATGCGGATTCCTTCAATACAGCCTCAGAGGCAGCATGCAACAAGCATATCTTCTGCAAGGGAGTGAGTATCGTTGGCAGGCTCTTTGCCAAACTGTAACAGATATTTGGTGGGGGATTCAGTCAGGCTTTGTCCCTCTGCAGTTAGAAGAAGGGAAATAGGTTCAGCTTTCCTTTAGGCATTGTGTACTCCTTTCCTGTGTCTTCAGTGTCTCCTAAGGTCGGTTGATGAGCATAGGCTTTACGTCCAAGCCACACAATGCACAGCATATTTAAAACAGAGCATAGCTTGGGGCTTGAACACAGGCTCAGGATGGCACTCAAATATAAACCATGCCATTTTTAGAGGCATAAATGAACTCTTTAACAGTACGCAGCGAAGCAATCAATCTGAATGTTCAGCAGCATTGCAGAGAATCAAATATCCAGAGACGGTTTGAAGTACAACATCTGAGAAGATTTTGTAAATGAGGAGAGCACATATCTGCTTGCAAACTCCAGTAAATCATTCCCACCCATTTGATAACTTCAGATACTCTTGGAATGTTTAAAGTCTGATGCTCACAGAAATGGATCTGCTTTTTAAGAGTACAGACAAATAGTCTCAGTATTACTTTCTTGTGTTGTACCAAAGCATTTTAAAATGACAGAGCACTTTTTCATGCTTAATCCTATCTAAATTTTCTTACACTTGGATTTATTTTAGCAAAATCAATTCTGTGATAATACTGTCTTTTTTTTTTTTGCTTTTATAAAACCAACTTTAATGTACCCATTTACTTCAGAGCCTTGCAAAGTGAATTACTAAACAAATTAAATCTCTCTCTCTCTCTTTCTCTGTATCTGATCTTCTACTTTGGAAGCATCCATGGTACAGCATTAACTGAAGTGACCTGCTCTACAGATAATTCCTCATTAGCTTTTTATGAGGGAGAATGACCTCCCTGCAGAATAAGAATAGTCTAGTTAGTCTTTGGAGGGTTTGCCTGTATGTTTGATGATTCAATTTGCACTATACTTATTCATGAGTCACACGGAGATTTTAAGGGACATGCCCTACAGTTAAAGTGCCACAGTAAATTGTTCACAGGTGCATTCTAATATGGGACTTTCATGAGATACTTTAGAATAATATCTGATTTCTTCTGGTGTGTACAAAGAGCAGCAGATGTGTACAAAATGTATAGATGCTCCACTGTCCAGGAAAGCCCTCCAAAAGCCCAGGAGATAGTCTGAACAATAAACTACATGCTATTAGTCTGTTTTGAAGAAACTAGTACTCAAATTCAGTTTGCCCAATTTCTATCTGATTCTGTGTACTTTGTGTTTACTATTGGCTAACTTTGGCTCTTGGACTAACATCATAGGGCACAGGGATAAGGAGGCATTTAGGCCACCTGGATCTGGATGATCAAAGAAATGCGACAGAAAAACTCAAAAGGACTTCTGTATGACACCAAGTGTCTGTCAGGTAACGCTCAGATAACGAGCCCACTATTTGGCTGCAGAATTCAAGTAGCCTAGTACAAATCAGAGTCGGTATCCCAGATATCCTCCCTTATCCATCCACAAAGTAACAGAACAGAATTAGCACTAAACACAGTCCAGAGCCTGACAACACAGAAAAGCTCCCACTTGGCATCACTGAGGAACTGCAATACGCTATCCCAAGGACAGATAGTAACCTACCTTCACAATGCATGAACCAGAGAATAAAGAGCCTACTTCCAAGGAGAAGTAAACCTGCTGTAGCTGTGCAGAACAACTGCATAAGCAGGCCACCAGACCTTATGAAGACCAAGGTCGCCTGCCACAGTCTACCAGAGAAGAGCAGCCAAGAATCACAGGCTACTAGACACTAAAGGCCATCAGTGAACAGTGCACCCCCAATCAAATAGATACAAAAAGCAGTAGTCAAAGACAAGGATCCTAAGCACAGTAGGACACCGTACAGTTAGATACAGGCTTAGAAGAGCAATTTGAAGACTACAGCTGAGCAAATGTAATGCTCAGGTAACGAAGTCAATACAGAGGGTCAGCAGCAGAGACTATGCCTTTACAACTCATTGCACTAGAATCCTCTGACTAAAGCAAGCAAGCAAATATTAAAAAATGAAAGCAATGGAGCTTTTTATCAAAAACAAAGAGGTAGCAACCAGAGGGGAATTAGCAGAGAGCAGCACAGTAGAGCAAAGAGTTTGGAGTAGGCACCATGAACTCCATCTGCTCTCATACAGCTTGAGTACTAGCGGCTGTTGAGTAATTTATAAAAAGTTTGCTCATTAAATACCTAGTTCAGATTTAGACACACGCAGCCTCCTGAGGTTATCATCTAATGTGAAATGCACAGAGCAGCAGACACAAACAGAAATGGTATGTTCAGGACACCTCACAAAATTAAATACTTTTCCGTTCCAGGCTTTAACCTACAGACTTTAATCTTCAGACTTTATCCCAGGCGGTGACAAGGGACAGATCCAAGATACAGTATGGCTTGCGCCACACGTTGGCACTCATGCAAGTCTAATTTTGGTAAGCTGGAGAAGAGGCAGGGCGTGAGATGCTGTGGCAGACTTTCTGGTGTTGCCTTGGTTCCTCGAGAAAATGGCAGCATTGCATTTGTGTGTCAGGCCTGGATTCTTCTCTCAGTTATTCGGTGTTCTTTAAAGCAAAAGTAGTCTCTAACTGTTATGGCTGTGAAGCAAACTGAACAATCAAGTAAGCATAGTTGATAAAAATAGGTAAAAATACTTGCATTTGCAGACAGGTGGAAACTCCATCTTTGTATACCTACACTTTATGCATGTCAACATGTATTAATTCAACTGGTTAGTGATTTAGATGACAATGACTGTATTTCAACTACTAGTTTTTATAATTTTGGCTTCTATTCAGTGCAGATTTAAGAAAGATATAACACAACCATTTGCACAACATTTGTACAGAAAAACTGAGTTAAGCAATTCTATAAACTCCAAACAGCTGGCCTATCAAAACATGAGAAATGAAGTTCAAGTACCACTGATGTTTGAACTAGCAGCGTCATGCGGCTACAGATTACAAGCTTAAGTGAGCAAATTCAATTACTAAGCATAGATCAGATGCTGTTCCATAATTTGGTCACTCTCTCTTGAGCCGCCTGGACTGAATAGAGCAATTTCAATGCAGCAACTGCTTACAAAAGCATTTGAGAAAGCAATCAAAGAATCGTAAAACGAAGACCTGAATCCACAATCCTCCAAGTCAGAGCTGAGGGGAGGAAACAACAGGCTACCTGCTATGTATGGAAGGTGCAGGGAATTAGAGATGTTTTATTAACATAGGAAAGGTCACTTGACAAGGCAGAAAGAGCATCATTGGTTTTAAACTCCTGAAGCCTGGGTGAACATCCCAGTCATATGATAACAGGGCAGGAAAATATCATTTGCTGATCTCTCTTATGTTTTGGCGCTATAATCGTCATTGAAATTGTTAAAATTTTGTCATCTCTCATTAGTAAAGACGCTTTGTAACTCTAACTTAAGTAGAATTATGTGAGAATTTTTCTCTCTAGAAAAAGTGTGGAAGTGAATTAGGACACTTCTGAGAGAAATCCTCAAGTGATGGTTCCCAGTCAGAAGGGCAGGCAGATACCCTCTTATGGACATGCACAAAGGGTTTATCCTGGGATTGATATGACAGTGATCCAGAAGCACAAACAAGTCTTGTCATGTGATATATGCTATAGCAACGCAGTACCATGCCTTGCATTTTAATCACTTGACAGGAGAGATATCCAAGGGTGCCAAAAGTGGAGGGCAGGGACTGGGTTGGAATTTCATTTGGCTCACAGGTCATGGATTAGCTCCCTATGGTGAAAAAAGCTTTAAAGAGGAGATCATGTAATGTTACCAACACCAGTTCTGTTTCCAGTTGCATCAGTATAGCCTCAAATGAAGTCAGCAGTGTGACTCCATATTTACTCTCATCTAATTGACAGCAGAAACTTGTATAATTGGTTTTGTTAGCAGGAAAACTGACTCTTAAAAAATTAGAGATTTAGGATGAGTACACTCTGTTGTGGACAGGCATAAAAATATTTAGCACTGGAATAGCATTCACTAAGTGACAGTGGCTGCCACTTTCTTCTTTGGACAAAATAACTGAATTCAACCACCTGTTTGGAGATTACTGAGATTATGACATTAACTGTCCAGCTAAGAGCCACATATGACCAATTGTTTTACAAGGAAAGATACACTGCTTCATGAAAGTCTTTAGAAAACATGAGTTCCAAAAGTCACCATAAGTTTCATTTGTGATGAGCATTACTATTGGCTGCTTAAATTAAAGCACTTTAGTCAACAACTCTAGGAATAATTTTTGAGTATTATCTGTTGATTGAAGAGTAGGTCACAGCTGAATATTTTTCCTACAATAAATCACTACTTATTTAGTATACTGATTAAGTCATCCCCAAAATTCTTTTAGAGTTTTCCCTGCAGAAATTTTTAATGGTTGGTGTTCATCATAGTTTCAAATGTTCATCATAGTTTCAAATGAGGTAACGTTGGCAGGTTGAGCTATGCTCAACAGTATATGTTCTTTTCACAACTTCCTCCTCTGCTTTTTCACTTTTGTTGACTTCTCTGATAGACACACTATCACCTTGTATACAATTTTACCTTGTATAATAGATCAGATGACCCAAAACACCTGACCTGAACAGTCTCACTTAACAGAGCTAATGAGAGCACATCTGCTGAACTTGTAGAAGAATTATAAAAATCAGAAGCTTTAAGAGTTAAAGACAGCCCTGTAACAACCTCCATTACATAAGGCAAACAACAAAAGCCTATGGACATTCTACATCCTAGATGAAAGTATCTGATAATAAACATGATTTCCAGCCTAGACTTACCAAAACCATCAGTTTCAGAGATGCAATCACTGGCATTTTACTAACAATATTATGAGACCAGGGATTTTTGAATGAGATTGAGGGAGTTAAGAACCCAACACATTTGGCTACTAGGTCATCAGGAGCTTTTAAGAATACAAATGTTTGTCACTGAATTAAAGTCATATTTGTTAAACCTGTTTAAAGTTTATGCTTGCAAACTATAGGCATATAGAATAGCATAACTTTTTGAAACTCTCTCTTCTACACAGCCTACACTGGATATATTTTTAACAGCATATTAAAAAGGGGCCTGTGAAGCACTCTGAAGCACAGTGCCATTAAGATGTTTAGCACCTATCTATAAACATGAAAGACTAAAAATCCCACATACTTTCAGCCACAAAACGCTAAGGAAGTAACAAGAACGAACAAAGACCGTAACTGTGTGCTGGATATGTGGGTATGTCTGCATGTGTGTAAGCAAACACACAGCACACAACAGTAACTCTGTTTTATTAGATGGTCCCCGTACCAGCAAATTCCATATACTGGTGAAAATTTCAGAAGCCTTTGATCTGCACTTTCAAGCAAAGGGGAAAAATTATTTGCCAGTCTAAGCATTTTCCACACATGACTATCCTGTACTTTTCACAGACCCCATGACGAGGTCAGCCACTTGGAAAGGGTGCGCTCTTCCAATGTGTGGAGCGCACCTCGTAAGGCAGTTCATGAACAGATGGTTCATGTGGCACTCGCAGCCTCGTGCGGAGCACACCTCGTAAGGCAGTTCATGCACAGATGGCTTGTGTGGTGCTCGCAGCCTCTCCGGGAGTAATGGGGTCCTGCCACGTGATTTGCCACCACATGAATCTGGCAAGAATTGGCCTAGCCTTGTCCTCTAGAAATCAGTTCTTTAAGGTGAAAAACCCAGGCCTTGATTTTGCTGTCTTTACTCAACTGATGACCACATCTAAAGCTATTCATTTTTTGTGTGCCACAAGGTCAAATTTCTTTAAGAACATACAAGTGGTCACAAAGGGTCAGAACAAAGGTCCATATCTCACCCAGGATCATGTCTGTAACAGTTGCCAAAAGAGGATGCCAGGAAGGATTTTCAAAATGAGGCAATCATACAGGAGTGCTTCCCAGTACTTGCACTACTTGCAGAACAAGAGGTCATTTCTACATATATAGGAAGCCTTGGCAGATTTCTCTTTAATGAACCTCTCTAGCTTCTTTATGATCCCAAAGCAAGTTTTAGCACTCCCCAAAGCAACAAGCTTGACAGCTAGCTTCCTCTGATGGTCTCTACATGGGCATAAAAGAATACATAGCAACACTGCACATGAAAAGGAACGACAAAGTAACAACTCTTCAGCTGCTGAAACAAGAATATGAGAAGAGGTTGACTTAAACAAAAGGTGACTTACTCCAGAAGACAACTCAAATCCATCCCATGACAGGTGGGATGACTTGGTTTCTGGAAGTGCCTAGGAAATTAACAGGAGCATATCTATTTAAAGATCAGTTCTTTTACCATCTGTCTCATTCATTTTTTAAATTTTAATCCTACTTACCTAAAATAATTCCATCTATAAGATCACCTGTTATTAAAATATTCCTTAAAATATTGCTGTAGCAGTCTCAAAAAAAAGCTATTGGCTAAACCACTGCTAAAGGAGAAGGGTGAAGTTTACAAGAAATGTCTGACATCAAGGTTTTTCTTTAAGGGAACGATTAGGCCTCGTTACTAAAGAAGAGATTATATCTTTAGTAGCCCAGTCCTGGGGTAGCATTTATGTTTCCTTCACACATAAAGGGGTTTCCTGGAGTAATGCTACAGAACAGCTGGCTTTCTAGAGATATGATATAATCTTTTGCTGTTTAATTGAGTATCTGAACTTCTTGGAACATTCAGGAGGGACTGTTCAGCTGCAGTTTATCTGGACTCTAAGATCACTGCATCAGATTTTCCTAAACAGGGCTTTTATTTTTTAATTCAAATCTTTTCATACATTTTCCTTTACAATTATTTACAGCTCTTATTGCAGTCATTTTGCAACAGGCCACATCACTACTGAATGCAAATTATCACACAAAAACTAAAATCTTGATACCTTAAACTAAAATACAATTATTTATTTTTGCTCAGCAGTTAGGTTAATGTGCTATAATCCTCAGCATTTTTTCCTCATCTTTCAGAATTATGGCTGTGAAAGAACACGTACGATGAGAAATTTTTCCTTCAATACATAGCATCCTATCATCAGACAGTGACAAATGTGTCAAAGTGTGCTATATATTAATCACCTCAATGTGTGAGAGACTCAAGGTCTTTTGCTTTGTTACTGCTCTTAGTTGAAATTCGGCAGAGATTTTTCAGATGAACACGCGTATTAAATATTAGCTTTTATGTTTTCTATTTGCTCATTTATTTGTAGCAAGAGAATCATTGCCAGGTACACATTATAAAATAATTTGTTGCTGAAAACTGAAAAGCACAGAAACTGGAGTGATGATCTGCAGGTATTTTTACTTGAAACATTCTATCATTAAACAATGTTTATGCTGAGGGCTGAGTGCCTTACCAGACAGCCCAGGTAAGGAGGGTACCTACCAGGAAGGTAGGTACCTTCCTACCAGTCCAGAGGGCAGGAAAGCCCTCACCACTAGGAAATTAGATGAAAAGATACGCATATACATGCATGTAAGAGTAATAAAAAGTAAAAATGCATGTACGTGTATGAAAAATACCTATATGGATGTGATTCAATATGCAGTGATACAATTTTAAATTAGGATTTACTAAACTGAAATCAGTGTAATTCTACCATCATAAAACCGATATGGGACAGAACTTCATCTGGCCCTTTGACTACTTAGGGTCCCTCTGTACTGTCAAGCTCATTGGCCTCTATTGCCTCTGATGCCCTGGTCCCATGGCCATCTCTATCACCTGCAGGTCATTTTCCTCCCAGGTGCCAAGCAGGTGCAAATAGGTTGGCTAACCTGCTGAGGACACAGGGTGCAGAAGAGGTGAGAGCCCCTTCGAGGCAGACACTGGGCCCCAAGGTCACCTCATTTACCCACACCAGTTCCCCAGAAGTATCCCATCATGTGCACCAAGACACAGGTGCAAAGCTGGAGAGAAACTAGCTTTTGAGAAAGAACAGTTTGATGCCCTATCCTTTTCTCACACCTGTGCAGGCCACATATCTCCCTGACAGACTGAGACTTTTCTTGGTTACACATTCAGTGCCTACATCAGGTTGGATTCCTCTTCCTCCTCCATCTTTTGACACCCTGGATTCCTCACTCCTACTTTCCCTCCCTAGCAGACTCACTAACCTCACTTTATCTTTCCTGATCCAAGAAAGAGCTGCTGACATAATTCTCTATTTCATCCATAAATTGGTCCCTTAACTCTACTCCTTTTCCATATTAGTACTTTTTCTTTTGGAACTAATGAGAATTATTAGCTGAAGATAGACTACTTCATTTTAAAGATGAACAAATTTTCAGGACAAAGGTGAAGTCAGACCTTCACCTCATCATAATCCATGTTTTCTGAGATATAGAGGTAGACTTCAGAAAAAACAAGAGGCATTTTAGGGAACAGCATAAAAGGAGATATGAAATGTATTATAATGCCTTCAATCTGAAAATTATTTATATGTAAAGAACTTCAGAAAGCTGAGAAACAAAAATACCTGCTGAACAGCATTTGGCTTTAAATCTCTCAATGTCTATTTTATTTTCATATTCTACTGTAGAACAAACCTGAAAACTTTTGCTTATATTTCACTCAGGCACATTAGAAAACTTTCCAAAGACACTTATTAGGGTTACATTTTCTGGTCACGTGATAAGGAAAATGATTTGGGAACTATCATGACAAATAGAACATGCTAAACTTTAGAAAAAGAGAAATGTATATGTGCAATGATGTGTCATGTAAGATGTATTACTACCTAAGCAAGTACTGCTTTCTGGAATTCCACCCAACAGAGGTTAATGCCATATTAATCATCTTATTAATTTTTATGCTAAATATTTTTACAACCTTAGAAATTTCTTACATAGATGGGAAAGAACTATACCTTGCATTAAGGCCAATAAGAAGTTTTTTAATGCATCTTTTTGTTACTGAAAGTGCTTTTTTTTATTAAAAGCTTTAGAAAGTATCTATTTTGGTGAAATTCCATTTAGGAGAAAAAGAATGAAATATTATGATAGAATGAAGTATTGTGAAGTCAAATGCTTCAATTAAAAATCCTAGAATATTTATATTGAGTAAGAATGTGGGAAATTTCAAATCCTTGTGGTTGTACTTGTTTGGGAAAGGAAAAAAAGTCAGAAACATGAAATGACACAAACTGTTCAGGAGGTTTCTGCAGAGCATTGATGACAACTTTTTGACACAGGTGGTGGAGAACCCAATGAGGAGAGATGCGCTGCTGGGCCTTGTACTAACAAACAAAGAAGGTCTAGTTGGAGATGTGAAGGCTGGGGATAGCCTTGGCTGCAGTGACCATGAGATGGTGCAGTTCAGGATCCTGCGAGGAGGAAGCAGGGCAATACATAGAATCACAGCCCTGGACTTTAGGAGAGCTAACTTTGGCTTCCCTTCAGGGACCTACTTGGAGGAAGTCCATGGGTTAGGGCCCTTGAAGGAAGGGGGGTTCAGGAGAGCTGGTTAATATTCAAGCATCACTTCCTCCAAACTCAAGATGGGTGTATCCCTATAAGTAGAAGTCAAGCAAAGCAGGCAGGATACCTGCATGGATGAGCAAGGAGCTCCTGACAAACAGAAGAAGGAAGTATACAGAACATGGAAGAGGGGACAGGCCACTTGGGAGGAATACAGGAATGCTGTCAGAGTATGCAGGGATGCAACGAGGAAGGCTAAGGCCCATTTGGAATTAAGCCTGGCAAGGGGTGTCAAAGACAACAAGAAGGGCTTCTTCAAATACGTTAGTAGCAAAAGGAAGACTAGCGAAAAACGTCGGCCCGCTGCTTAATGGGGTGGGTTCCCTGATGACGAAGGATATAAAGAAGGCAGAGATAATGAATGCCTTCTTTGCCTCAGTCGTTACTGCTAAGGCCAGCCCTCAGGAATTCCAGAAGAGAAGACTGAGAGAGGATCTCATCAACGTATACAAATATCTAAAGGGAGGGCATCAAGAGGATGGGGCCAGACTCTATCTCCTGCCCAGCGACAGGACTAGAGGCAACAGGCACAAACTGAAGCACATGAAGTTCTGCCTGCATATGAGGAAAAATTTCTTTACTGTGAGGGTGACGGAGCACTGGAATAGTTGGCCCAGAGAGGGTGTAGAGTCTCCTTCTTTGGAGATACTCAAAAGCTATCTGGTCACGGTCCTGGACAACATGCTTTAGGTGACCCTGCTTAAGCAGGAGAGTTGAACTAGATGATCTCCAGAGGTCCCTTCCAACCTCAACCATTCTGTAATTTTGTGAAATCTCCTGGAATTGAAAACCTAGTTTCTGCTTGTGTATACTACATACAATCCTTGTAGAAATCAAAAACACATGAAACTTTCAACAGTAATGCCTTTTTACAGTACAAAATAAATTCTGTTAAATTATAAGTTTAAAGGTATGTGAAGTCACTCAAGAACACCTAGTTTAACTTCATCTTACAGAAAATGTTTATTTCGGGTGAAAAATTGAAAGCTAAGAGTTTCATGAGAAAACTGAATTCTGATTCAAAAAAATACTTTATATGAGAGGCAATTGAGCAATTTATCTCAATTTTCAAACAAGTGGGCTCCCTAACATTCTCTTTTGCTGAGCCACAAAAGAGATAACCATCATGAATCAAGAAATAGTCCCTAAGACAAGAAAAGAAGTAATCCTTTTGCTAATGTCCAGTGCTACTTTTTTCTTTTTCTGAAGTGTACAAAGATAAGTATAAATTGCTACTTTCTCTTCCTCATTGCACCCAACACCATGAAGTACACCAGAGATTCATTATATGACATCCATATTTTCAGGTGCTAAAGAAATGAAACCTGTGAGCAATGCCTATCACATTGGAAAGGAGGGGCAGGAAGAATTATTCCCAAACCAAAGGTCGGAAAGCCCCAAGCCCCAGTCATTTGAAATTTTAAAACTTGATATCAGCTGTAAAAATGTTAAATAAGATGCTTAGTAATTTACTATGAGGGATGTGACTAGTACCTGATTTAGCGGTAATTCACATGCACCTCTGCGACAATACTAATGATCCCAGTCCTGTAAAAAGTATGCATTTATATGGTTTCAGCCTCAAATTGAATAATTCTTGTCGTTAATGAGAACCCTATACTGTTACCCTGGGGAATTGTAAAAGTCAACACTAAACGATCCATTTCATCTGTAATTCTGAAAGTACCAGTCAGGATTAAACCGTAATCATGACTTGTTATTAGATCAGTATATTTCTGACTAATGCTCGGCTGCAAGAGGATTTATCACAAGTTGAGTTACTTCTAATGCTTTCCCACTTGGATTGCTCTCTGCAGAGCTAATCAGATCTCAATGGGAATTTATGGGAAATTCAGCTACTAAAGTGACAGATGTACAAGTCTCATCTGCCCCCTCCTCCTGACCTATATTTTCTCCTTTTTTGTTTTTCCTCAAAAGAATCTTATTTCACGTTTACTTCTGCCACTCTTTTTGGTGTGTATTCATTTTCCTTTTTTTCCTTCTGTTTCTCGTACTCTTTCACCGTTTCATTTTCTAAGCTAGCTAACTCCTTGTAGTACCAAGTTGAGGCAAATCATAGTTACACTGTTCACTAGGATAATACTCCCTCCTTTATTCATGTGTAAACATAATTCTTGGAGGAGATATCCTTTTTAATGACTCAAAGCAGAGGAACGAAGATGCACTGGGAGAACACCGTCCTTTAGGGGGATCCAATACACAGACTCCTCCACAGCAAGGCAGGAGAGGAACCACATTTAAGGACAGTGCCACTCCTGGAAAACAATTGTGAAAGATAGGCAGGATATAGCCTTGAAAATAAGTATCTTTACTGCACCTGTATGGTCATCTTCGTGTATTTTAGATGACTGCAGTTGAACAAATGAATGAGCGGGCAAGCTGGGACAATTTTTTTCTGGTGCCGCAACCCGAATTTTTACAGCTACTGGACGTTCAAAGAGGCCTGAAAAAAAATTAGGCATCTAGTGATGAAAGCTTCAATATTCAAAACATATTTGAAATACAGAGCTACATTTCTGCTGGCTGTAAATTAGTGCCTCCTTGCTGTCTGAAGTTAAGCTATATTTCACCCAGCTAATTCGAGGTCCCAGCATATTAGTTCATAAGGGTGCTGCTATTAGTGATCTAATTCTGAAGAGCTAAATGTTTAGGACCCAGTCACTATCAGACCTCATATTCAAGTATACTCTTTCCTATTTCACAGCAGTGCAATGAAGTTACAAGACAGTACCTTACCATGTAAGGACTTATCCTGCTCCTACTAGATTAATGGGAGTGGATTGGCCCCTTTCAAATCCTTTTCCTTTCATGGAAGAACCAAACCTGCTATTGATGCTATACAAAGAAATACTCACAACCCCCAGCAACTCCTTCAATAGCAAGGATTAAGTTTTATCAACTAGGTTGATAGAAAAAGATTTGAGGAGCCGATAGGGATGAAGTCATAAAAACTCCCTCTCAAAAAAAAACATATGGAAGAACTCAACTAAGGTAGAAAACAATGAAGAACACTTTTTAAGAAATCATAGATTATATAAGACACACAAAAATGGAGAGCTAAACCAAGACCAAGCATATTTGATCCAAATTCTAGGAGTCTAAAAGGTCTAGTACCAAGTAGATGCCTACTTTTAAATAAGAACAATAATGGAACACATATACCAGGAATTTGGTGGAAGGATTATAATGAAACGAGGTATAATATCAGGATAAAAGTAAGTAACTGGAAAGCATAGATCAAACAAATAAGGGAGAAGGACAAAAAATAAAGATTAGTTATAATCAAATAACATGAATAATAGAATATATTAAAATCTAGTACAGAACATGTGAGGATTACAAACCAGCATTCACACAGGAAATTCTGTAGTAGTAAAATACCTAACCAGAGTGGGACAGTGCCGATCAAATGCAAAGCAAGATTAGAGAGGGTATGAAGGCAGTAAATATATCTCTAGGTAAAATACATAAATATCACATGAGATATTAATTATTAAAAGACTGATGTTTTTGACATTATAAAGAATTTTTCTCGAACATTTGTTTTAAGACTTTTTTTTTTTTTTAAATGACTCTGCTAGGTAGAGGAGGAACAGCAGCCCCTGCTGAATAACGCATGGCCCTCGTTCAAGAGCTATTCAACAGCTCTGGCTGTTGAATAGTACACAAAAGCTCCTTCAGGATGTAACTTTTGAAAAACAATTCTGTAATGATAGTTATAATCTATTTGAATACATTGTTTTTGTAGGGGATAGAAGAAAGTCATGAACCTATAAACCCAAGGGCTAGCTTTAGAAAGGAGAGCTACATAAAAATGAGATAGTTTAAAAAACAGCTGAAAGTGTGAAATACTTGTAAACAGCATGGCATTGATTAAACATATATCACATTTCAGAAATGACTACAAAAAGACCAAAAATGAAACGCGATATTTAAACTGCAAAATTAAATAATATTTGAAAAGTAAAAAGATAACCTTCTGCAAGTAATGGTAAAGTGAGAAACATAGTAGAAGACATTAACTCTTAATAACAACATTGGAATGAGATACATCAGACCGAAGAAGATTGAGCAGCAAAGCACAAAAAGGCACGAAGCATAAACAGCTCCTCCATTTCCCAACTACATCCCCACCTATTTTCAAGCATTTTGGAAAAGAAAAGTCTCCCAGGTGGGGCTAACAAAGGATTAAGGCATAGAAGGAGCAGTCAAAAATAATGTAATCACAGAAAAGCTAAATTAATTTATTGCACTAGTGTTCACTGTAAAGAAGTCAGTGAGGTTCCTAAATCACAGACTTCAAAGAATCTTTAGTTAAGGAGCTGTATTCAAATGAAATTATCCATAGAAGAGGTTGAAAATCAAATCAATAAAAGGAAAAATAAAAAAAAATTCACCTGGATGACATGGTTTTCACCCCAGAGTTCTAAAGGAACTCAAGCATGAAACTTCTAAGCAACTACCTGTGCTATATAACTCATCGCTTAAAAGATCCTCAGCTTCAGAAGAGCAGAAGGTAACTTATATAAAGGGCTCCCGGGTGATCCTGAGAACTATACCGCAGTTACGCACAAGGCAAATTAGTAGAAACCTTAAGAAATATAAAATTATTATTTTTTAGACACCTGGATAAATGTGATAGGCTGGGAAAGAATGAGCACTGCTTTTGTAGAAAAGAATTATTTCCTACAAATCACAAAGTTTGAAGGAGTTAATGAGCATAATAATAAGATGAGCAGGTTTCAATAGAGCACTTTGAATGCCAAAGATCTTTATTGCAGATAATCAAATCTAAAAGCTGAGTGTGAAGAGTCACAGAAGGATCTCATAATACTGAATGGCTAATAACAAACTGGCAGATTAAATTGTTTGCCAGTAAATTCAGATTAGTAAATATGAGAAGAAGTATCACAAGCTAGCTACACATACAAAAGGACTGGCTCTAAATTAATTTTCTTGGGGGAAAAAAATCTTGACGATATTGTGTATAAATGTCTACAAATATAACCTAAATGCTCAGAAGACTAAAAAGGAAAGAACAAGACAGAGAACGACAACAATTTTTAGGAAAGGAATACAGAACAAAAGAGAATATACTGCTAATGCTTCTGTATAAACAGATGTATGTATTTCCTTTACACTGAATGCATCCTAGTCAGTTTTTTCTAGTTCTCATACATCCTTTTGAAACTTATATCAGAAAAGGCCAATACAAATGATCAAAGGAATGGAATGGCTCCTCTGAGGAACTATAAACTGACATTTTACAGACTGGGGAGGAGATAAGGTGACTATGTATCCTCGTTTGCCTTTCCTCCCAGTACAAAAATTCAGTAGCATCTGATTATCAGGAAGCAGGCTTAAAAGAAACAAAATAATCTTTTCTTCCACAGAACACATAAGTGAACTGGGGCACTGCCATAAGCAATCACGGAAACCAAAGGATATACATGTGCTAAAAATTGGATTAGACAAACTCATATAAGTTCAATTAAACATCATGGCCCAGATGACACTTCTGGCTCAGGAATCTCTTTAACTGCTGGTTGCTGGAAGTTGAGAAGCTGCACAGGGCAAGGCTCACGATGAATTTGCTCTGTCTTTGATACACCTTTCCTAAGCCTCTGCTCCTGGCCACCACCTGACCCAGATGGGGAGCCAGCCCACCCTGCGCTCAGACCCACTATGGCAGTTCCCATGTACGCTAACTTCTGTATAGTAATTCACAGATCTGGAAAAAGTATCAAGCCCTGGGGAGCAAATACGACACTGCAAAATGTGGTTAGAAAGCTCTTGTGCAGACAAGAAAGAATACAAAAACACTCTCACTCAAAGACATCAGGTGGTTTTTACTTCCCAGCTAAATCAACTGGCACCTGGGTGCCAAACACACACAGCTGTCTGCGAGTTAGTTGGTCCATCTGCTGCACAAGCCATATGTCAGTTGCTTTATTTAGCATGGTAAGGGAGACAGAGATATCCTGACAGGCAAATTAATTCTAATTGCTGTGAGTTTTAAAAACTATTAGAAAACTAAACTTGCCAAACAATATATTTATTAAAATGGTGCAAACATTAAGAAGCAGCAATTTACAAAGAATAGTATTAATTACGCAGCGATCTGGAAAGGGTGACTATACAATTTGACATCAGTAAAAAATTCAAATAGAATTTTTGACTCGCTGCCAATCACTCCTCCCATACAACTAACCTTCCCTACTGTGTCTTTTGCTTTTATCTTGGGCTTCTTCCATGTTTCTCTTACTTCATTTGGCCAGGGCTTATTGCCTAACGTTGTTTCAGAAAATTCATCCAAAAAGCCACCATTTCTAGCCCACTCTTCCTGAAGAGAAAAGCTGCAAGCCTTTTCCTTAGCCCTAAATATGATGCCAATTCAAGCATGCGATTTTTCCCACATCCCTTTCCCTGATTTCATTCCTATTTAGATTGGGATTCTTCAGAAAAGATCTCACCTTTCTTACTACTTGCAAGCTATATGGCATAGTCCTGAGACTATCAAAAGAACTAACAAATATTCTTCAGAAATCATTTCTACTTTTTTTTCCTGCTGCGTTCAAAGTCTTCCGTAATTCTGCAAACTGAAAAATCACCCGAAGGTGAAGGATACTACTTTTATGGTACATGCCTGTATTTGCAGATGAATTCAAAGCTATCTTTAATCCATCTTTTGTTTTCTAACTGCCTGCTTTAGAACCTAGTAGGCTGGAAGCATGTTTTTGTCAACAGTTTTTAGGAGGTATTTCAGTAGGAAAAAATCAGAAAGATTTGAGAATAATGTAGCTATTTCTCCACTTCTTTCCTTATTCCTCATCTAGCAACCGGAAAATGAATTGACATGGTGATTCTACAGCACTCCCCCCACCCCTCCACTATTACATGCAGGAAATCATGAAGTAGCTTATTCTGTTTGAGTTTTATCTTCTTTTTGAGGAAGGATTGAGCAGAAAAAAGTTCATACGTACTATAATCTTGGTGGGTGGGGGGTTTTAGATATATTTCAGGAGTCAGTTGCTAGCACTAAGATATACGAGCCACATCCTTAGCTATGATAAGTCAATATGGTCCTCTTCAAGCCCTATTTGCTTCAGCTGAAATGGTGTTGTTTCTGATTTACTCCTAGTTGGGAAATGGTCATCCTCCAAAAACCCATATATTTTCTCTTGTAAAGAAATTAAACTCTAATAATTCCTCATGTTAAAAAAAAATGTGGCAAAGTGATTAACATAAGACACCTTAGAAAATCATTCCGAAGGCTGCCATCTTATTTGCATGAAAATACTTGTTTTCAAAGTCAGTTATGAATAGCATAAAACATAGCCAAAAGCAACAATTTATTTTAAAGTCAGGGCAAAATATGAGACTTAGTCACCTGTATGCTGTTCATTACTAAAGTTACTGTTTACCTGCATGAGATCCGATTCTTCCTTGCATGGTCTAAATGCTTTATATCACTCAAATGGTGCACAGTGGTGGAGTTTGGACCCATCTAACCAGGTAAGTCGCTCCATTTTAAGCTGGGATAAAATAATGTAAACAGTTCTTGTACCAACTATTAGATCTAGAGCCTTCACCTTAATGCTGAGGGAAAATCAGCAGCAGAGCTAATACAGATCCTGCAAGGTCTCAGGCCAGCTGAGGCCTGAAATTACCTAACACAAGGCAGAGCAGCCCAAAGGCCACTCAGCCCAGTGCCTCAACACATCTTCTGCCACAGGTGCTTTGCAACACAGAACAAGTTCCAGATTAGCTTCTCCCCAGTTGTATCTCTAGATCTAGAATAGCAACTATTTGACTTGATGAGTGTTGTCTTTTTAACGATTTTACTGTAGTGAGACGAGTGTCCAAATCAGGAAGCCAGGAAAGCACTAGCAGCAACCCAAATCCCTGCTGACAGCCTCAACAGAAAAACCATGATTAGCTAAAGTCCCCCCAGGAGAGATTAAGGTGCATTAGCAGAACAACATAAGGGAAACTAGCACTGCTGCTGATGGCCTTACCGATTTCAGGGATACAGAATTTCAATCTCCACTTTTCAGCTCCAGCATTTTTCACTAAGAGTAAACAGTTTCACTTCCAAAATAACTGCAATCTTAGAACTGAAGAAATAAACAGAAATTTCCTCAGTGAGTTATTCCTGGGTCTCTCCATCTCCCCTATCTCTTTCTCTTCATAAAACCTCCAGCTCATGGACATTTATGCAATTAACAAGCACAGCACAGAACTAAGATTATAAAACATTAATATACAAATATTAGGCAAAATATGTCATAATTTCACCAGTTCTGCAATTAAAAGAGAAAAAAAAATGAAGATTCCCCCAAAAGACTATCCTCTCTTTAGCATATTAGATTTGCATATGTAGTGATCCATTTCAGAGTTGAACCATCAAACCCCAGGAGGCTAATTTATCCAATAGAATGTTATAATCAACCATATGAAATGCATTGCTCAGATCCTTAGAGACCGCAGGCATAAAAAATGGTATTCATACAAATTTTTGTCTCATACATTCTTCCAAGAAAAGAAAAGATTGAATACACTCATACAGAGTAAGGCAGAAAACACTGGTGAACACAAGTGTGATGTGCTTCTCTTCTACAGTTGGATTCTTCTTGGAATAAACTATTCTGAGTTTAAGTCATTATTTTTCATTAGATGAGGCCCTGGTGCTATCCAAAAGTTAATATCAGGAATATGTCTGTGTGACAAAACAAGTATAGCTTGAGCCTTACAGTGGTTAATATCAGAAACAGTTTGTTAATAGAGTGCACGCCTGACAAACAAATCACAAAATGGTAGAGAAATGTGTTACTGTACTCTTCTCTTAATTGAAGACCTCTATTATCCAGCACTGTATTTATCTCTCCAGATTAGATTTTGGTAATTGAAAGCTTTTAAAGAGCAGAATTAAACAAAAAACCCACACAAACCAACAACGTACAGCAGGTGAAGCATCATAGTAAGTCATTTTACTTATTGACTCCATCTGGTTTCACTAGTGTATGCAATCATATTGCTGTTGTTTAAATTGCCCCTTGACATCAGGCATATGCTAATAGTCTATTTAAATATCATACCTTGTCATGCTCTTTTCAGGCATTATGTATGGTTTAAATAGAACCTTAGAAGTCTGGCAAGTACCTGAAATCAGGGATAAATCAGTCTTTCTGTAAACAACAGGTCTCAGCTCCATTAACAGCTGTAGACGAGGACTGATGAAGCTCTATGTCCCTACCTTATACCCCATCCAAAATGGTGCTCTCATTCCTCCTCTCTTGGGGCACAAGAACCGCACTCCTAACTCCCGTAAACTGAAACTTCTTCTGAGTGGTGATGCATTTAGTGGGAGTTTTCTTCTTTCTGGTCTTAGGTAAAGTGGTTTCTAATAGTTTCCATTTCTTCACACACAGGAGTCTCATTTAGCAGCACTAGCCCATTATTTTAAAGTATATATCAAAATCATCATAATATCAGTTGGTTAACCAATTATATGCGTAAGAGTCTTGCTTTAAAAAAGAAGAAGAAATAAACAAAAAAAATCCACCCTTTTACTTTACTTGCAAGATGCTCTTAGAATACAATACTGTACCTAAGCTAACAAGTTCAAGTTCTGGGAACTCCTGACTTTCATAGGTTGTTTTTCAAAGAATCATGATACCTCCCTTTGGTAGCCCTATAACAGTTATAGGACAATTGCTCACTACATATGTCAGGGTGCGTTTGCTTGTATACGTTTGTTTTCAGGTATTTCTTCTGCATTGAAAGCCAGTTCTTCTAAACAGACTTAAATCATACCATTCCCTCAACAAAGATTCATGAAAGAAATTCATCTTATACTGGAAACAATCACACACTAGACTTCATTCAAATGCAATTTTAGAAAAATACTAGAGGAAAGATTGGGAGAAAACTGTCATTTCTGGGAATCTGTTAAATCCGGAAGGCCCATTTGTTAGCTGTTTGAAGTGCCTCAGAGTTAGTTTTTCAGAAGTTATTAGCAGAGATATGTTAGTGAACAGAGAACAGATGACCTATTGAAGCTCTATGACAGTTACTTTTATCTTATAGTTTTATTATAGAACTCAACCACACGTGGTCCACGTTTGCAGGCAGAGCAACCATCCCAGAAGTTTGTTAGGGTAAAGCCATGGAACTTAGAAAAATGAAAAGCAAATAAAGAAATTACGAGAATTAAGTTCTCTTAAAAAAGGTAAAAAGATGAGGTAAACAGAATAAACATAATATTTTGGAGAAAGAAGGCAAAAACCTTTTCATGAGTCCTGAAAAATGTTTAGCTAAAAAGTCAGAGCTCGTAAGACATGATGACATTTGCACAAAGATCTGTTAGACCTTACACTCACATCTGCTGCAAAAACTAGCACTGTAAACACTTCATAGGAATATCTGACAGCACAGAGCATAGTATTTGCAGTTTATTCTCAAATAACATCTTGTGATACCACACTCATTTTTAGCTATACAGGGTGACTAATAAGGTCATATATATTTTGTATTATATACTGCTGTGCATACAGGCAGTGTACTGGGCCATTCACAAATACCTGATATATTGAAAGTTCTAAAACTTTAAGGGTCATTTGTAGAGCTTTATTTAAGCATCATCCCTTTTCTGTTGGAAAAAAAGTCAATTTTGGATTTTGTCATCTAGTGTTTCTCATTAGCTTATGACCATGCTGTGATAAAAATGCAAGAGATATTAAGGAAAAAAAAGGGGGGGAAATATCCATGCTCTCACTTACTGTGCATTTTGTGTGTTCTGTGGTGCCCAAAGGTGCTAGTCAAGACTGAAAACTAACTGGGCTTAGAGCTGTAAAAACACAAAAAGAAATACTACTACTGACAATAATCTAAATAGATGATGACCTTCGGGCCTATTTTGGGGCAGTCTGGCAGAACTGAATCTTGAGGAGATTTAATGAGGTGAATGTTGGTACAATAAGTCTACAAACTACTTTGAGGTATGTGGAATAAGTGACAAAGGAACACAAGATGCAAGTGTCCAGATGAAACTGGGCCTTCATGGTGAAGGAATATAAACTTGCCAGTAAGTTTACTATCTAGCAGGCTCACCCGAAAGAAGCCAGCAAACGACTCAGAAGCAGAATTATCAAAATAAGTGTAGTTATTTTAGCAGTTCAGTGACACATATTGAAAGACGACTAGAAATAAATAATCCTACCCCGGTTTAGATGATACTTCTGGTTCTAACAGGCAAGCTCACTCTCAATCTCACTTTTCACGCACGGCTACTGTCCAGATACACAAACAAGGCCTATGTCTTCTAGTCTGTTATAACTCAATACCTAGTAATTAGCATCAGAATTTATAGAACAGTTGGTTAAAAACTTTAAATTAATCTAGTTCTTTAGAATAGAGAATGTCATTGGCAGCGTCACCATCAAGCATCATGCTTGACTGGTATCTTGAACTAACAAAGTTAAGTATTTTACAGCATTTTTCCAGTACAAAATTAGTAAAGAGAGAATTTTAAAGAATGGAAGTCTGTTATCTAAGGTTATTGAATAATGGAGGGGCAATTACAGGGATTAAAATCCACTGAAACATTACCGTCATGAACATACAGTCTTTACCTTATGAACATAGATGTGATTACTCAAACTATATGGACAAAAACCTCCATCAAAATCTCACTATTTTAATTGAAATTTATTCCTTATTTTTATAAGCTCTTAAATACTCTCCGTGGAAGTATGAACACCATTAGTTTTCACTAATAGTTTAAATGACCACAAAAATACAAGAGCTTTTTTTTTTTTTTTTTAAATAGAAGATTCCTTTTATCTTTCCTTGTATTGTAAGTGAGTAACATTACACGTGAACCATAGCCAGCTATATTGCTTTCATATGTCTGGATATGTAGCCAGAAAGAGAAAGCAAGAAGGGTGCTTACATGAGATTTGACACTTGCAAGGAAGAAGCAGTGTTGGACTATGTTGACCTTAAGCTTCACTATAAAACCACGTTAAACTATCTGCCTTCCTCTAATACTGGAAATCCCTAAGTTTTACTCTGAGGCATGTGCCCTCTCAAGGCTGGAAAGCTCTATTTAATTTTTAGACTTGAGGCCAGCTCTGAAATAGCTTCCTCCCTAGCCCATCCTTTTCTGAAGCATGCATGGAATGTAGCAGTATATCGTACATCTTAAACACATGAATGCTCCAGAACGATCTCACAGTTTCCTAGTTCCATCTTCCAACCTTACGCACCTTCTGCAGAGGAAAGCAGCAAGTCACACATTCATTCGTAGACTTGCATGGGCTGGCTTTGGTCCAAAGCCAAAATCTGCTGAGGGGAATGCTGTATCACTTGTCATGGAATGGTTGAATATGACCTCAGCTTTGACTCTAAATAGTAGTATAGACTTGCTTGGTGTTCCAGATGGTAAATTGATTTGTTTCAACTGTTTGTTGCTTGTGACTGTTTCTTGGAGTTTGCAGAAATGTGAGTGCAATACAGAGTTTGCTGAGTTTTGTTTCAAATCCAGGTGTTGCGAGCAGGTGAGAGGTTTATGTTGTAAGGTAGCCTTCTGGTGTCAAAGTCCATCTTACTGTTAGCTACTTAACTGAACTGAAAGGATATGACTGGCCTATGCAGAAGGTTTAAAAAGGCAAGAGGCCATCCATAAAGATGTTTAATAGACAAAGAGAGAGCACTGCAGCTGGCTTACAGAAAGGGGTAGTTTGCTTTTGACGTTTTCCTTAACTGTAGGGAGGAAAAAGAACTATATTAGGGAGGAAAAGCACAAGAGCTAATGAGAGTATCTTTTGTCTATTAAAAAGTGAGGACAAGAAGGATGTTGAGTTTTGTTGATCAAAAGAGTTGTAAGGCCCTATCATGCAATACTTCTATGAAATAAACAATCCTAATAAGCATCTGAAGAGATGCGAGCAGTAGGAAGCAATCAAATAGTATAGATAGTGCAGGACATATTTCAAGATAGTGGGTTCAGTCCGGTTACCCATCCTGGTACTGTATGTTGAATTCATATATGAATTCAAATGGGAACACAGAAGGGCAACCCGGGAAATGCAAAGTCTAAAGGTGGTTAAGGACACTGTCAGCTAAATGAAAATAAAAAAAGGCTCAGTCACAGAAATACAAAATAGTCTGGATTGGAAGGGAGCTCTGGGGATTATCTGATCCAACCCTCACCCTGCTCAAGCAGGGTCAGCTAGAGCAGGTTGTCTAGTTAAGGTTTTGAGCATCTCCAAGAATGGAGACTCCACAACCTCTCTGGGCAACCTCCAGGTTCAGTGTTCAACCCCTTCACTGCACAGAAGTGCTTTCTTACATTAAGATGGAATTTCCTGTGTTTCAGTTTGTGCCCACTGCCTCTTGTTCTGTAACTGGGCACCACCAGGAAGAGTCTGGCCCTACCTTCTTCATAAATATCTAATAGGAAAGTAAACATTGATAAGGTCCCTCTGAGACTTCTCTTTTCCAGGCTGAAGAGTCCCAGATCTCTCAGCCTCTCTTCATACGTCAGATCAATCATCTTTATGGCCCCTCACTGGACTCGCTCACTCCAGCGGGTCCAGGTCTGTCTTGTGCTAGGGAGACCAGCGCTCAGCATAGAGCTCCAAATGTGGTCTCACCAGGGCTGAACAGAGGAGAAGGATCATTTCCCTCGACTTTCTGGCAGTGCTCTTCCTAATGCAGACCAGGATACCACTGTTTTTTGCTGCAAGGACACACTGCTGGCCCATGCTGAATTTGGTGTCCACTAGGACCCAAGAGTCCTTCTCTGCAAAGCTGCTCTCCACCTGGTCATTGCCCATCCTTTACTGGTGCAGGGGGTTATTCTACTTCAAGTGCATGACTTGGCACTTTCCTTTGTTGAACTTCATGAGATTCCTCTCTGTCCATTTCTCTATCCTGTCTAGGCTGAGTGGCAGAACAACCCTCTGGTGTATCAGTCACTCCTCAGTTTTGTATTGTCTGTGAACCTGCTAAGGGTACACTTGGTCCCATCATCCAGGTCATTAATGAAGATGTTGAGCAGTATTAGCCTCAGTAGTGACCCCTTGGGGATAACACTAGTGACTGGCCTCCACCTGGACTTTGTGCTGGTCATTACAACCCTCTGAACCCAGAACTTCAGCCAGTTTTCAGTCCACTTCACTGAATGAGGTGGGCCTGATGAAGTATGGGCTAGATATCAGAAACAGCCTAATTTCTTCGCATCCTAAGCACAGTGTGGATTTTTGAGCTCAAGCTACATCTCAGCTACAGCTAGATCACAGCAAGAAATGAGGATTGAGAGCACACCAGCTTGTTTAATCCTATCCTCATAGGCATTCTTATTCCATGGGGTAAATTGCTAGAGCAACCTCATGTAGCCTAGGAAAATGAAAAGCAATATGCAAATCCAGCAAAAAGGAAAAAAATTGATAATATGGTCACAACAAGTATAGTCATATACTCATCACAAATAAATATAAGCTGGAAGTCAGAAGTTATAACTGCTGGAAGAATGTGTTTCATTAGCAGTAGAAAAATATCACTATCTTCATGAAGAAACACACATAGTTAATGGATTTTATAACATTGTTGTCTGTAATAACAGGGAATACACTTCATAATCGAGGGTCCCTTCTGGTCATGCATCAAATAAAACACACTCACATTCCACTCTATTCAATTTCAGCTGAACTATGCTGAACAATATATTTGCTTTTGCTTTACAAAAAGTGCTATTCTAATAGTCAGTGATATGTAGTGCTCTGATGCTGGACATCTAATAAACAAGATTTTGGAAGATTAACACTGGTGCCTTTACCGCAGAACATTTGCTCAGTGAACTAGATATTATAAATTTAATTTTTATTTGCTTGCGGCTAAAAATTTAAAGCAAGAACATATGCATATGAAGCCTAAAGTCAGTTGTTTAGAGTGGGGCAGATTTCTGGAAGGCAGGCAAAAGTGATGATCTCAGATTTGAAATTTCCTAATGATCCTTTAAATAGTCTAGGCTTAAAATACAACTATGCAAAGCTACAAATGCGTAAAATTAATTGAAGCCACTGGTGTTCAGCTACCAAAGAATTTGGTTCAGTCATGCTTACCAGGGACATAAATCTATAAGACATAGTCAAAGTCTATAATTTAATCAAAACTATAATATTAAGCATCAGGTTACTTATTTTTAATCTGAAGAGAATAAATTTTGAAAATTGCCTCAGCTTACCATGGATTTGCTTCCTAAGCATAAAACCCTACACCAACAATCTAGCGGTCTCTGCATCTCAGCTCCAGATGGGAAAAATAGGTTCTTTTCTGCACTAAGTGGTTTATGTATAATTATATCATAAAGGAAAGGATAAGTTCTCCAAGTGTGGATCTTTCTTAAATTGGATGTTAATAAGAAACTGCTAGCGTAAAACAGCCCTGATGCATCGTACAGCATAGAATTGCTCAGAGAAGGTGAGTCTGTGGAATGAGGTACATAGCACAGACAACCCATTAAGAAGAGTTGTGGCAGTAATTCCACTAGTTTCAGCTGAGCTGAGTCTACTTAATTCCAGCAATACCTTTGAGGAAAAAAGGAAAGAAGAAATAGAAGTCTGCACTTTTATGTTAGTCTTTAACAAGGTAGAGAAGTGCAAAACCCAAGAGATTGGTCACCACAGACTTAAGTTTAGACCAAAAAGTTTTATGAGGAAGAATCAAATACCAGATTTGAGCATCTCTCAACTTCTTAATGAGACAAGGTGAAACAATAGTTGGGCATCACCCATTTCTGAATCATATAGACTTGTGCTTCTATTCATGTTGGTATTTTCTAGAAACTATGTTTCTGAGATGCAGATAAAATACCAAACTTGATTATAGGCTTATCAATTGCAGTTAAAGTTACAAATTAAACTAATACCCAGTTTGAATTACCCGGTTGCAGTCACTGAAAATCTGCATTTATTTCCTACTACTTCACAAAAAATAAGCATTTATTGTAATAGCAATACTCGAAGTTTGTTATTAACAAGGCACACTCCCCCAAAAACCCATGATGTACAGGCTGGAGCTGAAAACTGGGGAATTAAGTGTTACTCAGTACTACTACGTCCTAATACAAGCTCCGTAACTTTAGGGCATGTAATTTACCTAGCACATCACTACAGCTCTGCACATAAGTTAAATATCAGCAAAGTGCTGTCTGCTTTACCTGTATCAAAGATGATCAATAGTTTAAAAAGATAAAGTAGCACTTAAGTATGCAATCTGATCATTAAAGATATAATGCTATTATTAATTATCTAAAGATTCAAATGAGATAGCCTACGTGCTCTAGTGCGTGAAGCACAGAAAAAATGAGCCTCACTATCATTTCACTCACTGAGAGGCTATATGAACTTTACCGAAATAGTCTGGCAATTTGCAAAGTGCTTCTTCCACTGAATATAACTACTGCCATGGCTACTGCCTTCAAAAGCTCCTTGTACAGGTAATTTTCCTAAATTAATTTGTATTTTCTTGGGACGTAACGTAAAAAAGAAAACCCAAAAGAAGCTAGCAGCAGCGTCACAGAGCAACAAAACAAAATAAATCCACCTGAAGGCTTCCAGAACAGGAACAGAATCTAGAATGTACCGTGAAATATTTACCTAAAGGAGCCACTGAAGTATCAGCAGCTGACATTTACTCACTTAATATTGCAAATATTACTATTCAAAAAAAAAAAAAGGAGAGTGGTGGATAAAACTTGCTTATGTGAATGGTCCTGCTCAGATCATCGGTGCTCATTTCAGTAAGATGAGTAACATTTTTCATAAGCATATTAACATTCTTGAAAGACCTGTATGTGAAATTTTTACTGAATGATTTTCAATCCAGAAAATCTTCCCACGGTATTCCCACAGATCATGTGCTCTCTGCATACCACCACTTACGTTTTCTCTCAGTTTCCTCAACATTTTAAAGTGCTTTATATACCTTAATCCGTGTTACATTCATCCTTTGCCTGCTCCATATTGTCTGCCCATTGCTAACCTCAGTTTTGACATGCTTATGCGCTGCTAAATGGTCAATAGTAGTCAAGGGGCCTTATAAATACGTGGAATGAATACTCTCACGATTTTTTAACTGAAGTAGAAGCAATAATATTACAAAGCTATTTTGGCAAGTCATCCAGGACATCAAGTTCCAAAGCCAGGAGCAGACTGAGAACTCCAGAAGCACAGTAAAATTAAGAACAGTAAGCAGAAGTTCAGAAACATGTAGGATTCACAGTGAGAGAAGGCAGAAGACAACACCTGACACTACCCAGAGCTAAATGCCTCCAACAGACTCCTTCCTTTTTCCTGATCCTGACCAACACAGAGTGAGAAAATACTCCTGACAGTAGCAGTAGTCCTTAGAGCGGACTACATTTGGTCCAGCTTCAGCTGAGGGCGATAGGAACACCAGGCTAAGCAAATCCACCACAAGCTCTGAGAAGCTTCTGTGCCAGGAGGAATCCTGGGCTAGCCCCAAAATCTGAGGCATAGACTTAACACAGGAAGTACTGCCTACACCTCATTATGTAGGAAGCTACGGTTGAAAAAAAGGGGGATTTCCTGATGTATGTCAAATGCATTCATTGTTAAGGAGGTTAAGGGGTTATTATATTCCTGCAAGTAGGTTCAGTTTCAGCTAAAGGCACATAACACGTTCCCACTGCTTTCTTATCCCCGTGCCAAGTCCCCCTGCTAAAGCCTACTTCCCAACCTGGCCTATATGTTCCAAACTCTTACAAGTGTGCAGGGGAAAAAAGAAAACAAGGCTGGTTTTATTTGGTTTCAAATTATCAGCCTTCCCCTTATTAAAGATTATAAAAAGTCATTCATCTAAACAGAATTTCTACCTACAAACAATTTGCAACTTGTGAAGGAGTCACACTAATGCACCTGCTTTTATTTATACCCTTACTGTAAGAGTTGAAGTTTTATTGGCCTCATCCGTTCAAGTTCATTCTAAGTGCTTCAGTGACCAAGCATCTACTTTTCTAACGGGTTGATCAACCTCCTAGATCCTTGTGTGCATGAATAAAAGTCGTTGCGAACATAAATCAAGGAAGTCACTGGCAATAAAACATCCAGACTTCAATTTTGAACATCCCTCTTCCATCCTTTCAAGAGAAACTTGTGCTGCTTTTGCAAGGGGAAGGGTTAGTCTGTAGCTATCTATCACCCTCTGCTTAGTTCAGCATTTCATCACACACACAGTCTAAAAATGTAATGGATAGTTTTTCTGTCATTGCTTTTTAATGCTTCCTTTTAGGAGACTCCTTCATATAATAAACTTTTAGGTGAAACCTTTCACTTGAACTGATGACAGGCTAAACCATAGATACATTGTAAGGATAAGCTTCTTTACGCAGCACCACCAGAATTTCATCATGGACAATTTACTTTCTACAAATGCAGCTCTTCTCTCTTTTCAGCCTTTTACTATCTTTGAAAACTAAATGACAAGGGGGAAAAACATGTCTCCTGCTTTCTTACACGTGTAATTAAGCAAGCATAGTCTCTGCAAAAGCAAGAACACTGTTTGTAGTCACTTAAAAATCATCATTTTCTTTGGTATTCTAGTGTATTACAGAATAGAAGTCTATATTCACAGTAAATTAAGTTTGTAAATGTAGCTGTTTACATCAGAATTCAATGCTTATTCAACTCTGTTATGAGAATATGCCATATAGCATCCAACACGACAACTGAGTCTTAAATATTCATAAAAGACCATTTTCAAACAGATTAAGAATGCTGCTCACAATGTGAATAAATTTCATATAATGAAATTATAATCTTTTTATGGGCAATTCAGAAGCAAAAAAGAAAGCAAATTTCACTGAAGTTCTTATTTTGTATTCGGTCTCACATATGGTGTAGCTTTCATTTTAACACCTTGAATCTGCTTCATTATATGGAGTTACAACAGAAATATTCAATAAAAACTTGCAGAATTACAAGACAGTGAGTTCATCTGGATTTTGCACTGGCATAAATCAAATCAGTGTAAAATACACCTTTGTTTTCACCTTTTATTCCTGTAGAACAGTAGTTAGTACACTTTGTCACTAGTATAGTAAGAATATAAGGAAAAGCAAAAGCTATAAAAATCAAGTTATTTGATGGACCTGTCATAGGAAAAAAATTTTTGATTCTATTTCATTCACATTAGCGATGATTAAACTCTTTATTCGATTATATTTATCATGTAATCTGTCAAGAATTTTGATGACGTTAATAACCTATTGTTGCAAAGGTACAGTAATTAAAAGGCCTTATTTTGACTGAATTGTTACAACCCTGGCTCCCAGTAACAGAAGTGAGAAAAACAATTTATTTGTAAACTAGAAGCTAAACACTTTTCTACTTTGAGACTGGAAAATGCACCACTACTTCATTGCTAGGTGTAATTTCACATGTTTCTATTACAGCAACACATAATACAATTAATTTCTTCTGTGACAGTAGAAGAAAAAAAACCCAAGAACAGTTCTTCCCCATCCAAGCTAAAATGTTGCCACTCTGAGTAAATAGATGCTGTTACATATTTAGTGATTTATTCATCAGCATTACATTGAGAGAGCATTTGGCATTAATACAGACAAAGCAAGCATGACTTTGTTGATATTACTATTTTGCTGAAGAAATAAGAACTTTAACATGTATTTATTTAACCTAGTTTTTTGGAAGAATATGAGCATATCACCATACAGTAGGGTTTTCTGAATTTTAATATGAAATGAATATATAAAATCCCCTTAAGAGGTGCTTGCAAGTTATTTTAATAACAGAATTAATTTTTTTATATGAAGAATTCTTGTAACTGCAAGGCAGTGAACTCATTCTAATTTCTGAGGTTATGTTGTTCTACCTGATAGTAATTTTTTTGCATTTTATTTATACTTTAGGTTTTACCTCAGCTTAGCTACAAGTAGTCAGCTAAGAGTATAATAAAATCCTGCATTTTAAGCTACTATCCAAAGCATTAGATCGGACAGGAAAGGATTATCTGAAACTTGCTCATCGAGTTTGTCTTTTTTCCAGTCCAAATACAATGAAGTAGATGCAATAAAATATAATAAGGTACAAGGCTGAAGAATCACATCAAGATATAGTCTTATGAAAGACTAAGAGGCCATGAAAGAAGCTGTCACAGCATTTAAGTATTTGGGATAAAAATGGAATTATCCACAAACAAAAAAATTCAACAAATGTTGAAATTGAAAGTGCATTTCAGTGGAACCCAGCTCTTCAGTGTAATGCTGAGGAATACATCAATACATTCAACTTTGATTGCAATGGAAATTGAAAGTCAAATATGCTTGGAATGAGCTCAGCACCATATTTTGGCATTACTTTATTATATAATAGACTTGAATTATTAGACCTGCTCACAGCCAGATTGTTTTTTGCCCCTGTTGAACATGATTAAAAACTGAGTTGCAAGATGGAACCCAGTCCAGCAGTAACTAGATCACATAAGCATTGCCTGAGGATTTAGACTATGACCCAGTGACTGTGTGGCTAGCATAGGCTCCTCTACCCGCTCCTAGGACCAATGTTTCTGTCAGGAGACCAACTACTTCCTCTCGCAGTGCTCCTAAGGGCATTGCTAGATTTGCATTACATTTCCCCCCTCTCTCCAACATCCTTCAAGACACACATGAAAAATACTGGCATATCAGAAGTGATTGGCAAGTGGGGGAGACCCATTCAATCAGTGCTCTAGAAGTAGAGAAAATGGAGTAATTTACAAAAAAGTACGAAAGAACAAGAAACTCCCAGCTAAGTCTACACAACTATGAACAGACTATGTGCTAAGATACAGACAGATTTTAATATTAATATATGCTTTAAAATGTTTAATATATATGTTCAAGAATGGTTTCACACTGAAACATAACATTGTTCTTTTAACAGGTTTGCTCTTTTATCAATTATTTGTTTGGTATATTAAACTACTCAAAAATTATAGTCTCAACTCCAGTACTCTAAGAAAAGAGGTTAAAACTTTAGTTATCTTCTCCCCTTTAAAGCACTTCTGTCACTAATGCCACTTGAAGTGGCAGAGAGTGATGTTGGGGGAGAGTCAAAGTTAAATAAATCTGCAAGTCTTCGGCAACTTCAGTTCTCACTGCTTCAACAGGAAATCTGCAGACAGACTTTTTGAAAAGGTCATGGGGGAATGAATCTCACTCAGAGTTCTTGTTCAACTGTGTAGTTAAGACTTCTGAGCAACATTGCTGAAGTTCCTCTGCACTAACACTATGGCTGTAAGGAGGATATAATTAATAAGCCCCCAAAGGTTAATAAATGAGTACTAGATGGATATGCTAGCACCCTGTAGGGTCAGATCCTCCCGTCTTCTCTTCTTTTTGCTCAGGCTCTATTCACTCCAGTTTCCAAGGGCAAGCACCTGAACTGAAAATCATCTGTATCACGTTGCACTTGACAGTCCTTGACTTAGCTATCCACTAGAGTTCGGTGAAAATGGTTAATACTGTCTCTGAGCAAAAACAGGAACAGTCAACAAAAGAACCACAGAGCTGTACAAGCTGTAATGCATATGCACCTGACAGTCTGGTGAACTTTCATTCCCCAAAGCAGAGAATCTGTGAAGGGATAGAACAGAAAGGAAGAAATGCCAAGTTGCAAGAATTCCGTGGCTGGCACAAATATCAAGTTTGTCACATGGAAAATTTAAGAGTAAGAGAAACTTTCCTGAGATCAGTACAGAACCTGACAGTACAAAGAAACTTACAACAGCTCTTAGATACAGTAATGCTTTTAATTTGTTTTCTGGAAATGTGTATAGAATTTTCATAAATTTCATAATTCATAAAAGTACTAGCCTTTGTTAAATGGCTTTCTCCCCACTTTTCCTGCCAATAAACCTTTCACCAAGACAATTTCTCCTTATCCCTACATCGGCAGCTATTACAGAGAAAAGCTCTGGGAAACAGGGAGAGTAAGAAGCAGAAACGTTCATTTAAGAGCTGCTGCAAAACAGTGTATTTCACTCTCCCATCACGTCTTCTGCATTTGTTTTATTTTCTTGTAATAAAATTATCTAATTGTACTTGCTAGTGCAAAGTTACGCTATATCGTCCTCATATCTCCTGGATACTTTGCATTTTAATTCCAGCAAAAGGAATTATTGATAGCAGTGCTGATCAAGGAAGCTGAGCCAACTAATCCCACTTATCTAGTAAGGTCTGGTACTAGACTGCATCTCTCAGTGTTTTACTTATCAGTAATAAGTTGTTAGACTGTGTAAATAGCATCTAGCAACAGGGTCTGGGGTCCTCAGTAAATCTGAGGGATTTGAGCTATACAGTTTAATGTTAGTCATTTCTCCTAGTTTGGTATTTGTAAGTCCTTACAAAAGCTTGAGGAAAAAGTCATAGTGAGCAAGCTGTATTTTATTTTTGGTAACATATGCTTGAAAAAAAGCATAATTCAAACATAGCATAAAAGTAGTATTATTTATAAGAAAATCAAAGTAGCCCTTCTATGCTACACAGCATGGATAAGGCCTCATGTGAAGTACTGTGCCAAGACGTGGACATCCCACATTGAGAGATATGAACATATTCAAGAATTCATGGAAGAGCATTGAAAATAATCAGAAGTCTAGAAAAGATGGAACACACAAAGGGAAAAATAGGGAAAAACAGTCTTACTAGCCTAGACAATCCAAGTCTGAGGGGATAGCTTCAACAATTAAACAGTTGCTATTAAGAGAGTAAACGTTCGCCCTATTCAACTGGAATAGGCCAAAAATTGATGGGCACAGACTGAAGTAGACACTTGAATTACATGCTAAGACAAAAAGCTTCCTAACCATAAATGTTTCTAAGAATTGAACTATTTCACCACACAGGGATATTGATTCCATCAGTAGAAGTTTTAGAGAAAACAGAGTAGAGAAACACTCATAAAAGTTAAGATAAAAGTCAGATAAAGTATTAATGGCAGTAAGGACTAGGTGGCTTCCTGCAATCCTTAATTACTTTGTTTGATTATGAGTCAACAGTAGCAATATTTAAAGTGAGATTACGCAGTAAAGGTAAGCTTGGGACATGGGCTATGGAAGGACTTCCTCGCACAGAAAGGAGAGGAATAGCCCAGAAATAAGAAAATTAGGACAAGAGCATAAAGATTGAGAAACAGCAGTCTATTTTCATTGCACAGCAGATTCCTTCTATTATTAATATGACTGAACACCTAGCACCAAGAAAGTATTTACTAAGTTGCTCATTTGTGTTACGATATATTTATTACCCAGAAACATTGCAAGTAGTCCCTCCAGAGGGGGGAAATGAGCACTTGTGAGCAGAAATGAGTTGTATTGATCCCAGGCCCTATATGTATCAGAAGCAGCAGTGAAAAGTGACATAACCTTCCTTCCCAGAGGTAGGTGGGGAGCTAGAGTCATTTTTGGCTTTTGTCATTCCTGAGCAAGGGTAGAAGCAGGAAGCAGTTCTAACCTCTTTGGTTTGTGGGTTTACCAAAGGCTGACTTTGGAATGACAATTGATTTTCTAGACAGAAGAGTCGTAAAACGTTTGAAGTCCAGGCAGATTAAATCTGCTGCATTTCTTAGAAAATCAATTATCATACTGAAAGCTGTTTGATTATTCAGACATAGTATCTTTGAAAAATCCTTTTTTCATTTTCTAGCCTTTTTTCCTTTATCTGTTTCTTTAATTACAACTTTTCTGGCATATCCTTAGACCATAGCAATTATCACAGCACTACAACTGCTTTCATTATCTCTTCCTTCAAGATCTGTTTTAAATTCTTGTATTTTATTGAGGTCACACTAATGACACTGTAGCTGCCTGAATCACTATTTTACAGTGCCACACAATGTTCGACATGGTAGAGATTAGTAACAGAACTAAAAATAATCAAGAGGAAACACAGCAGATACTGCCAAAAGGGAAAAATATCAGGCAACTAGGGAGACCTTAATGATTGGACTTGCAAGATCCTTCAACTTTTCTTTCATGGTCCTGAAACAAGAGGTAGGAATGTTTAACAAAATTTGCAGCTGGCAAACGTGTAAGAGGTACTGTCAATACTAAAGAGGATAAACATATCATGCCATAAAACTCTGAAATAGAAATGGTATGGAATTCAAGCATACAACATGCAAGGTAAACAAGCTTCCATCTAATACCCATAACTTCTTCTATAAGCTAGGAACTCAATGTGAAATGACTGAGGAAGAGAATGACTGCTCATTAATCAGAGTTAACCAAGAATTGCCAAGGTGATGTGGTTGTAAATATGCAAAAGAAAATACTAGCTTCTTAAAATATCATATTTATTGTTACTTTTACTCACGCTGGTATCAGTATAGTAAAGAAAAGTGACCTCAGAATAGGACTGGAAATACTAGTACAACTCGAGCACTGATGAGATCTCACTTAGCACACTGCTTTCCAAATACAAACTGAACTGGAACAAGCATAGGTAAGGTCTACTTCGGTGGGGAAGGGAATGGAGCCTACTCAGGAGTAGAATCTAAAAGAGGTTGATTTGATCAGTCAGTAATACTACATGCTTAAATGTTTTTATCAGTACAAATATAATTTGCTACAAAATGATCATGAATAAAATTCAACAAGAAATTAAAAGTTTCTTCATTCTTGGTGCAGTTAGATTATGACGCAGCCTTCCAAAGTGGAGTATGGGAGGCCCTGAGGACAGACTGCTTTTAAAAATGGAGTTTTAGATGATTCTATGAAAAAGCTATGTGCACAGTGCCTCTAACAACATGGGACAAGGCACTACATCCCATGAAGTCATTCCCATTGCTGCATTCCAAACTCTTCCATTTGATGCAGAAGCTTGACAGCTGCCTTTGTTGTTTTACATCTAGATAAGAAGGAAAATAGTAGCTGAACTTGGAAGTCAGCAGGATCGGAGTAAACTCGAGGGTAGGTATAGCAGAACAGTCTTAAGCTCCCAGGGGAGATTGGTAGCCTCAGCAGAATGAGCTGATCACCCACTTAGGAAGCTGAAAACAGTGCAGCAATGAAACCAGCAGCACATCCAAGGGAGGAAAAAAGTTAATCCGAATACTTTGAATTTGGATACAGTTGAATACAGTTTCTTTTCAAACTCATATTAAAAAAGTTAGCAACCCCTTGTAAGTTGTCTCCCAGCATAAAAATGATGAAATTTAGGCCAGTCAGACAGATATTAGTTCCACTAAAATAACTGGCAAGACCTCCTGTTAATTTAAAGGCACAAAGTTTTTACCTATATCACTACAATAAAGTAAGTTCTATATTGCACTTAAGAAAAGTATTTGAACACTGAGTCTAATTCATTGCATTGTCTCTTTTGTCTCCATAAAACTTTAAGGCAGATATTAAGTATACCGTAGAGGAAGAATAATGGCATAATGAAGCTGCATATTACCTTGATAAGAATGGATTTTAAAACAGACAATCAGACATCAGACAATATTCTTTTGTTCTCAGGCCCTAAAACAGGGGAGTCCCATCCCTGTCAAGTGTGGTGACGAGAAGGATGAAGAAAATGAAGAAAACAAGGAAATACAGTTCAAAGACCTCTGAGCAAACTTATTATGAATGATATTTTCTCCAAATGACATGCACATGCTGATGCAAGCAATTATCAAGAGACCAAGGGGGTACAGCTTTGAGTGACTAAGCACAGATATGCATTAGACAACACATTGATAAATATAAATTACATGGTGGAAACTCCCTATTCATTTTAAGAAATAATCTGATATAATGATAACATAATCAGTCACCAACTCCACACTGTAGCTTTTCTAGTATTTTATGTAAATGTAATAAAAATAACATAAGTATTATAATAATCTCTGGTGCTATTTACCTGTTTTGCTCTCAGCAAAGAGTCAATCTGTAACAACAAGTAACATTTGATTTTGTATTGAGAATCTTGCTTGTACAATGCAATTTAAAGCTTTCCTTCCCATGGTGATTCTCTGCCTCATATAATAATGCAGATATTTGAGTCTGGTAAAGTGATAGATTGCCCTGAAGTGAAAATAAAATACGCAATATTTCAAGTGGCTTGGACATGGCTAGGTTGCCAACTCAAGCATAAGTGGAATGATGGAAAAGTTATAACTTTAAAAAGTAAAACTATATTTGTCAATTTCTACTGCTGGCGATTTAGTGTTATGATTCATGCCTAAACCTGAATCTGGTTTTAATGTGTATGAAGTTGAGCACATGTTTAAATACTGTTCACAGAAGAGATGAATTCACCATTTGTTTCTGTGCTGCCCAGGAAAAGAATCCACTACTGATTCTGATTTATTGAATGCAAATCAGCATAAACACAAAGGCGTTAATGGAGAAACATCACTCTATACAAACTAAAAATCCAGAGCTTTACTCTACAGCCTTTCAAGGACATTACAAAAGATAAGATTCATGGAGTAGAGAGCCATTATACACATCATGCATGTTGTTCTCAAATTAGTTTTCACCTTGCTTCTTTGGGAAACCAATTTAAAAATGTTAATACCACTAGAAGTTCATATATGTACCTACATGTGTCATGCAAGAATACATTTTCCTAGATAATTAAACATTTTTACCAGACTCGCAGTAAAGTCAAATAATTGAGCCTTGAAAGAACATTAACTTTTTAAACATTCCTCTTCTGCTCTTAAAAAAATACATATTTTTTGTTGATGGCATGAACACATTTGGGTTTCAGAATTTCCCTGTCTGAGGATTGTACATCCACTGATTAGCAAATATTCCATACATACAGAAAAAAGGGTGTCTGGACCATTATAAAAGCATACACACTTAGGACTTTATTCATTTTAGCTTCTGTGTACAAATACAAGTAATCATTTCAGATATATTAAGTACACATTTAGAAGAGAACTTTGTGTGGAAGAAAAATTGCATTTTCTAATTAAGAAAACATACATAATTTAAGAGGTAATTGACCAAAAATTGTGGTGCAACTCTATAAATAGCATATGTAATTGGGTTAAACAAAATGGGAATATAGCTAAAATCATCATTTGCAGAGGCATTATAAGTACTAATTAAGAACAGTTTAGGTATTCACCTGCTTTGCTACTATCTTCAAACAGATAAGATCAGTCCTGCAATAAAAAAACCTATGCATAAAGTTTCATTTTATATTTCAGGCATACAGTTCTGAAGGAAACTCAAAGCTCTGCCTAGAAAGATTCAACTGTAGAATCAAATCCTTTGGGAACATATTTCCAGCAAAAATCCAGGAGCAATAAAACAGCTATTCATCCTTACAAATCAGCACTAAGCCAATGGTGTACATAGAGCTAATGCAAACGCCTTTCCAGTGAGAGAGAAACTCAAAGTCCTAACAGATCTGGAGACTGAAAATGTCACTGCATTTTGCCCAGCAATATAATAACCAGTAACAGCCCTTCTCTACACTGCTGGGCAGTCTATTCATCAAAAACAACACAACCTTAATTGACAAGCTTCCATTTTCTATTCTGTGGCACTGCATGATGTTTAAAAACTATTGCCTTCAATTACCAAGACAGCTTCATTTCTGTGATAAGTGAGAAAAACAGCAGAGGCCCTTTATATTTAACCGATTCATTTTCAAAATACTCTAAAATCCATATGATTATAGGACACTCCTGAAGTCTTCTGCACCTCAAGGATGCAGGACTTGGACGTTCACATTAGACATCTGTAAGTGCTCTTTCCAAACTCACTTGTGCTCTCTGGCCCAATGAATATCAATTTGCAGAAAATAGAAAAGCTCCAAGAGGATAGATAAAAGTATAATTGTATCAAAAAAGTTAAATGCAAGTCTAACCTGAATGTGGCTTTGATGTGGATTTCTGACATTGTAGGTGAATGTCTTTGCCATAGGGTATTCTTCCCGTCTCATTTCTCACAGAAAGCTTTAAAAAAAAAAAAGCTTGGTTTCATGCCACTCTAGTACAGAACAACTTCCGAAATCTCAGAAAAATGAAAGATGTAGAAAACTGTTCCTACGCACAGCTGTATAAGATACTAGATTGAAAGCTGCGTCTTGCATGTACAGCAGCTCTGACTTTCCTTATTTTCCTGTTCCGGTGAGCCATGCACGCTCCTTCACAGTCAGACTGCCAGTACACCTTAACACGCAATTGCCATTTTGTTGCTTCCATATAACAAGAGAGTATCCACATGCTGAGCCTGTGGTGCCGATTCACCTTTGTCTTTCCAAAACCCGTTATGAGTAAGTTCTCAGGAAATTCCCTACAGTCATTACTGGGTCCAAAGCACAGCTGTGCTTTGATTGGGCCCACACACCACATGGCAGCTGTGTCTACAAGGTGCTCTGTACAGTGAAAAGTACTTATTGTTATTTAAGTGTTACTATGATAGTTTTAACTTCACTCATTTATTTCAGCCTGCACTGAAGAGTCTTCCCTAGAAAGCGGAGGCAAGAGTAACATATTTTAAGCAAATATGTGATGGGAGTAGAACATTGGGGACACATTCAAATCATATAGGAGGAATCATTTTGCAAGAACTGATGGAAAACCATTTGCATCCATACAAGAGAGACTGGCTGCAGGTATTTAAGAAGGCAGCAATGTGCTGATGTAGTATAAGATTAGACGAAGTAATTTAATTCAAAAAAAATCACTTTGTACTACTTGGCATGGCAGCATGTGCTACTTTGATTATAAATCTTTATCTTTTCTTTTTCCAAGAGACATGAACCCTACCCATGTATTGCCCACTGTTTGCTAATGCATATCCCTCTGAGGAAAATGCATTTTGTGCAAGTACTTACTTAGCTCTGAATACCAATTCAGTCACAAGATAAAAAGCCTAAGTTTTCCTTTGAACAACTGTGGTAACATTTAAGATGTAATTGCTTTTGGAAACTGACAGCTAATTATCTAAATGCAAAATGCATATTAGACATTTAAATAATGAAATATCAATATAATAGAAGTGTCACTTTAAACTTTTAGCCTTCAGAAATTGTTTTACCTACTTTTAAAATTAGTCCATCTACACATACATAGGCACATGTATTTTGTGATCACTTATTCTCATAATACATTTTAGTAAGATTTTATTTCCATCTACAGAATATCTACTTATGTCCTTTCACTACCATAGTGATTTTTAAAGGTACAAATATCACTACTACTACAAGGTATTTCAGGTCCACATTAGTTTTAAGTGCTCCTCCCACTACCCTGCTGCACACAAAGGGAATTTTCTATCCACTGCTGGCCACTGAAACATACTACTTATTTCACCATGTTGTGAATCTACAACTCCAATATTATTGTATGGAGGAAGTGGACCATGTTCATATTAGTGCTGAGTCCAAAAGGAGTGGTCGACTATGAATCTGCGAGAATTACTCACCTGAAGGATGTCTTTTCCCCTAATTAGTCACAATCACATTTGACAGTGCAAACAGACAGAATTGATTCCTTGGATGTGTGCAGCACTCGCCTTTTGTACATCAGTACAATATCAGTTTTAGATATATCCTGTCATACATACACATGGGTATATATGCATACCCACACATGTCAGCAGAAGATTCATACATACTGTCTAAACATTTAGGCACACGTAGACAGATACACATTAAAAAGTAATCTCTATACATTTATGTACATTTTCTGTATACATTAATGCACACATTCCCCCATGCATACCCATATTCTCTGGGCAGGCACATGTGTCTGCACACTTGCATATAGGTACACTAGGATCATCTCTGGAAAAACTAAATGCAAAACAGTTGCATTCCAACAGATAGACATGAGGGTTTGTGTGGGAGAACTACAACAACCTTGATGCAGAACTGTGCTGGAAACCAAACCCTAGAACAATAGATGAGGATTCAGAGTGAGCAAGAGGGACTTTCCCATGAACGTTTATGTTAAACTGTTCAACGTGAGCAAAAACAATAAGGATGTGCCACAGGTACTCAAGCTACGTCATTTTTGACCAAAAGAATTTGGGAGTATGAAAATATATTGCAATTTTAATATAGTTTAAAAAGCAGCCCTAGTCCCTTATTCAAATACATTCAGTACTTTACTTGGGGGAATAATCTTATTTAAGGAATGGCCCTACTCATGCGTAGGACTAAGTAGGCATGAAAATACATGTTACATATTTTGCTGTAGTAGACCAACAGTAGCTACTATAACTGAGGCTGCCAAATTGTTTATCATTTTTAGATGGATATGACTTTGCAAAACAGTCACTGCTTCATCCAAAATGTTCTATTTCCTGTCTCCAGCCAAGGTGGATTTCTATTCAATGATTTACTAGCATCTGTTCTGTAGTTTGAATAAGATACTTCACTTTTTATTGTGATCAGAGTAAAAATAATACTTTTTGCATTACAAGAGAAAGCAGAGATTTTTCTGGGGCTATATTCTAACCTAAACAGCTAGACTTAAAAGTTGCAATTTGTCAGCATGATATTCCCTACTGAGAAGTAGGCATTGCAGTATTGCAAAAACTAGCTTTGATTGGACTGAATTATGAGCTTTTTGGAAAATGGTATACAGAGTTTTTATTAAACTTACTAGGTGGACAATGCACCACACACACCTGTAGCTACCCAGTATACAGCTTAACTCACAGGTTCTCTGATTTAGTCTCATTTTTGTAGGAAACTCAGGATCAGAAATACAGAGCTGTAACTTTCACTCTTCTTTCTTGCTTTTCAAAATAGTTGTTTTTCATTACAATACTTCTTCAGCAAATTAAAACCAAGAATTAAGAACTGTTCTGTCTCTCTGCATATTCAAGTGATGGAACTTCTTTATTTTGTGCATAGCCCTAATTTAGGGAAACCCAACAGGACTGCAGCCAGATTCATCACTTGCAAAAATATAAAAAGAAAGTGTCCCAAGTTGTGTGAAACAGTATAGGTTTCCTCATCAAGCACCCTGCAGACCTTGTCCCTTGATTACCTGCATCAAGAGCTCTGCAAGACTTCAGAGGCTCCCTCCTTCTATGCTCATGTTAAATTCCATGGGAAACCTGATAGCACAGTGAATATCCTGGTCATGTCTCGCCGTGTAGATATGCACCTACCCATACCTAAGGACCAGCACTATAATCATGTATGTATATATAATTTTGATGCAATGGATACAGAAATACATCTTCATGTTTTCACAAGGAAAAAAGTCAGAGTAGTCTTCAACTTTAGGGACTAAAAAAGTCAGAAATTTTAAACAGACACCCTTCCTTCTCCCTTGATGGCCAACTGTGATTGGTCAAATAAATCATGCAGTTTCATTAATGGAAGATTCAGTTATTTCTAAAAATACTCACACAAGAAAATGACATTAATAAATCACAGCATGGTTGAGATCAGAAGGGACCTCTGGAGATCCTCTAAGTCCAACCTCCCTGCTCAAGCAGGGTCACCTAGACCACATTGCCCAGGATCACATCCAGACGGGTCTTGAATATCTCCAGCGAAGGAGACTTCACTACCCCTCTGGGCAACCTGTGCCAGTGCTCTGTCACCCTCACAGGAAAGAGGCTTTTTCTCAGGTTTAGGTGGAACTTCCTGTGGTTCAGTTTCTGCCCGTTGCCCTCTTGTCCTATCCCTGGGCACCACAGAGAAGAGTCTATCCCCAACCTCTTGACACCCTCCCTTCAGATATTTGTCTACATTGATGAGATCCCCTCTCAGTCTTCTCTTCTCCAGACTGAACAGGCCCAGTTCTCGCAGCCTTTCTTCAGAGGAGAGGTGCTCCAGTCCCCTCATCATCTTTGTAGCCCTCCGCTGGACTCTCTCCAGTAGTGCCATGTCTCTCTTGTACTGGGGAGCCCAGAGCTGGACACAGTACTCCAGGTGAGGCCTCCCCAGGGCTGAGTAGAGGGGCAGGATCACCTCCCTCGACCTGCTGGCAACACTCTGCCTAGTGCACCCCAGGAGACCATTGGCCTTCTTGGCCTCAAGGGCACACTGCTGGCTCATGTTTAACCTGTGGTCCACTAGGACTTCTCAGCAGGGCTACTTTCCAACAGGTCAACCCCCAGCCTGTACTGGGGCCTGGGGTTATTCCTGCCTAGGTGCAGGACCCTGCACTTGCCTTTGTTGAACTTCATGAGGTTCCTCTCCACCCAACTCTCCAGCCTGTCCAGGTTCCTCTGAACAGCAGCACAGCCTTCTGGTGTGTCAGCCACTCCCCCCAGTTCAGTATTATCAGCAAACTTGCTGAGCGCGCACTCTGTCCCTTCATCCAGATCACTGATGAATATGCTGAACAAGACTGGACCTAGTACTGACTCCTGGGGGACACTGCTAGCTACAGGTCTCCAACTAGTCTCCACACCACTGACCACAACCCTCTGAGCTCTGCCACTCAGCCAGTTCTAAATCCACCTCACTGTCCACTCATCCAACCCACACTTCCTGAGTTTACCTACAAGGATGTGATGGGAGACAGTGTCAGAAGCCTTGCTGAAGTCCAGGTAGGCAACGCTCACTGCTCTCCCCTCATCTATCCAGCCAGTCATTCCATGGCAATATAGAAATATTTTTAAAGTCTTCTTTGAGCATTTGTGCCTGAAACATGCACTAAGGCAGATGTCTGTTACAAATGACACATGGAAGGCCTCTCCCATTGGCAGAATACTGGTTATACCTATGGGCATCAGTATACTATAGGTATATTGGTTATTCTTAAGGGTAAAAGCATTCAGCAATTTCAGTAACCAGGCAGTTATTTTAGTAGCTAATTTGTGAAGTATTCATTAAGCTCTTTTGGCACTATAGCTTGAGGAAAATCAGGAACAGCTGAATAAACATCCATCTCTGGTTCTATCAAGATAAGACAGAGCCAGCTCACACATTTTAAATATCAGACCTAGTCACCATGAAGACCCTATGCTCTGATGTCATGTCAGTTATCACTGTGGCTATTGTACTCCCTTACAAAGGGCTCCAAAAGAGACGTGCAAAGGCTAAAGCAACATATCCTTTCTTACATTATTTCCATGTGAAAACAGGGAGACAGAGCAGACACTCTCATTGGCCTGCTTGTTCCCACTCTTACTGGGGACATTCCTGAAATTCAGGCTATGCAAAAAAATTTAGAAACGAGTGAGCTGTGACTGGTTCATAGCAGGTTTAGTAAACCAATTTTTAGTAATACTAAGCAAAGCAATCACCAGCAGAAAAAATTCATTTTATGATGACAGTCATGAATTTCTTGCAATTTCCTCTATCACAATAACAGCAGGAAATACATCCAAATATCCCTTCCTTTTGCAGATTTATCATTAGTAGATCATATTTTATTGCCATTATATGAACATAGTATTTAGTTACTTGTGCTTAGAGAAAACTTCCTTATTTTTGGCAGTTTCCCTTTTTAAAACTCTTGAATCCCAGCTGATTTCTACCTCATTAATAGAATTCCTGGCTGATGAGGATCTCCAGATAAAAGATATGCTTTACAACATTACTGCTTCTCCGCAAAAAGAGAATGTTAAAGTATGAAATTAACTGAGTCTAGCACAGAAGCACAGGCATTAGAGCCTCAGCCAACATCTATTTAAAACAAGAGTTACCCCCACTTATACCACTGAGGAAATGAACCAAAAAAACAACTTCTTATGTCAGAAGACACTTTAGTACAGAAATATTACATTGTAAGATTGATTTTTGATTTAATAGAAACAGCTCTTTCTGGGAGAGAAGGCTTGGGATATATGTTAAAGCTAACTTGATGAAAGGTTACCAAACAGACCAAAATCATTCTGATCTCAGCCCCAAGAAAACCTCTAGCACTACCACCTTGTATTCAAATGTCCCAACGAGTCTCATAACAATTAGCTACAAATACTGTTATGACTAAACATGTTTATGAATTAGGGGGAATAAGGCAGGGAGCAGGAACAAGTTTCACAATACCTTTGGGGAACAGTCACTTTCCTGGTGATGCATCACTAAGTACTCAATGCTGTATGAATCCTAGCAAAAATAAGAAAAAGTGAGATCTCAGAGCAAGTCTACTAACCCAAAATACCAGGAAAGAAACACTCCTGCAGACACTGCTGATTGTAAAGAAAAGGAAATGCAGTTACAGCAGGTTACCCTGGGTGTTCAAAAATTCTGCTCATGTGCAACCTGTCAGTTTGACACTGTTAGCAAATGCCATCCTCAGAAGTCTGTAAGTAAGAACATGGACCCCCTCATGAGCACCTTCTTAATATCACTACCACAAAGGAATCACTCCAGGTCTCACAATAAAGTATAATTGCTGAATTTCCACTAATAGTTCTCCTTCCTCAAGGCTGTGAGCTGAATGCCCACACAACTCAACTGCTGATCTCCAAGCATTAAAAAAAGAAAAAAAGAAAGAGGAGTCAGAAGAATAAGTAATCTAGTTGCTAGTTCACTATCAAACTTACATGTAGCATTACAAACAGTTTATCTAGAATGGCCAGCAGCTGAGCTGACGCCAACAGGAAAATAGATTTGTATATCCCTCTGAACCATTTTCAGTGTAGTCACTGACTCATTGATATAGGAAGTAGCAATGGAATAGTCCTCTTGGAAATACTACTGCTAAAACAGAGTTGTAGAGGTTGAGGCTAACTCATTTTATCTGTAAAACACTCCTGAAACTAAATGCTGCCTCAGGAGCGGACAGTATGCCAAGGAAGCTCTGCCAACATGAAGTGTATCCAAAACACCTAAACCTCTCAAGTTTGTAAGACATGGCTGGAAATTCCACTACAATAGGCTTTTGAGTGCTGGCACTCTGGGATCTGAAAAGGAGTTTTTCAGGCAGATTGTCAGGATCAAGAGAAAAGATGTATACCTGCTTCTGTAGGTGGCCCGAAATAAGTCAGTTTCTATTTATACTAATCTGAACTAAATATTACTATTCCACTGAGTTACATGGCATGCCATCAGAGTGATATTACAAAGGTTACAGAGACAACACAGAACATAAGTTATCTTTGAGAATCCAAAATTGCTTCGCTTTTTTTAATCCTTCTCTATTTCTCTAGGAACATAGCTATGTTATTCTCATTTGAATAGGAAAATGCTACCATTTAGATGTGCATCTGTGGTGACACTTACCAAGAAGAGGAAACACACCAAGTTAGACCTTAAAACAACACACCTACAAAAGCAGATCCCATCAATGAGCTTGTTCTATTCTGACACTGGTATAGCAGGAAACAAAATTCTCCAAACAGAATAGCACCAGAACACGGCTGAACTTTCATACTAAAAGAAAGTTACATGAGTATTATAGTAGGCCTGGCCAAGCTTAGTAGTACTGTAGCAAATTAAACTCATTCTAGTAGGGAGGTAATAGTATCTGTATTTATGTTACAAATCCTGGGCTAGTTCCCCACGGTTTGCCACTCAGAATTTCTTCCTAATTACAGAAAGTAATAGCCATGAGTGAGAACGGACATGCTGATAGGCTTTAAAAGATACTGAGAGACAGTCCCAAGTTCATTTCCAAGTTCAATTCCTTCCTCAGAAGGCTGGTATCTGTTTCTTCTGTCCTTATCTAGTTTTAGAAAGGCACATATGCAACAGATTTCAAAGGTACAGACATTCACCAGCTTACTAGTCAAAGACCTGAGAATTGTGAGAGAATTAGGCCTATTTTCTGAATCCAGAAAACAGGACTATCTGCCTTCAACTTGAAGAATAAAGATGGGTTTTGAGGTGTACGGAGAAGACACACTGAAGAGCAGTATCCTCCTTTGAAAGCTACCAAGATTTTCATACTCCACAGAACAAAGAAATACAATGTTCTGTTCATTATTTCCATGTAATCAGTTACTCACACGTCAGTAGTGCATCACATGCCAAAAGGTACCCACAGGACCCTAAATTTCATCAGATCCATTGTTTGGTAACCAGTTATTTTTGTGGAAGCCTCTGGAGTGAAGATGAAGCATTAATCAGAAATTGCTATCAAATGGGAATCACTGATTTAAGTCTCCATAATCTCAGCACTGTTCCACATAAAAAGATGAAATATAAAGAAAGTTTACATTTTCCTGCTTTCACTACTGTTAAAAAAATGTATGTTCTGCTAAGTACAGACATCTAACTCCTCCTGTATTTCTTTACATGGAGGAGATAACTATCACTCCGGGACAACAAGTCATTCATTTCTTTTGCTAACAGGGGTTATGGTCTAGTTCCAGCTGGATTATCAATAAGAATCCAGGAGAGAAGGAAAACAATTATTCCTTCCATTTCCTTATGCAAGGTTAAGAGCTTTACACATACAAAAATGTTTTTGTCAAACTTCATATAGTTTTTTTTTTTTTTTTTACAGTAAAAGTTTGATTTAGTTGAGCTACTGAGGCTGCAGCAGGAACTTGATTTGATCCATTCTTAATCAGCTTTGTGAAGCTGCAGTAATTTAAGGTCACTGCCATTTAATTCTTTATTTTCTTGTTTATTATTTTAATAAAACCTTGCAGCTTGAGCCCATTACCTCAGGGCAAAGGCAATTTCACTGAGGAATTTGATAACTTCATTTTCTGAAGTCACCCCTTTGTCCTTAACAGCACAAATAGATCCTGTTTCAGGAGAAATATAGCCCTACAGGGTAAAAAGGCACCTTGACCAGAAGTCCATTCCAAGTTTCTGTTTACTGCTGAAAGCTGATGGGTGGATTTTACACTAAGTTTTTATGCTGTGAAATGTCACACTTCAAAGCCCCGCTTGAAGTATGTCACATCCTGTGATGGGAGAAAGGCCATAGCTCAAGACTGCTCAATCCCACTGTGAGCTTGTGCTCCCTTGGCATCACACACTGCCTGATCCCACTCATAAGCCTGCACTCCCTTGGCATTACGCACTGCTGCAGCATGTCCTTCACTCTGGCCAACTGCACGCTCAGTCATTTAGCCGCACCCAGCCAGAGCAATCTGGAGCAGAAAAGAGGTCACAGCACCACTCTGCATCATGCATAAGCTAGACATCCCATACGGAAAAGATGGCATGGTTGGCATCTGAATGAATGCACAAGAGTGCACATACTTGTCCTTCCATACAGTCTTCACATAAGGCTGACACCTCAGTTAACTCTTTTTGAGCTGTATCATTTTGATATCTTTCTCATTTTTGGAGAAAATGAAATACGTTACGACACAGTCACAGGTTTGTTATTTGCAGTTTTCCTCCAGATCTACATCTCACAAGAGAAGACAGAGAGAAGGATATTACTTTGAAAAAAAAAAAAAACACACAACTTACCTACACAGCAGGTGTTTCACAAGCACAGATTTAACTATTGGGT